>NW_015090987.1:56641-146488 GCF_001431845.1 Calidris pugnax | reverse complement strand
TAGGAGGAGGGGGAAGGGTTTGACCCTGAAAGAGGGGAGATGGAGCTGAGCCGTGGGGAAGAACTTGTTTGGTGTGAGGGTGGTGAGAGCCTGGCCCAGGTTGCCCCGAGAAGCTGTGGCTGCCCCATCCCTGGAGGGGTTCAAGGGCAGGTTGGAGGGGGCTTGGAGCACCCTGGTGTGGTGGGAGGTGTCCCTGCCCAGGACAGGGGGTGGCACTGGGGGGGCTTTAAGGGTCCTTTCCCACCCAAACCAACCCACGATTCTATGATTCTATCCTCAAATGACAGAGTGCGCTCCAAACTCCTAGAGTCATTAGAAAAAAGTTTCAAGAGCAAGATAACATTTAGTTTTCTGTTGATGACTAAGAGCAAAATGAAGAGCCTGAAAAGCAAGAACCATCAATAGACTGGTTTTTAAGCAAACAGCTGGACAGATGAATACTTAGACAGATGTTTTCTTACACGAACAATGGAGGGTCTGCTGAGGCCGGTGCAGCAGAACGAAAGCCTTCTGCTCACCATGACCTTTTGCATAGCACTAAAAATCCCTTAAACGTGTTTTATGTGAGAGGTGCGTGGACTCCTGGGGGAGGATTTACTGCGTAGCCCTGCAGCCCCTGCAGAGATTTACTCAGCTGATGTGTGTCGCTTTAAACTGCAGATCACCTTTAGCATCCCACAGGCAGTGAAAGGCCCCCCTGTGTTTATTCACTCTAGAAGAGTCTTCGCCTGATTTTACTCCTGTGCTTACTTTCTTTTTCATTTCATGGGTTGCAAAAGCCAGGAATGGATGAATTCACTTTACAGCAGACTGCCAGTGATCCCCAATTTTGCCCCAGCAGAAGGGGGGGGCTGTGGCAAGACAAGCCAAGCACTTTAAGCATCTTCCTGACACAAACCTCCCCTGTTAGCAGTGTCAAAACCACTAATAAATCCAAGGAGTGCAGACTTGGGATCCTCCAAGGCTTTTATATACATATATGGAAATGCAGCACCCGGATCACCAGCTGAAAGTCTGGGTTTTTTATGGTATTTACAGATACAGCCTTTCTGCTGGACCTTCAGTCACCACCACAGGGGCCAGGTTCCACTTTTAGAGCCACAGATATATACTGGAAGCTCCAGCTCCAGCTCACAGCCAGCAAACTCCTCTTGCCTGTGTGTCAGGAGGATGGATGGCTTGGATGGACACCCGAGCTCTACACACCCTGTTCCCCCCATATCCCCTGGGATGGACATCTCCAGCCTCTCTCCTCCTGGATTTTGGGGAAGCCAGCGGTATGCTGCCAGTGGCCAAACACTGGGGTTTCTGCACATTGGCTTCCCGAGTTAAGACATCTAAATCTAAATACAGGCTGAGAAGAGCAACGCTGAGATGAGTGGTTGGGTCTGTCCCTCCCAAGGTGCAGCTGGACCCCATCATGGTGTACAACATCAACAGCCAAAGTGACCCCCAGTGACAGAGACGGGACAGAGCATGGCTCAGGATGACCATGGGCCAGCAATGTGGTGGCCAAGAGGGCCAATGGTCTTCTGGGGGGCATCAAGAAGATTCCCTCTCTGCTCTGCCCTGGGGAGGCCCCAGCTGGAGCACTGGGACCAGTTCTGGGCTCCCCGGTTCCAGAAGGACAGGGAACTCCTGGAGAGGGTCCAGCAGAGGCTGTGAGGATGATGAGGGCCTTGAGTATCTCTCTGCTGAAGAACGGCTGAGGGACTTGGGGCTTTTTAGTCTGGAGAAGATAACACTGAGGGAGGGAGGATGATGAGGGACTGGAGCATCTCTCTGCTGAGGAAAGGCTGAGGGACTTGGGGCTTTTTAGTTTGGAGAAGATAACACTGAGGGGGGGATCTCTGGGCACAAACTGGAACATGGAAAATTCCATCTCAACACGAGGAGGAACTACTTGACTTTGAGGGTGGTAGAGCCCTGGAAGAGGCTGCCCAGAGAGGGTGTGGAGCTTCCTTCTCTGGAGATATTCAACCCTCCCCCGACACTTTCCTGTGGGACCTGCTCTGGGTGGACCTGCTCTGGCAGGGGGTTGGACTGGGAGGTCTCCAGAGGTCCCTGCCAACTCCATATCATTCTGTGATTAAGGTGCCTAAACGGGAAAGGGACAGACACAGAGGGCTGCCCAGGGAGGTGGTGGAGTCTCCTTTCTCTGGAGATATTCAACCCTCCCCTGGACACGTTCCTGTGGGACCTGCTCTGGGTGGACCTGCTCTGGCAGGGGGTTGGACTGGGGGGTCCCCAGAGTTCCCTGCCAACCCCAAATCATTCTGTGATTAAGGTGCCTAAACAGGAAAGGGACAGACACAGAACTTCAGGCTATGGCCAAGAAGGACTCAGAGAGTCCAGATCCAGCTGCCAGACTTGGGCCACTTGTTGCAACATCTGTATGGGGCTTGCACAGCTGTCCCATGGGCCAGCAAGGTGTCTGGTGTGGGAGACTGGGTCAGGCATGAGGGCGCTGGTCACCCAGCTCCTCTGCTGGAGGAGTCCCCTACGGTTCAGTGGCACTGGAAGGAAGAACAGAGCTGGAGGAATCAGAGCTGCTGGTGTCATCATGCTCCTCAGCCTCCTGCTCCACCAGTCTGACACTCACCTCTGCTATGCCATGCTAACAACTCATGCTGGGAGCACCAGCCTGACCAGAGCCATCTCCACGTCTGCGTGTCTGTCCTTTGGTAGCCTACACTGAGAAGAGCAAAGTTGGAGAATCTGGTGCTGCAGATGGTCCCAGGGAGGTGGATGGCTCTTGCACCACCAGAGACTTCCCCAGGCCCCACTCATCCCTGATGTCATAGAACCATAGAATGGTTTGGGTGGGAAGGGACCTTAAAGACCATCCAGTCTCACCCTGGGCAGGGACACCTACTACCAGATCAGGTTGCTCCAAGCCCTGTCCAACCAGGTCTTGAAACGTTGCTTTGCTGAGGCTCAGGGGCAGTGAGGTGGGTGGACGTGGTCCTTTTTGTGCATGTTGGGGCATGGAGAGAAGATGCAGCAGAACCTGTCCAGGGTGGGAGAAACGTTTCTGCCATTGCATTTCAGCAGGTAATCACGTTGTGTTCAAAGCAGATGGAAAATCTCCAGCTCCAGTGTTTGATGGACAGGGACATCCACTGTTTCTGTGCCTGCAAACCCAGTGTATTTGGGGTGGAGAAGGAACCCGGTCACGCCTGACAGACACCAAAGGGGCTGCAGGGTCACCTCCCACAGCATGTTCTACTAACTTGGACGTCATGCTGAGCCAGGCTCCCAAGGTGGGTGGTTGCTGATTTTGGAAGCCGCTGCACTGAAGATTCCTCCTACAGCTCCTGCCTTGGAGGAGGTTATTAAAGACATAGCATCCCTCCTGCACTGGCAACACACATCCATCCCTGAGGCTATGATCCCAGTGCTGGTCTCCATCAACAGACCTTCATAGAATCATAGAATCATGGAATGGTTTGGGTTGGAAGGGAACTTAAAGACCATCTCATTCCACCCCCCTGCCCTGGGCAGGGACACCTCCCACCACACCACGTTGCTCCAAGCCCCCTCCAACCTCCCCTTGAACCCCTCCAGGGATGGGGCAACCACAGCTTCTCGGGGCAACCTGGGCCAGGCTCTCACCACCCTCACACCAAACAAGTTCTTCCCCACATCTCAGCTCCATCTCCCCTCTTGCAGGGTCAAACCCTTCCCCCTCCTCCTAGGGCTCCCCTCCCTCATCAAGAGTCCCTCCCCAGCTTTCCTGGAGCCCTCCCCCCCCTTTAGGGACTGGAAGGGGCTGGAAGGTCTCCCCGGAGCCTTCTTTTCTCCAGGCTGAACCCCCCCAACTCTCTCAGCCTGTCCTCACAGCTGAGGGGCTCCAGCTCTCCCAGCATCTCCATGGCCTCCTCTGGATCCATTCCTCTGCCTATCACTACATGCCCTTCTAAAAAGTCCCTCTTACTATCAAGGATGAAAAGAGAAATCTTTACTGGGTTGGAGCTGGGAGCACTGGGGTGGACATGGTGGCGTACCCTAGGAGGGCTCCTTGGCCAGCTCCTGGGACCACAGGGCAGAGGTGTCCTCCGGAGCCTCTCACATGTGTGCACAAGGATGGAGAACCCCACAGAGGTCCCCAGGTGGTGGGCACACATCTGCCCTACAGCCACAAAGGCAGCTCTCCTGAGCAAACATGGTAAAACACAGGGAACCTCACCTGATCTCAGAGCTGGATTTCCAGCCAACCAGCAAAACACCATAAAAATGCAAACTCCTGATTCCACTGGATGCTAAAAACTGGCATTAAACAGAAATGTGATATATGTTCCATAAATCTCAGAGCCGTTCTTCTTAAGCTATATTTGGTGGTGGAGATTGCTGCCTTTCCGACAGGGAGAACAGCTTGCGAGTTTGAAAGATTTTTATAGTTTTTCTGGCTGTAAGCTCATCTAATAAAAAAAGCACCTCTCACCACAAATTATATTTGTCTGACATATTTGCAGCTACATACTTACGGTAGCTACCTATTTATAATATTTTTATAGCTACAACAAACACTACCTCTGCTAGCTCTGCCCTCAGAGTTTCTGCAGCCTGACTGGTCCAGTCACCAGCCCGTTGTTTCCTGGTGACTCCAGAGACTTCCTCAGCTTGGGATGGATGACCTTCTTGTGAAACAGGGTTGGAGACCTGAGCAAAAGTGTGAACAGACATGGAAGAAATGAGGTTTAAAATCTTGTTTTCAGTTCTGCTCAGAGATGCAGGGAGGTCATTTCACTTTAAAACGTTGGGCTGAAAAATACTATTTATCAGTGTACAGGCTTTTCTTGGGGCATATGTTTTGTAAAATGGCTAAAAATGTCTAACATAATGAGAACTATTCAAAAGAAAAAAAGTATTGATGGAAAAAGACAGTATGGCTGAAGGATAAGACCTGGGGATTGCAATCAGGGCACATGATGAAATTATAGAATGGTGGAGGTTGGAAGGGACCTTTCAGCTCATGGAGTCCAACCATCAACCCAACACTGACAAACCCAACACTGACCCATGTTTCTCAGCACCACCTCTGCCCGGCTTCGAAATCCCTCCAGGGATGACGACTCCACCACTGCCCTGGGCAGCCTCTGCCAAGGCTTCACAACCCTTTCCAGGAAGAAATTGTTCCCAAGCTCCATCCTCAACCTCCCCTGGGGCAATTTGAGAATGAAAGCATGTCCAGCAGGCAGTGATGTTTTGGCCACCTTGATTTTACCTCAGTAAATAATGTTTCAATGAAGTGTAATGAAAAATCCATGTGTTCAAAATGCTGTATTGCCATTCCAGTGTGGTTTTAATAAGTGAAGAAAGAGCAATGAGGTGTTTTTCCTCCTCCTCGAATGTGAGCTGAGGGACATGGCCCCACACAGCAGCAAGGCACTGACTTTCCCCTCCTCATGGCCCACCCAGGGACGATGGCTTCTGTCTCTGGTGACAGAATCCCAGAATCCCAGCCTGGCAGGAGTTGGCAGGGACCTCTGGAGACCCCCCAGTCCAACCCCCTGCCAGAGCAGGGTCACCCAGAGCAGTGGGACAGGAACATGTCTGGGGGGCGGTTGAATGTCTCCAGAGAAGGAGACTCCACCACCTCCCTGGGCAGCCTCTGCCAGGGCTCTGCCACCTGCACAGGAAAGTTTTCCTTATTTTCTGCATCCCAGTTTGTGCCCGTTGCCCCTTGTCCTGTCACTGGGCACCACTGAGAAGAGTCTGACCCCATCCTCTTACCCCCCACCCTTCAGCTCTTGCTCAGCATTGATAAGGTCCCCCCTCAGTCTGCTTTTCTCCAGCTGAACAGCCCCAGGTCCCTCAGCCTTTCCTCAGCAGAGAGATGCTCCAGTCCCTCATCATCCTCACAGCCTCTGCTGGACTCTCTCCCGCAGTTCCCTCTCTTTCTGGAGCTGAGGAACCCAGAACTGGACCCAGTACCAGTTTGGTCTGCACAGAAGAATGTGGGCTGGGAAAACGGGGACCCTCTGCATCCCAACAAGGTGTCAAAGCTAGATAGGAGGTTCCTTGTCCTGGTGGGGCTGCAGTTATTTAAAGGAAAGAAGAAATAGAGATCTGTATCTGCCGGCATAAGTGAACTCCCTGTTGAGTTCCCACCAACCAGGGGAGGGAGCAGAGATCTGTACCTGCCAGCATGAGTGAACTCCCCGTTGAGTTCCCACCAGCCAGGGGAGGGAGCGATGAAGCCTGACCAGGGGCTGCACAAGAAAATCAAGGCAGCCCTAAATCTGAGATGTTCTCCCGGATGAGAGCATTGTCCAACAGGCAGGTTCCTCTTGTCCTTCAAGCCCTTGTGGATTAAACAGAGCATATCTGCTCATTTTTTACACCAAAGGGCTGCTGCCCATTTGCGTAAAAGATGACATTTTAATGTTGCCTGCTGGCACACCCAAAATGGCTTTAGGATTTACAAATCAAAGTAAAACGAGGTGTGGTTTTTAACCGTGGCTGTAACTCTCTGCTGAAACAAGTGACCACAGATGGTGGCGAACGCTGTCCCTGAAGGTGTTTCATCCGGATTCCTCCTAAAAGATCTCCATGATGACACAAAATATTTTATGTGGAGCGTGGAGTTCTTGGGGGGAACGTTAGAGCTGAGGTAACCGATGACATCAGACACATCGCCTCAGCTGTCTTTAAAAGCTGTGTCCTGAACGTCAGAAAGAAAAGGCAAAAAAAAAAGCACAATCTAACACAGAATCACAGAATCTTCATGGTGGGAAGGGACCTTTGAGATCAGCGAGTCCAACCACAAAAACAAAAAAAAAAGACCCAAACCAAACAAAAAAACCCAACCAAACAAAAACCAACCAAACAAAAAAAACCTCAACAAACAAACAGAAGGAGGGCAAGTGGCTGAAAAAAGCCTGCCCTGGGCCCCCCCCCAGTCCCTCCACACACACATTTCTCCTGAACTGGGAGAAATCCCTCTTCTGAAGCTGGAAGTCGGTGCATTTTTGATGGGAAGAAGTTTCCTGGCTGCAGGGGTCGAATTTTAGAAATACCAACAGTGTTTTACAGCTGGCTGCACGCCAGCTACCCAGCGTGTCTGCCATGGCTACGAAACACGTACGATGATAAATATAGTTGTCTCTTTCACTCAGAAATTCCATACTTCTACAAGCCCTTTGTTGTGGTTTAACCCCGACGGGGAGCTCACCCCCACGCAGCCTCTTCGGTCACCATCCCATCCCCCCTGACCCCTCCTCGGTGGGATGGGGAGGGAATCGGAAGGGTAAAAGTGCCAAAACTCCTGGGTTGAGATAAAGACAAGCCCAAAATATTGCCCCCTGTTTTAGCTGCAGCTGAGCAGTGCCTGCACAGCATCAAGGCATTTTTTGCATTTCTCACCCTGCCCCATCAGCAAGTAGCTAAAACATCTCTGTGTTACCAACGCTGGTGTTATCACAAATCCAAAATATAACGCCACACAAGCTACGATGGAGAAAATTAAATCTATTCCAGCCAAAACCAGCACAGCCTTCCTTCTCACTTTTGTCTTTGCAAACAGAATTCCACAGGCAGGCATTGTTTTAGTGTGCGGTATTTTGCCAGAAATACCCTTATCTGTGGGATAAGTGCTTCAATCTCTGACGTAAATCATAGAATCATGGAGTGGTTCAGGTTGTAAGGGACCTTAAAGCCTCCCCAGATCCCCCCCACCCTGCCTGGGGCAGAGACACCTCCCACCACACCAGGTTGCTCCAAGCCCCCTCCATCCTGCCCTTGAACCCCTCCAGGGATGGGGCAGCCACAGCTTCTCGGGGCAACCTGGGCCAGGCTCTCACCACCCTCCCACCAAACAAGTTCTTCCCCACATCTCAGCTCCATCTCCCCTCTTTTAGGGTCAAACCCTTCCCCCTCCTCCTGTGGCTCCCCTCCCTCATCAAGAGTCCCTCCCCACCTTTCCTGGAGCCCCCCCACCCACCTTGAAGGACTGGAAGGGGCTCTGAGGTCTCCCCGGCGCCTTCTCTTCTCCAGGCTGAACCCCCCAACTCTCTCAGCCCCCCCTCCCAGCAGAGGGGCTCCAGCCCTCCCAGCATCTCCATGGCCTCCTCTGGACCCATTCCAACAGGTCCATGTCCTTCTGATGTTGAGGACTCCAGAGCTGGATACAGTGCTCCAGGTGGGATTTCACCAGAGCAAAGTAGAGGCACAGAATCACCTCCCTGGACCTGCTGGGCACACTTCTTTTGATGCAACCCAGGTTGCAGGTGGTTTTTGGGCTGCCAGAGCACATTGCCAGCTCATGTTGAGCTTCTCATCCACCAAAGCTCCTAAGTTCTTCTCCTCAGGGCTGGTCTCCATCCATTCTCTGCAGTAAAACGAGCAGTAACACAAAATGTCCTACCATCTTGGTGTCCTTCGAACAACCCCGCTTCTCCTGCCCCACTCTTTGTCTGTCTCTCCCTCCTGGACCACCACAGTCCTCCATTGAGATGTCTCAATGACCAATCTCAGTGTTCTCCACAACTCTCTCAGTGGTGTTCTCACCCCCTTTCTCAACCACCTCAACTTTTTGCTCCCTGTTTTTCCCATCTCCCCAAAGAGATTCCTACTTTCCAGCCCAAGCCCAAGAAGAGCTCTTTCTTAAGTATATGATGTTAACTGGGCACAAGTCACTTATTATGAGCAGAAACCTTTCCTTTTGGGCTGTCCAGTTCTTTTGCTTGCCAGTGCAAAGAATTAAGAACTGTATTTCCCTAAGTGACAGAGCTGTCTTTGAACCACAGACATTAAATCATTATTTCATTCATTTTATAACCCATGGCTGATCCATACAAATCAAGATACAGACGTATCATTGAAGTGGCACACAAGTCCAGCACTGATATTTATTTATCTGAAATTTTGCAATTGAAAGTGTAATTTTTTCTTGTGTTGTTTACCATTTTTGTTGTTATTTAGCATCACAGTCATGTAGCCCAGGAAGAGAAGCAATTGGTAGCAGTATTATTAAGTATCTCTACCTTTGCTATAGTTTGAAGCACAGACCAGGTGATACTTTAATAAAATATTAGAGGTGTAGAATGAAAAGAAAATCCCTGCTGCCAAGAGCTTCAAACCTAAGGACAGGAGACAAGAAAGAAATGAGGGGAGAGAAAGAACAATAAACAGCATGGGTCATCGTGAGAGGCTGCAGAAGCTGTGTGTGTCACTGTACGATACCAAGGAAATAAGAGGATATATTGCAAGTTATGGATTTCATGAACAGGATCAGCTGGAAAACAGAGGGGGTTGAGATTATTTTAATTTCCATTTACATGTTGGTCCTCTTATCAAAATCATCTGGAACAGATGAAACTCCATATGCAGTGAAACAGCAAGACAAATATCAAATAATTATCCATGACTATTGCACTGTCACCGAAATTGGATTGTGAGTGATTGCGCAGCCTTTAGATGGAACAGATCGTTATCCAGGTACTCGGAGTGAAAAACACATGAAGGAGGCAGAGGACAGGAATACCTAAAAGAAACTGTGGGTTGCAAAATGCTGAAAGGGGCAGCTAATATCCGTGGGCCTGAGAAAAGTCCTGGCTGCTCCTCATTAGGGGCAGGGGGACAGCCCTGAGCGATGGCTGTGACCCCTCCACACGCTGCGATTTCTGATGAGTTGGGTTTAATGTATGGATATCAATAATAACTGCTCATACCTTCACTGAGTCAATGCCCCGCGTGACGCAAAGCAAAAGCACTTTCCAAGTGATGAACTGCCAGCCAGATCATTATGGTGAGTGTTTCCCAGAGCAGTGATCTCTTCCAGGGACACCTCTCAGGTCCCACAGTGTCGCGGGGAGAAGCTCCTTCTTGGCAAGAGGACCCTGAGGACACCTCTGTTTAGTTTTTGTGCTGTAGATCATAGAATCATAGAGTTGTTGAGGTTGGGAGGTTGGGAGGTTGGGAGTCCAACCATCAACCCCAACACTGACAAACCCACTGCTGACCCATGTCCCTCAGCATCACCTCTGCCCAGCTCCAAAATCCCTCCAGGGATGGCGATTCCACCACTGCCCTGGGCAGCCTCTGCCAAGGCTTCACAGCCCTTTCCAGGAAGAAATTGTTCCCAAGCTCCATCCTCAACCTCCCCTGCTGACACAACTTGAGGCTGTTTCCTCTTGTCTTTTCCTCTGTTCCTTGGGAGAAGAGACTAAGCCCCACCTCTCTACAACCTCCTCTCAGGTAATTGGAGTTCAGCATGGGGAGGACCAGCAGGTAGATGTTGGCCATGAAGACATGAACAAGAGGGGGAGCACGCTGGCCATACTGGTGAACCGTGGACAAACTGACCATGGCGATGTACAGGATCAGGACTGACAGGACATATGGGACAGGCAGTTGTTGAAAGCTTGAGGTGCTCCCTCTGGGATGCGATGCTCAGAATGGCCCTAACAATCGGCATATGTGACAGAAAGATGAGGATGAGGACTAATGTCAGAAAGAGAATGGCTACAGCAAAGCCACACCAGCTATTGAAAGTGGTGTCTGCACAGAACAGCTTGATCGGACAGCAGGCCTCCTAAGAGACGTGTGAACAGAGAAACCAGCCCAGTCCTGCCTATCCCAGCACTGGTGGGGATGAAGGAGTCTATCTCAGCAGGTAGCAGGTGGCCACATGGTGATCAAAGGCCAAGGCCAGAAGCACCAATGAAGGAGAAAAATGAAGTAACACTGAGCAAAACAGGTGCCAAAACCTTGCTGTTGACCAGAAAACACACACCACAGTTGGCTTTGTAGAGAGAGACAAACCCGAATCAGTGACAGCCAGCATGGAGAGGAACTGCTACATGATGTCGTGGAGACTCACTTCCATCCAGGTGACAGAGGACCGTGCAGCTCCCCATAAGTGATGCAATGGAAAAGCAAGTGAAGGGGATGGAGAGACAGAGGCTGGCAGCCCCCACCTCTGAGATGCTTGTCAGTGTGAACAGCATGAGAGGAATGAGAGGAATTGCTTCTGCTGCAGCACGACGTGATGAGCTGAAGCACAAAAAGGCAAAGTAAACCTGTGATCAGTGAACCGAAGAAAAAAGCATGAACTAGAAAAGATTCAATATCAGCAATCTGCCAAATCTAAACAAACAGATTTGTGTTATGAACTCTGGCTCTCTCTTTTTGAACTGAAAGAGGGGAGATGGAGATGAGATGTGGGGAAGAACTTCTTTGGTGGGAGGGTGGTGAGAGCCTGGCCCAGGTTGCCCAGAGAAGCTGTGGCTGCCCCATCCCTGGAGGGGTTGAAGGCCAAGTTGGAGGGGGCTTGGAGCAACCTGGGCTGGTGGGAGGTGTCCCTGCCCAGGACAGGGACGTAGAACAAGATGATCTTGAAGGTCCCTTCCCACCCAAACCATTCTGTGATTCGATGATTCAAGGTTGCCAGCTCAGCCAAGGAATCACGTCTCCAGGTGCCACTATATCACACGCTTTTCCCACACCTAAATGCAGCCAGGGGATGTTCCCCAAGTCTTTTCACCGATCACCCATGCTTCACAACAGCCTGTTGGAGACACAACTGATGGGAGAGCCATGCTGCTACCCAAACCATTCTGTGATTCGATGATTCAAGGTTGCCAGCTCAGCCAAGGAATCACGTCTCCAGGTGCCACTATATCACACGCTTTTCCCACACTTAAATGCAGCCAGGGGATGTTCCCCAAGTCCTTTCACCGATCACCCATGCTTCACAACAGGCTCTTGGAGAGGCAGCTGATGGGAGAGCCATGCTGCCGGTGTAAACACACAGTGCATCCACGCTGAGGCACCGCAGAGAGCCCGCGTCTTCATTTTGTCCAAGGAGAATTTTCTAAGTACCTGGCAGGTGCCCAAGGTTCCTCCTCTGAATATCTTTTAAACAGCGGTGAAGCATAATGAGACGTAGCAATATAAATTTGAATAATTCATACCAGACAGCAGGTTCTGATTTTATGCTGAGCAGGTAAAACTGACTTAAGAGACGGAGGATTTGCCGCTGTGGTTGGGAAGCTGGTTTCTGGAAGCAGGGCATGCTTTGAGGCAGCAGGGGAGAGATGAGACATTTAGCTGCTGAGGGCAGGAAGGTTGGGAGCTCAATTAAAACCAGGAGCACGTTTTTCATTGTGATTTTGCGTTATCCAGTGCCTGTTCCCAACATACTAACGCAAGAATGATAGAATCATAGAATGGTTTGGGTGGGAAGGGAACTTAAAGAGCATCAAGTTCCATCACCCAGTCCCATACAGGGACACCTTCCACCAGAACAGGTTGCTCCAAGCCCCCTCCAACCTGGCCTTGAACCCCTCCAGGGATGGGGCAGCCACAGCTTCTCAGGGCAACCTGGGCCAGGCTCTCACCACCCTCACACCAAACAAGTTCTTCCCCACATCTCATCTCCATCTCCCCTCTTTCAGTGTCAAACCCTTCCCCCTCCTCCTATGGCCCCCCTCCCTCACCAGGAGTCCCTCCCCATCTCTCCTGGGTCTCTTACCTGCTTTGAAGCCTGAGCTTGCTCTCTTGGTGCCCACAAAGCGTGTGGTTTTTGTTTCACCCCCTGCTCAGCAGTTCCTCAGCTAGTTCTCAGAATGATTTAAAAGAAAAAACTCAGGCTGAATGCTAACAGTGGGTAGGAGAGGAATCAATAACAGAGAGCAGTCCTTATTCTGCTGCACAAACCTGGCGTTCACTCAGATCTCAAGCATCTCTGGTTCCTTCACCTCAAAAGGGCCACAGGTAACCAACATGTCTCTTCCTCTGGCTCTCTGACTGACCAGCCACGTGGCGGGGCAGGGGAAGGCACCTCCTACTCCAGCTGCTTGGTTTCTTCCCCATTCCCTCTAATTATTTACTTCCAAATAGACAACAGGTCACAGCAGCAGCTGAACACAGTGCACCAGCTATGGCACCTGCCCAGCACAGAGTGGGTACCAGGAGACACTTCACATCCTTTGGCCAAGTGTACTTCTGTGGCTGGACACGGCCTCCAGGTTCTTTCTGACCATACACTGCCTGTTCTTGATCAAAACCACCCATTTTTCCACTAGCTGTTCAAGACACCAAGGACTCGGTCAGCCAAGACCCAAGGGATGGTGGGCAGCAAGAACAGCCCTGGGACAGCACTGGTGTTGGTGGAGGTGAGACAAACACACGTTGCTGCTCCTCTGGAAGGGTGTTCAAGAAGTTTCCATGTACTTCCATGCTTGCATAGTCTAATAACTGCAATATTGTGTCGTTTCCATGTACTTCCATGCTTGCATAGTCTGATAACTGCAATATTGTGAGAATCATAGAATGGTTTGGGTGGGAAGGGACCTTCAAGATCATCTTGTTCTACCTCCTGTCCTGGGCATGGACACCTCCCACCACACCAGCTTACTCCAAGCCCCCTCCAACCTGGCCTTGAACCCCTCCAGGGATGGGGCAGCCACAGCTTCTCGGGGCAACCTGGGCCAGGCTCTCACCACCCTCACAGCAAAGAAGTTCTCCCCAAGATCTTATCTCCATCTCCCCTCTTTCAGGGTCAAACCCTTCCCCCTCCTCCTCTGGTTCCCCTCCCTGACCAAGTGTCCCTCCCCAGCTTTCCTGGAGCCCCTTGAGGGACTGGAGGATGTGTGAGACTATGAAATATTGGGCTGAATGCACAGCAGTCCCACGCCAACACTAAAACTACTTGAAACCATTAGGAAAAGGGTTTGACACAGAAGAAAATAATTTATTTTACAGAGAAGTTTCTGGAACTTGTTTTCACAATCAGTTATGAAGGAGGAGGCCACCAGGGAGTTTAAAGGGTGACTATACAGATTAATGAGTAATGGGTCGATAGACATATGTTCTAGTGAGTGGGTAGGGATGTGGCCTCTGTTGTCACTAGTAAAACGATAATGGGAGCTGGTATGCTTTGAGGGGAACGATGGATGGCAGAAATTGGCCAAGGTCCTGTAATCTCCGTGTTCAAGCAGAACCGCTGTGATGGAGAGAACACAGAGCCAGGAGCCATGGTTGTCTGCCACCCACATGTGCCCTCTGGGGCAGTGTCGACCTGCCACGGCTCAAATACATGAGGATTTGGGGGTGAATTTGGCAGAACATGAGGCTTTGGAGGCAGAAGTTGCCTCTGAGCAAAGGAAATGCAGCAGAGCTGAGGGCAGTTTAAGAAGAGAGACACACACACACACACAGGGACAAAATGAGGATTTATGTACTCATCGCTGCTGTTCAGGGATGATCTTGAGGGACTAAAAATCTCACTTGGCCAATTTAATCTCACTTCAGTGCTACAGCATATTCCCATGCAGCGGGGAAGCTTACTCAGGGTTGGTTTGTACAATACACGGAGGGAGCTCTGGGACACGACGCGGGAACAAACCCCTTGTCATTCCTTAGGGCACATCCAGGTAACACAGATTCATAGAATCATAGAAACATAGGTTGGAAGGGACCTTCCAGATGCTGGAGTCCAACCATAACCCACCACTGACCCATGTCCCTCAGCACCACCTCTGCCCGGCTCCAAAATCCCTCCAGGGATGGCGACTCCACCACTGCCCTGGGCAGCCTCTGCCAAGGCTTCACAACCCTTTCCAGGAAGAAATTCTTCCCAAGCTCCATCCTCAACCTCCCCTGGGGCAACTTGAGGCTGTTTCCTCTTGTCCCATGGCCTGTTCCTTGGGAGAAGAGACCAACCCCCCCTGGCTACACCCTCCTTTCAGGGAGTTGGAGAGAGCCAGAAGGTCTCTCCTCAGCCTCCTATTCTCCAGATTCTCCAGAGGCCAGTGTCCACCTTGTTTTGTGGCTCCCCAAGAGGTTCTGCCCTTTCCATGGGTCCGGGGCAACGTGTCTGTAACCTCTGTGGGAAATGGGAAGCCCCTGTGGTTTTTGAGACATTTCATTATCAGGTGGGAACTTTAATTTTTAAGAAAGATGACTCTGTGACTCTGTCTTCATTCACATATCTCTCACTACCATCTCCTTTTTTTTTTTTTTACTCCTTCCTTGCTTTCTGTTCTTCTCTTCTTTCTTGGCTCACGTGCAACTTCTGTATGTGTAGAGATATTGAAGCACTTTATCAAAAAGAGGCCGTTTCTCTCCCTACCCTTCCAGCAAGCAGAGAATATGAGTGTGTTGCCCACTGAAATAAATAATTGGATTTTTTTTTTTTTTTTTTTTTTTGTGGGGGGTGTAATCACATACCTCCAATCTTGGCATTAAAGGCGATTCCTACTGTGCAGTGTGAGTTGTTTGCCGTGGCTGCCACTTCTCCAGCACAACGGGTTCCATGCCTGCAGTCAGACAAACACCTCCCTGGGCAGCCTGTTCCAATGCCCGACCACTCTTTCGGTGAAAAATTCCTTCCTAATGTTCAATCTAAACCTCCCCTGTTGGAGCTTGAAGCCATTCCCTCTCGTTCTGTCACTAATTACCTGTGAGAAGAGACCAGCACCAACCTCTCTACAGTGTCCTTTCACGAAGCTGTAGAGAGTGATGAGGTCTCCCCTCAGCCTCCTCTTCCTCATACTAAACAGTCCCAGCTCCCTCAGCCGCTCCTCATACGATTTGTTTTCCAGCCCCCTCACCAGCTTCGTTGCCCAGTAGCAGAACAAACTCGTTTTTGCAGTCCTTCTGCCCTTGACTGCCGTCACCTCCTCACCCCGAGGCAGGCACCTGAGTGCCCACCAATCCTTTTGAACAGCAAAGATAACTCCTTTTCTCACCCGAGCTTTCCACCTGCACAGACCTGTGCTGCTTATTCTCCACCAGCAACGCCATTGACCTTCACCAGAACGGGTCACCCAAGCTGCCCTGAGTGCAGGGGCCCAGAAAACATTTCATTCCCTGTTACAAGATGAGAGCAACCCAAGAGGTTTTGTCGGGTAATCTCCAATTTCATTTTTAACACCCACTTTCAAAATCCTGAACTCTTTAGACAACAAAAATTTTGATGGATGGAACAATCAAGTATTTGAAATGAAAAGTCTGATGCAACAATATCTGCCTGATGTAAAATGTATCTCATTTTTTCCCGTTTCTTCTATGTGCATAAAGAAATCCCCTGCTTACACTCACTTTTAAAGAGCATTTTAACCATTTTTTTTTTTCAAGAAAGGGAGGAAAACATTGGATGTTCTCTTGGGAATCCTGGGGTTAACTCTGCTCTTCTTGTAGCCAAAAGCTGACTCACTTCTGAAGGCCTCCAGGGCTGAGCAGCAGCTCCATGTGGAGGCATCTCTTTATGCTGGTGGTGGTCTCTCTCTGTAAAGGTCCCCATGGACACGGGGTGTCCCAGACCCCAGCAACTGGTGGTGATCCAGGTTGTCCTCACTTGGTGCTGGGCCCCATTCAGGATGTCCTCAGCACCCATCTGGCCAGGCAGCTGTGACACAGGTCCTGCACTGACCCACAACCATGGCATGGCCATTGCTGGCCACAGGCTTTGTACTGAGTTTCCAAGGTCTCAGGACTGAGGTGTGCCAGATTTGCTGCTTTTGGACTTGTCCTGACCTTAGGACAAGAAGAAATGGCCTCAAGTTGCCCCAGGGGAGGTTGAGGATGGAGATTGGGAACAATTTCTTCCTGGAAAGGTCTGTGAAGCCTTGGCAGAGGCTGCCCAGGGCAGTGGTGGAGTCATCACCCCTGGAGGGATTTCAGAGCCAGGCAGAGGTGGTGCTGAGGGA
Organism: Calidris pugnax; assembly: GCF_001431845.1. Lineage (NCBI taxonomy): Eukaryota > Metazoa > Chordata > Aves > Charadriiformes > Scolopacidae > Calidris > Calidris pugnax. The sequence goes on along the minus strand of NW_015090987.1, from coordinate 129,830 downwards.
CATGGGTCAGTGGTGGGTTTGTCAGTGTTGGGTCGATGGTTTGCCTCGGGGGTCTGGAAGATCCATTCCAACCTCCACCATTCCATGGGTCTATGATTCTGTGACCTGCCTGGAGCTTTGTTTTTACCAGATTTAGCAGTAGCGACAATTTTTATTCTGACTGTGGCTGTGGCTTTTTTGCTTGCTGTTTTATGGTGCAACCAGAGTTTCAGTTTTAAGCAGACAGTAGTAAAAAGTAGCTATTCTGCACTGGATGAAATACTTACGACTTGATCATAACGGCGTAGTGCTGAGAAATACAGGTCTGGCGGGACGTCGGGGACAGAGGATGTGGTGTAGAGGAGAGCAGGCAGGAGGTGATAAGAGATGGGGCACAGGCTGGCACCGGAGACCTCTTGGCTACAAACAACTTGAGACATGTCAGTTAAAGAAACACAGGCTTGGGGCTGGACAGAAACGGTTTTGGGGTGACAAAGACAGCAAAGAACGAGTATCTAACATGCATGAAATGCACCAAATTTAGGAAGTCTGCATGTATCGTGGACTTGCAGAGCAATGAAGAGAAAGCAAGGTGTAAAAGCATGTTAACAAACATCAAAGAGACACAAAGCAGACCCCAGAGTGAGGGAGAAGTAGCCATGAGCATCAATATCGTACTTCTCCTTGTGAAGGACTCCAGGTTTTGATGATGCTGTAACATCCACCTCCACCGAACTGAAGTCACCGACCTTAGGATGTGGAGAAGCAGTAAAACGGTGAGCAGGACCCCAGGGAAGAGGCAGAAACTGGGAACTGTGTGTATAGCAATAATAATTTTTTTTAATTATTATTTTTATTACAGCATCTTTCCAGTATCTGAAGGGGGCCCACAAGAAAGTTGGGGAAAGACTTTTTACAAGGGCATGTAGTGATAGGAGGAGGGGGAAGGGTATGACCTTGAAAGAGGGGAGATGGAGCTGAGCTGTGGGGAAGAACTTGTTTGGTGTGAGGGTGGTGAGAGCCTGGCCCAGGTTGCCCCGAGAAGCTGTGGCTGCCCCATCCCTGGAGGGGTTCAAGGGCAGGTTGGAGGGGGCTTAGAGCAACCTGGTGTGGTGGGAGGTGTCCCTGGCCAGGGCAGGAGGTGGAATGAGATGGTCTTTAAGGTCCCTTCCCACCCAAACCATTCTATGATTCTATTATTATTATTATTATGTAGAGAAATATTAACTATTATTATTATTATTATGTAGAGAAATATCAATTTCTTTCTTTTTTCTTGTTTTTCTTTTCAGAAATAACTCTATCTGGACCAACAATGACTATTGCATTAGACTGTTTTCTATGACACTAACAATTAATTCTTGCCTTTATCCAGAAAGTGTGTTTGCTTTTTGCCCGTATATGAGATTCTGATCATAACAACACCCACTGCAGCGGCAGCAGGAAGGCACACGGGACACCATTAGGTGTCTCCGATGAGATCTGTGATCTCCAGTGGCACTGAGGTGTAGGCGAGTTCATTGAGCTCCTGGCTAATGCAAGCCCTGGGGTGCCCGGAGGCGCTCATCACCCCCTAAAGCTCTTACCCAGCAGCCTCTCCCCCGAATCTGACCCCAGGGAAGATGCATCTCCAAAGCAACTCCACCCCAGACCCTAGAGCGAGGTTGCACAAGGCAAATCAGCTGGATGGAGTCAGTGTGGGCGCATCCACCCACCCATCCCAGTGTGTCCAGTTCTGGGGACTCCAGTTCCAGAAGGACAGAGAGATGCTGGAGAGAGTCCAGCGGAGGCTGTGAGGATGATGAGGGACTGGAACATCTCTCTGCTGAGGAAAGGCTGAGGGACTTGGGGTTATTCAGCTGGAGAAGAATGAGAGGGGACCTCATGGATGCTGAGCAAGAGCTAAAGGGTGGGGGTCAAGAGGATGGGGCCAGACTCTTCCCAGTGGTGCCCAGGGACAGGACAAGGGGCAACGGGCACAAACTGGGATGCAGAAAATAAGGAAAACTTTCCTGTGAGGGTGGCAGAGCCCTGGAAGAGGCTGCCCAGGGAGGTGGTGGAGTCTCCTTCTCTGGAGACTCCCTGGGCACGTTCCTGTGGGACCTGCTCTGGGTGACCCTGGTGTGTCAGGGGGTTGGACTGGGGGTCTCCAGAGGTCCCTGCCAACCCCAGATCATTCTTTGATCCTGTTAAGGATGAGGATAGGGGCAGGACTACCTGAGAGGAAGGAGTTTCCCTGTTTTGTGCTCAGTCACATGCACAAGCATCCCCTGCAAAGACAAGGTCTACACCCTCACAAGGGATACATGAAAAGGCTTCCTGGGGAGATTGAAGGATCTGCACAGCCATGAACATGGTACTGTGGGAGAAAGGGTTGCAGAAAATTCAAAAAAGGATTGTAGAGATGGGACTCAGTCACATGCACAAGCATCCCCTGCAAAGACAAGGTCTACACCCTCACAAGGGATACATGAAAAGGCTTCCTGGGGAGATTGAAGGATCTGCACAGCCATGAACATGGTACAGTGGGGGAAAAGGTTGCAGAAAATTCAAAAAAGGATTGTAGAGATGGGAGTTCGGTCTCTTCTCCCAAGGAACAGGCCACGGGACAGGAGGAAACGGCCTCAAGTTGCAGCGGGGCAGGGGTGGGACTCCATCCCAGACCCTAGAGCGAGGTTGCACAAGGCAAATCAGCTGGATGGAGTCAGTGTGGGCGCATCCACCCACCCATCCCAGTGTGTCCAGTTCTGGGGAACCCAGTTCCAGAAGGACAGGGAGCTGCTGGAGAGAGTCCAGCGGAGGCTGCGAGGATGATGAGGGACTGGAGCATCTTTCTGCTGAGGAAAGACTGAGGGACCTGGGGCTATTAAGCTGGAGAAGAATGAGAGGGGACCTCATGGATGCTGAGCAAGAGCTAAAGGGTGGGGGGCAAGGGACTGGGGGTCTCCAGAGGTCCCTGCCAACCCCAGATCATTCTTTGATCCTGTTAAGGATGAGGATAGGGGCAGGACTACCTGAGAGGAAGGAGTTTCCCTGTTTTGTGCTCAGTCACATGCACAAGCATCCCCTGCAAAGACAAGGTCTACACCCTCACAAGGGATACATGAAAAGGCTTCCTGGGGAGATTGAAGGATCTGCACAGCCATGAACATGGTACTGTGGGAGAAAGGGTTGCAGAAAATTCAAAAAAGGATTGTAGAGATGGGAGTTCGGTCTCTTCTCCCAAGGAACAGGCCATGGGACAAGAGGAAACGGCCTCAAGTTGCCCCAGGGGAGGTTGAGGATGGAGCTTGGGAAGAATTTCTTCCTGGAAAGGGCTGTGAAGCCTTGGCAGAGGCTGCCCAGGGCAGTGGTGGAGTCGCCATCCCTGGAGGGATTTTGGAGCCGGGCAGAGGTGGTGCTGAGGGACATGGGTCAGTGGTGGGTTTGTCAGTGTTGGGTCGATGGTTGGACTCCATCATCTGGAAGGTCCCTCCCAATCTTGTCAATTCCATGATTCTATGACTGAATCAGCAGGCACATGGGTAAGTGCACCAGATGGGGAAAGGCAATACAGCTCTTCTAACGTTCAGACAAGACTCCCTAATATATTGCAAGTCTTCCAGGGGCTGGAAAGGATTCTGACTGGGACAAATCCAGGTGACAGAGTCCAGAGTCTCCCTGGATTCCCAAGGGCTCTGGGCAAGATGTCCACCAAAGGCCATCAAATAAGCAGCCATGAAATGGGAGTAAAATACCACACACCAGTGAATAATGGAATTATGAAATAAAGGTTCACGGCTATCCTTTACAGGGAACCTCTACAGGAACCTGTGCTGGAATTTCCTCCTTCCAACAAATTTTGCCTGGGAAAGGGAGGGGAAAACATCAAGGCAACCAAGTTTCTGATGATATTAAATTACTCCAGGAACAGGAGGACCAGCTGCAAAAATGTGCCGAAGACCCCAGTAAGACTGAGTCACTGAACAATAAACCAACAGATTAAAAAAAACACCAACCCACAGTGGAGAAAAAAAAAAACAGTGATGCATTTGGGGGAAAACAGAACCCTTTAGATAGAAAATGACAGGCTGGTGGCTAACAATTATCTCTCAGGAACAAGCTGTCACAGTTACGATAGCGTTACCACAACACAGTTCAGTGATCAGCAGCTCCGAAAACAAACCAGATTATTAGAAATTCCTCGGCAAGGACCAGAAAACAAGGCCAGGACAGCGTCAGGCATCCGAAATGCTGCCGCAGCCCCGAGAGAGCCAAACACTCATCTTGGGAAGTGAGTGAGCTTTGGGTGGGAAGAGGTGACGGAGGGGAGATGTGACAGAGGTGGCAAAGGCTTGGAGATGGGTTGTGGGGGGAAAGATCTGCTCATTGTCACTCCCAATAGGAGAGGGGCCTTTGTGCATTCCATTTAGGAAGATGAGCTCCTTTGGGCAAGTGGGTGCATCACCAACACGCCAGGGATCACAGAATCACAGACTGACATGGGGTTGGCAGGGACCTCTGGAGATCATCCAGTCCAACCCCCTGCCAGAGCAGGGTCACCCACAGCAGGTTGCACAGGAACGTGTCCAGGGGGAGTTTGAATGTCTCCAGAGAAGGAGACCCCACCACCTCTCTGGGCAGCCTCTGCCAGGGCTCTGCCACCTGCACAGGAAAGAAGTTCCTCCTCATGTATAGGTGGAACTTCTTATATTCAAGTCTGTGCCCATTTCCTCTTGTCCTGTCCCTGAGCACCACTGAAAAAAGACCAGCCCCATCCTCCCAACACCCACCCTTTAAGTATTTATAAGCATTGATGAGATCCCCCCTCAGCCTTCTCTTCTCCAGACTAAAAAGACCCAAGTCCCTCAGCCTTTCCTCATAAGAGACATGCTCCAGGCCCCCCATCATCTTTGCAGCCCTCTGCTGTCCCCTCTCCAGCAGTTCCCTGTTCTTGTGATGTGAAGAAAAGAGCAAAACAGCCCCAAAATCTGCACCATTCCAGGAGGAAGGCTCTGCCCCTCTGCTGAGGGTGAGGGCTTCCCAAGGAGTTGTGTGAGCAAACCCCTGCTTTTAGCTCCAATTATCATTCTCAGGCTTTTGCAACGAGGTGTGCTTGTTCCCCTCATCAGGTAGCATTTATTTTTTTGTGTTGGGAGTTAACTCTTCTTCCTTCTAAGTCTTATTCCTGCCTGTCTTTTTTTGTGATGAGCATTAGCCCATTTTTATTCATTCCTGGTGCCCAGCAGAATCCCTGACCTGTCCCTCCGTGCAAACCCAAACTGATTGGTGTGAGGCGAGCAGAGGAAAAAGGGCTTTTTACAAACAACTGAGGTTGATAAGAAACCTTCCTTTATTAAAAAAAAAACAAAAAAACCAAAACAAACAAAAAAAAAAAACCCCACAAGATTGTTTCCCAGGCTAGAGGGTGTTGGTATTTGAAAAAAAAAAAAAAAAGAAAAAAACCCACAAGATTGTTTCCCAGGCCACAAAAAAAAAAAACCCCACAAGATTGTTTCCCAGGCTAGAGGGTGTTGCTTGTGGAAGAGGCTGGGCAAGCTGGTTGTCACCAACACAACTGCTTCTAAGGTAAAAAATGCTGGCAGAGGTTGAACCTCGTTAATCATATTAAGAAGGTCCTTTCAAACGCCAGCACCTGTGTCAGAAGGGTTTCCTATTAAAGCTGACCTCAGAAGTTGCTGGGAGTTGTTAAGGTGCTACAGAGGGTTTGGATGTTTTCTGGGCTGGTAAGGTAGAAACTTGGGGTTTTATTTGGGCAGTTTTGTATAATTATGATGCAAGTTAACTACTTCCTAGTCCTCAGATTTATGTGTTTGTTCCCTGTAAGTGCTGTTGTCTGTGTTGTGTTATGCAATTTTAATGCTGTAAATGGCTTGCCTTGTTCCTGTGCTTTACAAAATGCTGCTTAAAAAGTGATTGTTTTAGACCCTTATGTATTGACAAGGAATGAGGGAATGTTTTGGTGCCTCTGGCTGGTTCTGGGGGGTTATTGACTGAGTTTTTTTAGTAAATTACTATGAAAGTCCTATCAGCCTCTGGGTGGGCAGAGGGGACTAAAGCAGGATTGTGTGAAGTACCTCTTATTGCTCAAGTCAGGTCTCCTTTGGAGACCTCAGGGATAGGTCTCCTAAGGCCCAGATGAAGATAAATTGAGGAAAATGCCTTCTTCTCTTAATGTATTCCTGATAACAAGGTGGGCCTCCTGCAGCTTGTGGCCCACACAAGATGTCCGTGTGCTAGTGCTTTTAAGTGTCTCCTTGCCTTCTCTGAACCACTGACTAAAGAGATCCCTCAACTAACAATGTCCAGTTGCAGAGGGTTTGGGAGCTGAAAGCTCTGTACCAAGACACTGGGGTGGCTTTAATGCAACAGGACCCCATGTGGAGGGGTCTCACACAGCATCAGGGATGTTTGAGGTTGATGTAGCATTAGCTAGAGGAAAACATGCAGTTGACCTTGCAGCCTTGCTCGGGGGGGCTGTCCTTATCTCCTTGGTGCTGTGGGCTGCTGGCGTGTCCTTGGGAGAGCCTGGCCCCCACAGCACATCATTTACTGCTGTTTGGCAAAACTCCTCTTGTGCTGTCCACTTTCCATACATCTCCATCACCTTCCAGCTCCCTGATCCAACTGGGCTGGCCATGGGGATGGGATTGGGGCAGGTGATGCTTGTGCTGTTGGCTGCCTGCACCGTGATACCTGCAAAGGACCCGTTGCTGAACATCTGTATGGATGCCAAACACCACAAAACCAAGCCTGGCCCGGAGGGGAAGCTGCATGACCAGGTATGGCTCTGCTGGTGGGTTGGGTGGGTTCCCTCTACCTGTTAACTGTTGAACAGCACAAGCACTAAAAGAGTTTTTTGGTGTAGCATTGGCCAGAGGAAAACATGCAGTTGACCTTGCAGCTTTGCTTGGGGCAGCCGTCCTTATCTCCTTGGTGCTGTGGGATGCTGGTGTGTCCTTGGGAGAGCCTGGCCCCCACAGCACATCATTTACTGCTCTTTGTGGCAAAACTCCTCTTGTGCTGTCCACTTTCCATACATCTCCATCACCTTCCAGCTCCCTGATCCAACTGGGCTGGCCATGGGGATGGGATTGGGGCAGGTGATGCTTGTGCTGTTGGCTGCCTGCACCGTGATACCTGCAAAGGACCCGTTGCTGAACATCTGTATGGATGCCAAACACCACAAAACCAAGCCTGGCCCGGAGGGGAAGCTGCATGACCAGGTATGGCTCTGCTGGTGGGTTGGGTGGGTTCCCTCTACCTACTGCCCCAGGTGATACCAACAGCTTTGGGCTTAGTGAACCACCTGCCTGAGGAGGAAAACCTGTGCTGGGTATGAGGCCTGTTGTTTGGCTGTTGTCTTCTAGCAGATGGCCAGGGTAGACACAGTGGTGTGAGGATTCCTGCCAGGTCAACGTCACCCCTCTATAACCAGAATGCCTCTCCTTCCCGAAGATTAGGTAGCCCAGATCAGAACAAGATAAAGGATGGTAATGAAAGATGTTCTTATTTGCTCCCTGTTTATTAAAGACTCTTCTTGCTAACTGAAGAGTTCTTCCCCTGGGTTCTTGGTGGAGCTGGAGCTAAGAGCAAGCCAGGGAGCGAGAGGAGGGAGTTTGTTTCTATTCCTCAGGCTGGCACTAACTCCTGGTGAGGATGTGACCTCCTCCTCCTGCTCTTTCAAATCCACACTGCTGCAGCCCTGAGCTCTTCAGCCCAAAGTGCCCAAGAGCTTGCTGGAGTAGATGTTCTTGCTACTGAAGGTTTCTCCCTGCTGGTTATGCAGGGAGCTGGCACCCACAGCATCCTCTGACTCCCTCGAGGTGCTCCATGACCAGCCTGTTTCTTGCCCTGTTGCAGTGTTCTCCCTGGAAGGACAATGCCTGCTGCACAGCCAACACCAGCTCAGAAGCCCACAAGGACCAATCCAACCTGTACAACTTCAACTGGAACCACTGTGGGGTGATGCCACCCAAGTGCAAGCGCCACTTCATCCAGGACACGTGCTTGTACGAGTGCTCGCCCAACCTGGGGCCCTGGATTGACCAGGTAGGATCTGGTCAGATGTGTTTGGACTTGATCTGAAAGGTCCCTTCCCACCTAGGCGATTTTATGATCAGGTTCTCTGTGATTTGGACTTGATCTGAAAGGTGCCTTCCAACCTAGGTGATTCTATGATCAGGTTCTCTGTGGCTGGGACAACAGGGCTTGTGTTGGCCACCTGATGCTGGTCCCCCATACAGAATACCCCTGGCATGTCTGGGAGTGTGCTTTCCAGGGGCACTGCAAACTTTCCTACTGGGTGGAAAAATTCAAAGGACTTTGGTAACCTCTGCTTAGGTGGTCAGATGGGCTGATGGGAGGAGTTACTGCTTGTAAACACAGGTCTCTGCTGGGGCTGAAGCTCTTCTGAGATCAGCTCTGGAGCCCAATGGAAGGGGCTGGTGGGGGAATTTGGGATGTGGTTGGTCTTGCCCCTTGACTCTGAAGGGTCACCACCAGTGTGCACAGTCCTGTTCCCTTGCAGGTTGACAGCAGCTGGCGTCGGGAGAGGATTCTTCACGTGCCCCTCTGCAAAGAGGACTGCGAGGAGTGGTGGGAGGACTGCAAGGACTATCTCACGTGCAAAGAGAACTGGCACAAGGGCTGGAACTGGGCAACAGGTTGGTGGGCTGAGTGGAGCACCGTCTCCCCACCCCTGCAGGCACCCATGGCGGTGTCACGGCTGGATGCCCAGTGGTTGGAGCCAAAATCCCTAATTGCTGCCACCTGTCTGTGGGGTTGTCAACTAGAAGGTGGCCAAGCCACCATCCATCAGCTAAAATGCAGTGATGGGTAGTGAGGAGGTGTCTTAATCCTCCCTAGTGAAAGGATCCTGGAGAAGAGAAGGCTCCGGGGAGACCTTCAAGCTTCTTCCAGTCCCTAAAGGGGGGGGCTCCAGGAAAGCTGGGGAGGGACTCTTGATGAGGGAGGGGAGCCCTAGGAGGAGGGGCAATGGTTTTAAGTTGAAAGAGGGGAAATTGAGATGAGATATTGGGGAGGAATCTCTCATTATGAGGGTGGTGAGAGCCTGGCCCAGGTTGGCCCGAGAAGCTGTGGCTGCCCCATCCCTGGAGGGGTTCAAGGGCAGGTTGGAGGGGGCTTGGAGCAAGCTGCTCTGGTGGGAGGTGTCCCTGCCCAGGGCAGGGTGTTGGAACTTGATCTTCAAGGTCCCTTCTAACCTGAACCATTCTACGAAATGTGTCAGCTCATGTTGTTCTCTTTTTCTGGTGCTGTCTGTCCTCAGGAACGAACCGCTGTCCTTGGGGCTCCATGTGCAGACCCTTCAGTGAAGTCTTCCCCCGACCAAAAGATCTGTGTGAGAAAATCTGGTCGAACTCCTACAAATACACCACAGAGCACCGGGGCAGCGGGCGCTGCATCCAGATGTGGTTTGACCCTGCCCAGGGAAACCCCAATGTGCTTGTGGCGAAGTTCTATGCTTGGAAAAAGAGAAACTCCCCTGCTGAGATGGAGAACATGACTCCTGAGGCGGACAAAGCCGTGTGTGCTCTGCTGTGGTCTGTCCTGGTTCTGTTGCCCCTGGCCCTTGTGATGCTCCCTTGAGGGATCCAAGGGGCTGTGAATCCCACAGATGAAGGTACCTGACTTGCCCTTCTCCTGCAAGAGGAGCTGGCATAAATAACGTTAGGTCTGTCTGCTCAAACAGGTCACACACCCCAGTAAGCGCTCTGCATGAGTTTTGTTGGTGGACCTTGATGTCTGCCTTGACTTCCAGCTGCTGACAAAGGCAGGTATTTCCATTCTGTCCCAGGAAGGGCCATACCCTGTGTCTCTGCTCCAATGTAGGAGGTCCTCCACTTCTGTTCCCACCTCCTGGTTGTCTGTTGGGTCAGCAGTGCTTGCTCAAGGTCCTCAGCTGAGCTCTGGTGTCTGGTCTTTCAGTGACAAGTGGGAGTGACAATAAAAATCTTCCTCTGAATCAACTTTGTACTGAAGTGAAGTAGCATTGGGGAGATGGAAGTGCTCTGGGGATGGAACAAGGCTGCTGGTCTGGACTGGGAAATGGTGGGATCTGTAAATGTAGGAGTCAGGGTGGGTGTCAGGAGGATGGGGACAGTCTTTTTTTCAGTGGTGCCCAGGGACAGGACAAGAGGTAATGGGCACAAACTTGACCATAAAAAGCTCCATCTAAACATGAGGAGGAACTTCTTCACTGTGAGGGTGGCAGAGCCCTGGCAGAGGCTGCCCAGGGAGGTGGTGGGGTCTCCTTCTCTGGAGATATTCAACCCCCCTGGACATGTTCCTGCGCAACCTGCTCTGGGTGGACCTGCTCTGGCAGAGGGTTGGGCCCAGGGGGTCTCTAGAGGTCCTTGCCAACCCCAAATCATTCTGTGAGTCTGTGGGCAGGGAAGATGTAGTTCTCCTGAGAACTGAGTTGCACTCAGACAACTGGATGTCTGCACCAGGGCTTCTGCAGCAGACCACAACTAGCCATGAGAGAGAAGCACCTGTAACATCTCCTTCCTGGTCACAGACACGCTTCCGTGCTTCTTCTGCCTCCCTCTGAGCCAGGAGAAGCAGCAGGAGTCGTCTGACCTCCTGTGCATGAAGTGCTGGAGCAAAATGCAAATTTCTGGTGCAAGTGGTACCGGCTTTCCCAGCCCAGCAGTCACCTCCCAGGAGTGTCTTGGCAGAACTGTCCTTGTCCTGCAGCTCTCCACAGGCTGCTTTTGGAAAAATCCCTCACCTATTGATGGGCACGGCATTCCTCCCCCAGCCCATAATCTGGTTTTGCCTGAATATCTGTGCTGCTTCAAAGCTCCCTCCCCTTTCCCTGGGAATAAGGGTTCAGAGCCTCCCACATGGGACTTGCAGAAGCCATCAGTAGCTGTGTGAAGGCTCACAGCCGTGTTTATCTTTATTTTTTATTTTTTTTTTCCTCTGAAGCAGAAATGAGCCTCCAGCAAACCCTTAGCAACTTTTGGAAGGAATAGCAAAGAGGGGAGCAATGAGAAAATGCACAGGTTTAGGTCAGGCAAAGTCCATGGCTGCGTGTTCTGTAGAGCTTTATAATACTTCAAATGCTTTAAGGAGTCTTTAGATCAAAGCACCTACCCCCAGAAGTTTTTCAGATATATTGGTTGCTTTTTTTAAAATGTTCCTAATGATACAGCCTCTGTTGTATCTGGCTGTCTATTCCCTGCCCCGAGAAGCTGTGGCTGCCCCATCCCTGGAGGGGTTCAAGGGCAGGTTGGAGGGGGCTTGGAGCAAGCTGCTCTGGTGGGAGGTGTCCCTGCCCAGGGCAGGGTGTTGGAACTTGATCTTCAAGGTCCCTTCTAACCTGAACCATTCTACGAAATGTGTCAGCTCATGTTGTTCTCTTTTTCTGGTGCTGTCTGTCCTCAGGAACGAACCGCTGTCCTTGGGGCTCCATGTGCAGACCCTTCAGTGAAGTCTTCCCCCGACCAAAAGATCTGTGTGAGAAAATCTGGTCGAACTCCTACAAATACACCACAGAGCACCGGGGCAGCGGGCGCTGCATCCAGATGTGGTTTGACCCTGCCCAGGGAAACCCCAATGTGCTTGTGGCGAAGTTCTATGCTTGGAAAAAGAGAAACTCCCCTGCTGAGATGGAGAACATGACTCCTGAGGCGGACAAAGCCGTGTGTGCTCTGCTGTGGTCTGTCCTGGTTCTGTTGCCCCTGGCCCTTGTGATGCTCCCTTGAGGGATCCAAGGGGCTGTGAATCCCACAGATGAAGGTACCTGACTTGCCCTTCTCCTGCAAGAGGAGCTGGCATAAATAACGTTAGGTCTGTCTGCTCAAACAGGTCACACACCCCAGTAAGCGCTCTGCATGAGTTTTGTTGGTGGACCTTGATCTCTGCCTTGACTTCCAGCTGCTGACAAAGGCAGGTATTTCCATTCTGTCCCAGGAAGGGCCATACCCTGTGTCTCTGCTCCAATGTAGGAGGTCCTCCACTTCTGTTCCCACCTCCTGGTTGTCTGTTGGGTCAGCAGTGCTTGCTCAAGGTCCTCAGCTGAGCTCTGGTGTCTGGTCTTTCAGTGACAAGTGGGAGTGACAATAAAAATCTTCCTCTGAATCAACTTTGTACTGAAGTGAAGTAGCATTGGGGAGATGGAAGTGCTCTGGGGATGGAACAAGGCTGCTGGTCTGGACTGGGAAATGGTGGGATCTGTAAATGTAGGAGTCAGGGTGGGTGTCAGGAGGATGGGGACAGTCTTTTTTTCAGTGGTGCCCAGGGACAGGACAAGAGGTCCTTGTCCTGCAGCTCTCCACAGGCTGCTTTTGGAAAAATCCCTCACCTATTGATGGGCACAGCTTTCCTCCCCCAGCCTGTAATCTGGTTTTGCCTGAATATCTGTGCTGCTTCAAAACTCCCTCCCCTTTCCCTGGGAATAAGGGTTCAGAGCCTCCCACATGGGACTTGCAGAAGCCATCAGCAGCTGTGCGAAGGCTCACAGCCGTGCTTATCTTTATTTATTTATTTTTCTCTTTGTCTTGGCAGAACTGTCCTTGTCCTGCAGCTCTCCACAGGCTGCTTTTGGAAAAATCCCTCACCTATTGATGGGCACGGCATTCCTCCCCCAGCCCATAATCTGGTTTTGCCTGAATATCTGTGCTGCTTCAAAGCTCCCTCCCCTTTCCCTGGGAATAAGGGTTCAGAGCCTCCCACATGGGACTTGCAGAAGCCATCAGTAGCTGTGTGAAGGCTCACAGCCGTGTTTATCTTTATTTTTTATTTTTTTTTTCCTCTGAAGCAGAAATGAGCCTCCAGCAAACCCTTAGCAACTTTTGGAAGGAATAGCAAAGAGGGGAGCAATGAGAAAATGCACAGGTTTAGGTCAGGCAAAGTCCATGGCTGCGTGTTCTGTAGAGCTTTATAATACTTCAAATGCTTTAAGGAGTCTTTAGATCAAAGCACCTACCCCCAGAAGTTTTTCAGATATATTGGTTGCTTTTTTTAAAATGTTCCTAATGATACAGCCTCTGTTGTATCTGGCTGTCTATTCCCTGCCTCCATATGAAACACAGAAGCACTCCCCACTGGGAGAATGTTCAGCCTGGAGAAGAGAAGACTTCAGGAGACCTTGGAGCCCCTTCCAGTCCCTCAAGGAGGGGGGGCTCCAGGAGAGATGGGGAGGGACTCTTGATGAGGGAGGGGAGCCCTAGGAGGAGGGGGAAGGGTTTGACCCTGAAAGAGGGGAGATGGAGCTGAGCTGTGGGGAAGAACTTGTTTGGTGTGAGGGTGGTGAGAGCCTGGCCCAGGTTGTGTGGAGAAGCTGTGGCTGCCCCATCCCTGGAGGGGCTCAAGGCCAGGTTGGAGGGGGCTTGGAGCAACTTGGGCTGGTGGGAGGTGTCCCTGCCCAGGACAGGGGAGGAGAACTCAATGACCTTTAAACTCCCTTCCAACCCATTCTGTGATTTTTATCTTTTTTTTCTTTCCTTCTCTAACTTCAACATGTTGTATGCAAAAGCTGAAGCTATCCTAGAACTGACCCTGGCTCGAAGTCAAAAATGTCTTCTCGCTCATGTGTGGGGTGTGAGGTTAACCCTGTCTGACCCAGGTAAGGATGGGGGAGAGGAAACACCTGGAGCTGATGCCTGTGACAATGATGTCCATAAGGGACAAAAATAAAACAACTCTAAATGCAAAGATGCTCAAGTCTAAGGAAAATCCCTTCCAGGCAGCTCCCACTGTCCATGGGCTGCTTGTCTCTGCAGGTCTGGTCAGTTCTACTGCCCCTAAATAACACTCTGGTCTCTTAGAAGCATATTAGGATCTCCTTCGGGGCTGGTGGGAAGTCCTCCTGTCTCACAGTGATGTGAAACCACCAAGGCCAGTGTCTGGAGGGAGATCTGACCTCACTGTTTCCAACCAATTCCAGCTTTATCCTTTGGAAGTTGCTTTCGGATTAACTGCAAGTGATCCTACAGCCAACATCTCTTCTTCATGAGATACTTCCAGTTGTAGACACTTGCTTCACCAGTTCTGTTGGTGCCATTCCCATGCTCAACAACGGTAAGATAATTCCTGGGATCATTTTTTTGCATACTATAGAACAGTTTTGCTTTATGAAGCTGTGCTAGAAAAAGGCATCCTTGAGGAGAAGAGGCTGATTACATCAGCTCTCCATCTCCTACCACAGCCTAAGTTCATCTGCTCAGCCCTGAGTTGAGCTAAAAGGTCACATATTTCACTTGTGCTGTTCTCTGTATTTGATTGTTCCTTGTGATAGACTTTGTGACTCTGCAATCATTTCTGCATTAATCCTAGCATGCTAAATATCACCATTCACTCATTTATTTCAATGATAAAGTTAATGAAGTAAAATCTCCTGCAGTCCAGAAATGGAGAGAACTGAAGAGGATGTTACAAATAGTAAGAATAGCAAAAATATTCAGCTTCCAAAGGTTTAGCTCCTTAACTATTAGAGTAGTCACCGCTTCCATCTGCAAGCCCAGACACAAAATCATAGAACATTTTGGGTAGGAAGGGACCTTACAGCCCCCCCAGTGCCACCCCCTGCCCTGGGCAGGGACACCTCCCACCAGAGCAGGTTGCTCCAAGCCCCCTCCAACCTGCCCTTGAACCCCTCCAGGGATGGGGCAGCCACAGCTTCTCCACGCAACCTGGGCCAGGCTCTCACCACCCTCACACCAAACAAGTTCTTCCCCACAGCTCAGCTCCATCTCCCCTCTTGCAGGGTCAAACCCTTCCCCCTCCTCCTGGGGCTCCCCTCCCTCATCAAGAGTCCCTCCCCAGCTTTCCCGGAGCCCCCCCCCTTGAGGGACTGGAAGGGGCTCCAAGGTCTCCCCGGAGCCTTCTCTACTCCAGGCTGAACCCCCCCAACTCTCTGAGCCTCCCCTCCCAGGAGAGGTGCTCCAGCTCTCCCAGCATCTCCATGGCCTCCTCTGGATCCATTCCAACAAGCCCTCAGCATCATCCCACAAATAAGTGCTACCGTGGGTGGCAATGACCTCTCCACTGCAAGGGCAGCTTGGAGATCAGGAATGCTACTAGCTTTGCATGCGGATGTTTTTCTGTAGATCTTCTGGTCAGAGAGACTGCTGGAGGGGCTGGTGTCTGACCAAAGGAGCCCTCTTCTCAGCCTACATGCAAGGCACAGGGGGAAAGTCAATCTCCTGAGAGCCCTCTGCCATAGGACCTTACCCAGCACCAGGGCAGTCATCACAGAGATGCCTCTTGCTCTGCCTGGCTCTGCAGCAAGTGCTGGCCAAAGCAGGAGGATGAAGGAAGGGTCAGTGGTGGTGGTAGGAAGCTCTGAGGGTGCTGCTGGTCCTCACCAGGGACTCCAAGGGCTGCTCCAGGCTGCTGGACCAATGTATAAAAAGGAACTTTTCTCACACAACTTCAGACCTGGTGCCAAGATCGTGGCCTTTGTCCAAATGCTTGGAGCAAGAAAACTGCAGGAGCTCTTTGGTGCAGATCACTCAACTAAGGTTTTGGTAAAATAGTGCTATGACACCGGTACATTTGTCACATCTTCCATATTTAGTACATGCAGAACTGTTTTTGTGAGCAGCATGCTCTTTCTGAAAGCTACAGTACAATGCTGCAGCTGAACTGATGCAGAGAAAAACCCAAAAATGAGCTGCTTTATAAATGTCTTCTGTGTATGACCTTACCTAAGATAACTGAACACCCATCTGCTGGGCCCTCCAGGACCTAAAGTTGGTGGCGCCTGGCCCATGTCCCTATTTGACATCTGTGTTCTTTCAGCTTTGGCTTCTCATCTGTCACATTTACACGCGTTTGTTTAGATTTCCTGCCTGGATTTCTTTGATATGTGTTTTTTGCTGCAGGCCATCAGCAGAACATCGTGTCTCTCAATAAGTCCACCTCCACATCCGTCACATTTTTCCTTTCGGGCATCCCAGGGCTGGAAACTGTCATCATCTGGCTCTATTCCCTTCACCTTCATTTGTGTTGTGTCACTTCTGGGGAACGTCACAGTCCTTTTTGTTACCAGGACTGATCCCAGCCACCACAAGCTCATGTACCAATTCCTCTCCACACTGGCCACCACCAGACACCACATCCAATTACCGGTATGGCTTTGTTTTAGCCAAGCTCTTCCTGATGTCAGTCCTCATCCTTGTCTTTGTGTCACGTATACTGATTGCTAGAGCCATTCTGAGCACCGGATTCCAGAGGGAACGTCCCAAACTTTGGACAACTGCCTGTCCCAGATATTATGTCAGTCCTGATCCTGTATATCCCCATGGTTGGCTTGTCCATGGTTCATTGGTATGGCCAGGATGCTTTCCCTCTTGTTCATGTCTTCATGGCCAACATCTACCTGCTGGTCCTTCCTATGGTTGGCTTGTCCATGGTTCATCAGTATGACCAGCATGCTTCCCTTCTCATTCACATCTTCATGCCAACGTCTGCCTGCTGGTCCCTCCCAAGCTGAATCTGTCCATGGTTCATCAGTATGACCAGCATGTTTCCCTTCTCATTCACATCTTCACAGCCAACGTCTACCTGCTGGTCCCTCCCATGCTGAACCCCATCACCTACAGCATAGAAACTAAACAGATCTGCAGGAATATCCTCAGAGTCCTCTCGCCCAGGTATCCCTGTATGAGACAGGGATGGGTCACAGCTGGGATAAGGCCCGGGGTGACATCCCTGTGTGCCATTGGCCAAGTCAACATCTCAAATGCACACCTCTTCCCACTGCACATCCTCCAGGTCGAAATGCTTCCTAGGTTAATGATAGCCTGTGATTCATTAGGGGCTCTGCTGACTGAGTTCATGTGTGAGGATGGCTGATGATGTCTCTCAAATGAACATAAAGGCCTGATAGGGATCGGGGGGCAATGACAAGGTGGTGGAACCCAGCCATCTACTGCTTTTAAGAACATCAGACATGAATGGTTCTGCCGTTGTCCCTGTTTGGAAACTAGAGCAAGTCGTCAGAAGAAACTCTCTCCAGGACACTATGCAAATTCCTGGATCATTGCCTAAATGGGTATAGGATCTTTGTGGGGTGCCTGCAGGAGAACTTGAGGTTTGAGCAGGAGAATTATGGAACTGTACAGGATTTATCACGGGCCATTTAGGGGAAGGAATTACTGGGAATAATTAAAAGAGTATGTGTGTTTGTGGGTGTATGAAATCCACCAGCGAACTCCTGGCCAAAGCAGGGTTTAAGGAGGGTGAGGATTCTGGGGTCTGAGGTCTGGATCTGGGAGATGAGTATAGGAGAGACTGAGGGTTGGGAGCATCTTCCAGAGAGACTGGGGGTCTTGAGCTGTTGTGGCTGAGCAATTTGTGCTGTCAGTGTGGGTCTACATGGGGCCACCTTGTCGGGACACCCTGAGCACAGCCACCAAACAAGGTCTGAAAATCCCAGCCTGGAAAATCCCTGAGCCAGCAGTCAGGCTCCACTTGGGCAGAGTTTTGAGAGCGAGCTCGGATGAAAAGGAAATACACAAAAAAAAAAAAAAACAAAAAAACCTCATTCGGGGCAGTAAGACCATGTCTCAGGAGGGCAGTCGAGCAGCCAGCGGGTGTCAGGACACAGTGGACCGGGTGTTGGGAAAGTGGGGGCTGCTCTCGCACACAGACTCATCTGGAAATGTCAAGATATTCAGGGAAATGCCAGAGCAGCCGAGACGTCAAAGAAAGGTTTGCTGAGGGTGAGGGGAAGACGAAAGGGCAGTGAGGATATCTGCAGCAGTGTGGGTGGGTGTCCTGGGGGGACGGCACTGCCGGTGCCCCCCCAGACCCTCTGCAGCAGGGCTGGGTGGTAGGCAATGTCCCTCTTGCCTTCGACTGCAGATGAGCTGGTGCTTCTCCGTCTACCCAGGAGAGCTAAAGTGCCCTTGACTGGGGTAGATCTGGAAAAAAAACTGGCTCTGAAGGTGATTTTCTGGGGTGTGGAAGGAGAAGGTCAGTGAGTTTGGCTGTGTTGGAGGTTGTGCTTGGATTTGTGCAGCTTTCTGAAAGGCTGGGATGATCACTGGAGACCTTGCTGGACAAAAAGGAGGACCACGGAGATGCTGGGAGGGCTGGAGCCCCTCTGCTGGGAGGGGGGGCTGAGAGAGTTGGGGGGGTTCAGCCTGCAGAAGAGAAGGCTCCGGGGAGACCTTGGAGCCCCTTCCAGTCCCTCCATGGGGGGGGCTCCAGGAGAGATGGGGAGGACTCTTGGTGGGGGAGGGGAGCCCTAGGAGGAGGGGGAAGGGTTTGACCCTGAAAGAGGGGAGATGGAGCTGAGATGTGGGGAAGAACTTGTTTGGTGTGAGGGTGGTGAGAGCCTGGCCCAGGTTGCCCAGAGAAGCTGTGGCTGCCCCATCCCTGGAGGGGTTCAAGGGCAGGTTGGAGGGGGCTTGGGGCAACTTACTCTGGTGGGAGGTTGACCTGCCAAGGGCTAGGGGTGGCACTGGATGGTCTTCAAGATCCCTTCCTACCCAAACCATTCTTTGATTCTACAGTAAGAAATTCTAAGGATTGAGTATTTTCAGCAACTCCTCCCAGATCTGGGTTTTCATCCCAGAAATAGTGGGGGCTAGTGCAGGTGGAAGCTGCACATGTGGGTTTTCAAGGAAAATGTGACCAGGCTGAGGAATGTTGTGCCCAAACCGATGGGCTGAGAAGGAGAACGTGACTGGTTTGCAAACGAGTGCTGTGACCCAGGTGGTTGGATGAGCGACGTTTGGGGGATGTTGCTGGAGCTGAGGAAGAGGCCGGCAGCACGAAGGGCATGATGCTCAGTCTTGGGCAAGCTGTGTCCTGCGGTGGCAACCAGGATGGTGGCATTCCAGAGATGGAGGGGATGAAGATCCAGCAGTGGGCTGCTGGAGCAGAGAGGGAGAATTTGAGAGCAAGGTGAGGAAAAACTGTTTGGTCCCAGCTCTGTCCCAAAATACCGTTCACTCCCCTGCGATACTTGACTTTTGTCCAGGGCTTGTGGCTTTGCCCAAACAAGAGCTCCGTAGGGATGTACAGGAATATTACATTTCCCTTGTTGTCCACAGTAATTATATCAAGGAAAGAAGCAGTGCCACTGAGCAGAACTACAACTTTTTAAAGGTCTTTATTCTGTAGGGATTTTATTTATGGTTGTTTTTTTTTTTGTTTTCTTGTTTAGTTTTTTTGTAGTTGAAAGCACTAAACTTCGGCAGAACGGACTTGGTAAAACTGAGATAGTGATATCTCATGAGGAAAATGTCTAGCAGAATATTTTTCGGGAAGTTGTGCAGTTCATTAAAGATGCAATTCGGGAAGTTGTGCAGTTCATTAAAGATGCGATAAAAGAGAATATAATTATTTTTTTTCAAACCCCATCAGTAGAATGAATAAGGAAGAAGGGCACCAAAAAATCACTGCGCACCAATCACCACCTTTGCAGTGATCCCGAGCATGAGGAAAAAAAAAAAACAAACCATGAGCTTTTGAGCTTGGTCAAACCAGTAACGATTTACAGACAGAAATGGTGCCAGTGTATAAAGCAAAAACAGAAAGGAGGGGGAAGGCAAAAAGCAATTTGCATTTAGTTAGACACACAGATTAATGTCAGAATTGCTTTGTTATTCAAACGCTGGGGAGGCGAATTGAATGATGAATGATATGAACATGCGTGACATTTATTATTTTCTCGAAATTATAAATTATTTTTCCCCGATATAGTCTAGCCTGAGCAGCAAATTAAGAAATCAGGGGAAACAGCGAGGAAAGAAAAAAATGTTAAAAAGTTAGGAAAACAGATGGCTTTAAATTACCAGGGCAGTGCAAGGGCAGGGAGACGTCCCCCATGGAGTCCTTGGAGAGCAGGCAGGAGCAGCCCAGAGCTCGTTGGTGGATACCTTTGAGAGTGATAAATGAGGGAGAAAACCAGACTGGAAGAAGGCAACCCCGGGGCCTGACTTCAGAAAGGTGGAAAAGGGTAAAGAAGCAATAGGGAAGAAGAAACCAGTCGGATTAACGTTTATTTCCTGAAAAATACCGAAGCAAATCAAATATTTATGGAGTACACGTGGCGCATCGAAGAAGTGAGTAGCAGTGACCGTGAATTTCTTGGGAACAAATTGTGACAAAGCAATCTAATTTTTTCTTCGGACGGGGTAACATGCCTTGCTGACAGGGAAGAAACAGAAAATTAAATCTGCTTTGACTGTAATTATGCTTTGGACACGTTTCACATAACGTATTCAGAAACAAGAAAGGGAAGAATGATCTGAATGAAACTGCTGCAAAGTGAAGGCAAAACTCATTGGAAAAAAGCCATTTTCAAAGAAAAGTTATCAATTATTCATTGTCAAAGATGAAGCAAACAGAGATTTGAAGGAAGCTATCTTATTTCTGCAGTTATTCACTTTTTTTTCATTAATGAGCTTTTAAGAAAATAGACGTTTCTTTGGGTCTGAACATAGTCGTTGTCATGTCATTTTTGGGTACAAAGATCTGATTTTGCTTAAAAGATCTGGCCTTTAATCAGTGTGTTTTGTTTGAACGTACCGGACTGACGTCGTCTTTATTATTCTGAGCATTTAAAATTTTTGGTGTGACTCCAGCATCCTCCTGGTGGTTGGAGAGGGAGAGACTGATTATTAATTCCTCAGAGAGAACAAGGCAGAAGGACGGGAAGTACAATGGGGAGAAGGATGAAATTCGGGACCGTCCTGGCTCGCTGGATGTGAAACTAGAACCGTGATTCAGAGCCTCAGGCTGGTAGGGATGGGAGGATTTATGTCAATAAACACTGGTGTCAAACTGGTTAGTCTGGCAGTAATATTAACCTACTTTTTAATATATATTTTGGGGGTTTTTTTGTGTTTATGTTTTATATCATTTTTTCAAAATAGAATTAGAGTAGGGAGCACCTTTACAAGAAAGCTTTGGGAAGTACCAGAGACTACAAGGCAAAATTAGTCTACAATGTCAAGGTTTGCTGAAATAAACAAGAAAATAAAGCCCCAAGTGAAGACTATGTCAGAAACTATGAGCGGGAGTGTTGTACCCAGGGCATGAAGAGTAACCTTCCCATTCTTCTCATCACCAAACCCACAGCTGAGGGCCACCTTCTAAAGGACTAGGACCCTTTAGCAAAAGGAGAGCAAGAAAATCATTAAAAATCTTAGAATTTGAAGCATGAGGACTCCTTTCATGCATGGAGAGATACGGAGGTGCCATCCAGGAATGTTAGAACGGATTTACTAAACATCTTGCTGGGCTGGTTTGGGTAAGGTGTTGTCTTTTAGGGTGGCAGATGGACTACAAGATCTCCTGAGGTTCCTTCCATTCCTACTTTTCACATTTTCATCAAAAATTTCACATTAGACATGTATTTTCTACCACTGTCCTATGCACCTCGCTTGTTGTATGTTTATTATGATATTCCTTATCTACATATAAAAAATGTACATAAGGAATATGTACGTATAGGACCTTCTGCCTCGTGATACGTTGATCTTCATCAAGCAGTGATGTGGGGGTTTGAACTCCTTGGTATTAATTCATTATCTTGGTATTAATACCTTGGTATTAATTCATTAAAAATAAAAACCTGGGTATTGGCAGAGATCCACCGTCGCTCTTGGCCTTCCTGGTATTTTTGCCAGCAAACTGCACAGGCAGATTGGCTTTCTCAGCTATTAAACATAAAGGTGTCTTTGTTTTTCTTGAACATCCTGGATTTAAGCCAGACTTTGTGCCTCGTGAGACCCTCATCCAGGCTCAGCGCGAGGACCTGGCTGACTTTGAGCAGAAATGTTATTACAGTAATATTGTGTGTTATTTTGGGATGCGCAGAGCTTTTCCCACCAGAAACCCCCCCGTGCAGACAAGGTTTCCCCTCCTGACCCCTCTCCATGTGAAGCCATGAGGACCCTTAAGACAGATGAAGCAGAGAGGGGGGGCAGTAGCTGAGCGCGATCAGAGGCTGTTATTTACATCAGCAGGTTTTATAGAAAGAAGGCTCTTCTGAAAGCTTCATCTTCTAACTACATCCTTTGGGCTAATAAAAGAAATTATCTCTCTCCTGAAACAAAAGGCAGGGTCAGGCAGCTACAATCTGATAAAGCCACATTTTTTCAGAAAAAAATGCGTCACTAATGGTGGTTGTTTGCTGGAGGTAAAAGCGGCCCAGCGTTAAAGAGATCGGCCGTGTATATTTTTTCTGAAAAGCTATTTTCTAATACTGAATTCATTGCTCCCAACAGCAAAACTGTGTCCTTCTGATGAATGAAGATGAGATAATTACTGCTGTGGAAGCCATCCTTCTCTAATGGGTGAGTCACCTTGATCTGATGACTGTCCGTGTCGGGGGCACTGCAGAGGTCAGCAATAAATGTCACTGGGGCCCCACAGGGGTTTATTTCCTAGAATTTGGGATAATTATGAGATAAGTCACATAATGAAATCCCACATCATGCTGACCATTTGGACACAGATCATCCTTTGCACCTGGAAGGAGAGGCAAAAGTAACATTTAAGCATTGAAGTGGTCAAAAGCAGGTTTTCTATACCCAAGGATGCGCTTCGGAAAGCCCACCCCACTGTCTTAGACATGAACGTACCATCCAATATCTCTTCTTTTTTTTCCTCCTCAGGTCGGTTTGCTTCAACGTTGCCCGTTTCTTGACAGATTATGACACGTAAGTGGGGAAACTTCTGTTGTGGTTCTGTCAGCATCGGCAGCCTGGCTGTCAGAGCCAATTACACCGAGCACTGGGGTTATGGAATGTGACCCAAATCTCAGTATCCCATATGCAAAACACCAAGCACTCATTGCTCCACGAGGAGCCATACACCCTATGACCACCCGGTTCAGTTTGGGTCACAGAACAACCTGGGAGGGTGTGAAGGTCTCGATTTCCAAAATGGGAATGGGGTTAAAAAGGAAAAAAACATACTCCACGAGGAGCCATACACCCTATGACCACCCGGTTCAGTTTGGGTCACAGAACAACCTGGGAGGGTGTGAAGGTCTCGATTTCCAAAATGGGAATGGGGTTAAAAAGAAAAATCATGTAATTGTAGAATGGGAACAATGGGTACGATGAGAACAAAAACCTGGGAACAATGTGAATGTGCCCTGGTTTTGAGATATCTTTTTTTTTCCCTTATGCCAGGTGCCATCTGGGATTTTCCTGGAGGTTTTGCTAGTCCTGGACACTGAGAGCCCAACTCCTCTGTGCAAATTCTGCTTTTTTAGGGTGGTTCTTCTCCTGGGAAATGACTTATACAGTCTGCACCTTGGGCAGACTGTAAAAGTCATCCATTTGAGCAAACAGGCTAAAAATGGGAACAAACACATTCACGGTGCGTGTATCCACCAACATCTATTAACTGTGCTTGGGATGAAAGATCCAGCTTCTTGTAAGGCTTCTCCGCCACAGTGGGGCAGGTGCTGCCCTCTCATTTTCCTGTCAATAAATTGTGCTGAAAATAACAATCAGTGCACAAAACGGACCAAAAAGGTTCAGGGAAAAACTCACTTGTTGAGGGCCAAATGCCATAAACCTCTCAAAGATGTCGGTCCTCTTGTGTATAGCCACTTTTCTTATCCAGGGGAGAGCCAGGCACTGCCAGGACCTTGGTCCATGTTGTGCACATTAGGATGGGACAAACAACCCCTCAGCAGTGCTCATTTCTCCCCCATAACTATAAAGGAGGCATTTAGCCCCACACCAGAAGAGTGATGTGGTTGATGCTATGTTTTTCATAGACAGATGTCATCTGGGCTAGAAAAATGAGCATAAGATGCTAATGTCCTTCCTGCCTTGGCGAGATGATGACAGTTTAAAGCGAAAAAAAATCCTAAACATAATAGCTACCCAAAAGAGCAACTCTGGACCCAGACACCCAGGGCCCAAACTGCTCCAACTCTGCCCAAGAGATGGCTGCAATGGGCACAGACCTACCTGGTGTCCCACCAGCTCCGTGGGCTTCCAATGCTCAAAGGGGTGGCAGCAGAGCCCCCTTTCTGCCACCAGCAACCTTGAAGCCACCTTGTCTACCTCTGCTCCTCCAGCCTGAAGATGTGTCTGTCACTCTGCATGTCCTAAAGGGGCCCTACAGGAGAGATGGGGAGGGACTCTAGATCAAGAAGTGGGAGCAATGGGATGAGGGGGAAGGGTTTGACCCTGAAAGAGGGGAGATGGAGCTGAGATGTGGGGAAGAACTTGTTTGGTGTGAGGGTGGTGAGAGCCTGGCCCAGGTTGGCCAGAGAAGCTGTGGCTGCCCCATCCCTGGAGGGGTTCAAGGCCAGGTTGGAGGGGGCTTGGAGCACCCTGCTCTGGTGGGAGGTGTAACTGGATTGAATTGGATGCTCTTGGGCAGAAAAACATGTGAACCGAGGACAAGAGGGCTCAGGGGAGTGGGAATCTGATATTATTTTTTTTCATCTAATTTCAGACATAAGGTTGACCCGCTCCTTTGCATGAGGGATGAGTTGGGTTTTTTTTTTCCGAGCAGTGCATCATGCCAAACCCAAACACGTCTCTCGTTCACGTCTCTGTGACTCCCAAACCACATTAATTTCACTCTGTATTTATACCCACGCTGCAGAGGATCGGCACGGCAGCCCACTGCCTTCTCTGCAGGGTTCAAAAGTGACCCCACCGGGGAGGGCTTTCGCTGGGCGAGTTTGCTTTCCACCTGCTTCCAACATAATGAAAAGAGTCCCAGGGTGGAGGTCAAAAAGCAGTTTTCTTCAGAATCCACGTAAGCAGGTGCATTGTTCTGCATCAGTGATATTTAACCGCTGGAAGAAGTTAGTGGAAGGGTTATGAACGTGTTGAATTCTCCAGCCTTTAATATTTTTTTTTTTTCAGAATTTGACTGAATAACTTTTTTGGAAGATGCTTTGGAGAAAAAAAAAAGCTGCTGGGTTCAATACATTAATGATCAGAATGAGCATATGGGGTGATGACCAGTCTGGAAAGGTTTGTGGAATACACCAACTGTAGTTTCTGCCTGCTGTCCTGCGTGACTGTAAGCCAAGGGCCAATGAAAACCAATATTGAAAGTGTCTTTGGATGGGGGGGGGGCAGGAGTTACATGTGGCTTTTAGCAGTGAAAGGAAGGCTTAAGGAAGTATTTCAGGAAGTCTGTTAACAGCATTTAAGGAGTTGAATTTTAAGTGTTCTCAGCAATTTCTTCCAGATCTGATTGGTTTTCATCCCAGAAATGGTGGGGTTTAGTGCAGGTGGAATCGCAGAATCACAGAATGATCTGGGGTTGGCAGGGACCTCTGGAGACCCCCCAGTCCAACCACCTGATGGAGCAGGGTCACCCGGAGAAGGGTCACCTAGAACAGGTCCCACAGGAACATGTCCAGGTGGGGTTTGAATGTCTCCAGAGAAGGAGACTCCACCACCTCCCTGGGCAGCCTCTTCCAGGGCTCTGCCACCCTCAAAGTAAGAAGTTCCTCCTCATGTTTAGATGGAACAAACAAGTTGTCCCAGAAAGCGTGAACAGGCTGATGAACATTGTGCCCAAACCAGGACTGGAGACCAGCAGCATGGAGGGGATGGTGTACATGAAATCAGCATTACCTCTCGACGTGCTCAGATGGAAAACAGTGAGCTTGCAGAACTCTTGCTAAGAAGTTCCTCCTCATGTTTAGATGGAACACACAAGTTGTCCCAGAAAGCGTGAACAGGCTGATGAACATTGTGCCCAAACCAGGACTGGAGACCAGCAGTGTGGAGGGGATGGTGTACATGAAATCAGCATTACCTCTTGACGTGCTCAGATGGAAAACAGTGAGCTTGCAGAACGCTTGCTCTGACCCATAACTCACTTTCCAAGGACACGTGAAGCCTTCAGTAGACTTTATTGTCCAGAGCAGGGAGTCCGTGATTCTTGTGGGTGCTGGTCACCTGCTGAACAGGTCTCAGACACCACCAAGTTGTGACCACTGCCCATCGGAGTGTGGCAGGACACCACCACCAAAACATGGGGTAGGCTGGATCCCACAGTCTGCTCCAGTGTTTGACCTCTGGACACCTTATTCAGCCCCTTTTGCACCACATCCCTTTGATGTCCCCCACTCCTGTCCTCTCCAATGCCCCTTTCCCACCTTTGACCTTTCCCTCAGAATTCCTCCATCAGTTTTGCATAGTCCCACAGGACCCTCAGATATTTGAATCCTCACCTCCTTCATTTCATAGAATCATAGAATCATGGAAGGGTTTGGTGAGAAGGGAACTTAAAGGCCCCTCCCAGTGCCACCCCCTGCCCTGGGCAGGGACACCTCCCACCACACCACGTTGCTCCAAGCCCCCTCCAACCTGCCCTTGAACCCCTCCAGGGATGGGGCAGCCACAGCTTCTCGGGGCAACCTGGGCCAGGCTCTCACCACCCTCACACCAAACAACTTCTTCCCCACATCTCATCTCCATCTCCCATCTTTCAGGGTCAAACCCTTCCCCCTCCTCCTATGGCTCTCCCCCCTCATCAAGAGTCCCTCCCCAGCTTTCCTGGAGCCCCCCTTTAGGTTCTTTTCCCACTTCTTGTCAGCTACAAAGGCCAGGCTGACACACTCCCAAGCTGAACTTGGAGTTTCTTTATAGCCTGCCATAGAATCATAGAATGGTTGGAGTTGGAAGGGGCCTTCAAGATCACTGAGTTCCAACCCCCCTGCCCTGGGCAGGGACACCTCCCACTAGACCAGGTTGCTCCAAGCCCATCCACTAACAGCTGAAGAGTTTTGGTCTTTGCTGCTGTCTCCATTATCTACCAGGTTTGTTCCTCCATGTGTTTTGCGTCTTTCCCTGTTACTGACTCTTTCCTTTGAGCTGAAAAGGTCTGACAGCCTCAGTGAAGCAGACACTCTCACCTTCCACCTACCCTTGCGAGGACCAGAAGGGTTTTGGGAAGAGGCAACAAAAACAACCAAAGGCCTGAAATAACCTCTATGCAAGGAAGAGCTGGGAGAACCAGGAGTCTCCAGTCTGGAAGAGGGATGACAGAAGGGATGGGGAAGGGCTCTGTAAAATCTTGAGTGACTTGGAGAGGACATCCAGGTGTCGTTGCTCACTGTCTCTTTTAATACAAGAACCAAAGTGCATTAAATAAAATGGCAGGTGGCAAATTTAAAGCCAATTACAGGAGGTGTTTTTCACTCAACAGGATTAAGCTTTGGAACATTTTGTCAGAGTGAACTGCAAACGCCAGAGGTCTGCAGGGACTGAACCGGGCAGAAAGACAAATCCACGGGAAAAAAAAAAATGCATTAAGGAACATCCAACACAAATCACTGCTCTTGGTTCAGGAAGTGCTGGGGCCTCGGATCAATAGACATCAGCAGAGGAATGATCCCACGGTGCTTGCCAGGTGCTTACAGAATCACAGAATGATATGGAGTTGGAAGGGACCTCTGGAGATCATCTAATCCAACCCCGCTGCCAAAGCAGGTCCACCCACAGCAGGTTGCACAGGAAAGTGTCCAGGGGGGGTTTGAATGTCTCCAGAGAAGGAGACTCCACCACCTCCCTGGGCAGCCTCTGCCAGGGCTCTGCTGCCCTCAAAGTAAGAAGTTCCTCCTCATGTTTAGGTGGAATTTCTTATATTCAAGTTTGTGCCCATTTCCATACCACCTCCCACCCCAAACCCAGAGCACAGAGAGGTGTTGAGTATTTGACAAAGAGACAGGACATCAGGCTGGAAGAGTCCCTGCAGTTTGGAAGGTGGGAATCCCTTGCTGTCATCTCACCTTGGACAATCATGGTGAGGCAACCTCTCTGGTCTTCCATCCTCCCACCTCTCAGGGAGGAGTTTTGAACCAGGAGCAGCCAACCACATCCTGGGTTGCATCTTCCCACGGTGCTTGCCAGGTGCTTACAGAATCACAGAATGATATGGAGTTGGAAGGGACCTCTGGAGATCATCTAATCCAACCCCGCTGCCAAAGCAGGTCCACCCACAGCAGGTTGCACAGGAACTTGTCCAGGCAGGTTTTGAATGTCTCCAGAGAAGGAGACTCCACCACCTCTCTGGGCAGCAGGTGATTCTGCCCCTCTGCTCTGCCCTGGTGAGACCCCACATGGAGTACTGTGTCCAGCTTTGAAATCCTCAGCACAGGAGAGACATGGACCTGCTGGAGCGGGGCTAGAGAAGGTTGCTTGATGGTTGGACTTGATCCGAAAGGTCCCTTCCAACCTCAACCATTCTATGATTCTGATAATCCAAGAGCAGGTGGGACTAGTCATCACCCAAACTTGGCATCACCCAAGCCTGCAGCAATACTGTCCTTCATGCACAGGCAAAACCAGGGCTCAAGAGACTGATTTAGACCCAATGCTGTCTCATGCTGCATGAGGGCAAGCCAGAGAAGGAGGTTCCTCTGGTGTGTGTCTGTGAGCTCCTTGAGGGCACTTCACCCCACCCTTCCAACCTCAACCATTCTATGATTCTGATAATCCAAGAGCAGGTGGGACTAGTCATCACCCAAACTTGGCATCACCCAAGCCTGCAGCAATACTGTCCTTCATGCACAGGCAAAACCAGGGCTCAAGAGACTGATTTAGACCCAATGCTGTCTCATGCTGCATGAGGGCAAGCCAGAGAAGGAGGTTCCTCTGGTGTGTGTCTGTGAGCTCCTTGCACAGAGGGCACTTCACCCCGAATACTTGTGAACTGAAGGCAGATTTGACTTGGATTCCCCATTATTTCCGTCTCTTCCCCTAAATCCCTTTATTCAATGTCCTGGGGGGTTTCTGAGGCCTCATATGTAGCTCTTTGTGGACTGGGTGAGTCTGGCTCGGGCTTTCTCACCGCAGTCAGAGCTGAACCTCGGTCGCAGAAGAATTTGGTACATTTTTGAAAAGCAAAGGGCAGGAACATTGCCATGAGGTTTCATACCTCAGACAGCGCTTGCAGAGCCTGACCTTGATGCTTAGAGGTTTCACTCTACAGTACCCAAGGGCAAAGGAAAGAAACAGTGTTTAATCCCTTCCCTCTGTTCTAATTAATATGTTAATTCATGTAGGGTTTTTTTCCTGGCTACGAGCATGTTAGAAAATATTTGATCAAGAAAGGATCACTGTGGTGATTTGTTCTGACATCCTGCATCACACTTCCAGAAGGATTTCATAACCAATTAACTCATCAGGCCCATCGCACAGGCTCCAGGCAAAGTCTACACCTCAGAAGAATTTCTGGTTGAGCTTTACAATTCCAACAGACGAAGAATTTGTCATCTGCCTTCTTTTTTTTTTATTTTCAGATTTGCAAACTAGCAGTGTCTTGTTTCATCCAATTTCTGTGTAACTTCAGTTTCCAGTCACTGGGTCACGTTGTGCCTGTGGGTTATATTGAAGGGCCATCACTGTCAACCACGCACCGACTGGTGGACAATTTTTAGATCAATTCAGCTTTTCTGTTGCCAATCATGTAGTCTAAACTTAATATGACATTCAGTAAATTACTAATTTCCCCAGAGAACATGAAAAAATAATATCTCCTTTGATATGGACTAGATGCTTGTTGTAGGTCCCTTCCAACTAAAGTTATTCTAGTCTAGTCTGTTTATTCTTTTTTAATTTTATGCAACTTTGCAAGATTTGGTCTTATATATTTTTCACTGCCAGCGCTTTTTCCGAAGTTTCTGGACCTCCATTTCCCTGGAAAGATGTCTGATTTGTAGGGGTTAGAAATTATTAACTCGCTGCTGGATGGATATGTGTGAATTAATCATGATTGATGACCTTAAAGCAGTAGTATTAAAAAACAAATGCTGTTGGGAGCTTCTAGCATATTGAGGTAGCTGATTAATTTCAAAACTCCTTGATGCTTTTGTCTAAATTTTTCTCCCGTTCATGAATATTTTATCCCACAGTCATCAATGAAAAGGGAAAAATATGCAGCAGCACATTCATTAACCACGGCTGCGAACCTGGGTAATTTATGAAGTTTGTATCATCTGCATATATAAGTATGCATATGTCTGGTTTCTGGTTTGTGGGCAGTACACTTATTTTTTGAAGATTTTTTTTTTATTTCAGTGCAGATATTTCCCTGGTCCTCCATGTGGTTGTCCAACAGCTCCAACTCCTCCTTCAGACCTTCATCCTGATGGCCATCCTAGGGCTCTCCACCCCTTTCACTTGCATTCTCTTCACAGGGAACTTCATGATCCTCTCTGTCATCAAGAATGATCAGAGCCTCCAGGAGCTCCTGTCCCTGCTGGCCACCACCGATTTGGTTTTGTCTCTGTCTACAACACTGACTGTGATGAGTGTTTTCTGGGTCAACTACAGGGAAATCAGTTTTGATGCCTGTTCTGCTTGGCTTTATTTTGTTCATTCCATGGAGTCTGCAGTGCTTCTGCCCATGGCCTTTGATGGTGATGTGGTCATCTGCTGCCCATGGAAATGCTTCTCCATCCTCACCAGTGCCAGAAGAGCCAAGGTCGGGCTGGCTGCTCTGTGCAGATGCCTCTTAGGAGCGCTGCCATCACTCTTCTTGCAGAGAAGGTTGCCCTTCTGCCGGTCCCATGTGCCCTCCCATGCCTCCTGCCTGCACCAGGATGGTGTGTGCAGATATCATGTAGGGGTTAGCTGCACTCATCCTCATAGTGGTACCAGAACCACTGCTCATTGTTTTGTCATAGATTATGACCTGTAAGACGATTGCTAACATCACATCCCTGAGGGAGCTTCCCAAGGTTGACATGGTCCTCAAGAATATGGTTTAGTCATTTTTTTATTGCTTATTTCTTACTTATTTTTTGTCAGAGTTAGGTTGATGGTTGGACTAGATGATCTTTAAGGTCCCTTCCAACCTAGACAATTCTATGATTCTAAGGCTTTGAAGAACTGCCTGTCCCATATCCTGGCAGATCCTGTACATCCCCACGGTTGGCTTGTCCACGGTTCACCATTTAGCAAACACACTTTCTGTCTCGTTGATCTAGACAATTCTATGATTCTATGATTTTAAGGCTTTGAAGAACTGCCTGTCCCACATCCTGGCAGATCCTGTATATCCCCATGGTTGGCTTGTCCGTGGTTCACCATTTCAGCAAACACGCTTTCTGTCTCGTTCACGTCTTCCTGGGCAGCACCTCCCCGCTGGTTCCCCCCCGTGCTGAACCCCATCATCTACAGAATAAAAACCAAGCAGATCTGCAGGGGCATCCTCGAGGCCCTCATGCCAAGGAAGAGCTTCTCCCCATGGCACCACCACGCCTAAAATGCTTCTGCCAACTGCTCTCCACAAACTGGTGGGATGAACTCATTATGCTGTGTGCATCATTGTTACTGACAGAATGTATACTTCCAGGTGAAGATAGAAGCCATTAATATTCATATTAATTTAAGACATCATCCACGCTTTTTTATTCTGTGATTTATCACATAATTTGCTCTCTGGAGTGTGTTGTACTTCCACTCCTCACTGAAGGAGTTCATGCTCCAGAAAAACTTTAATATGCAAGATTATTTTTTTTTTCTCTGGTCTGCTGAGGTTGTGACATACCTCGCTCAAGTATTTCTAATGAGTACCGTAATGAAGATTGAAACCCCAGTCTAGGGAATAATTCAGCCTGTGATTAAACCTCTGTGATTAGTCACATCGTTCGTATTTACCAAGTAGGAAGCCATTCAGTCACCGGTTATGAAACCAGCACAAACTGAATAAAGTGGCCTGAAATTCCTTTGTACCCTCCCTAAATGCAACAGTCTTGGGTGAACGTCTGCCCGGTTGTTTTTCACGGATGGTCAAGGCTGCCTTGGTGAGCACAGTCTTAGCAGGCAGGCTGTACCTGGGTGACCTCGTCATCAATAGCACGTAAGGTCGGAGTGACTTGGGTCATCACTATCAGAAATATCCAATTTGGACAGTGATGTAGCAGAACTGAGGCCAACGGAGAATAAAGTAATGAGAGGCAATTTTTTTACAAGGGAGAAGAAAGTGGAGAATTTGTGGGGGTTTTATGAACCTCATGGAATGCAGTTGAGAATTTCCAGGTGCAATTCCACACTGTTCAGCCAGGACTCAGCCCTAAGAAGCACTGGGTGCCCAGACTTGACTCGGGGGCTTGTGAACGCCCCACCAAAGTTAGGTGAGCACTTTAAGCAATCCACTTCCCCATCCCACACCTCTTTCCAAACTTTACATGTCCAGGTAATTAGTTTTCTCTGAACTGGGGCAGCATCCAGCCCTGCGAGGCTCATGGTGCCCCAAGGTGGGGAGATGCTGGGACTGACCGTGCCTCCAGCAGCTCCTCTGGAAGGAGCACGTTATTTCAGGCGTCTCTTGGGCACACAGACTTGTGTCTGTGACTTAGTCACGATGACTCACACTTGATACGGAATCAAGAATGAGCAAATCTTACTTCTGGAAGGAATGATTCATTAGCATAAGGCCATTATTTATTGCTCTCATGATGTTGCCTAGAAGGAATGCAACAGGCTCCATTCCAACGTGCGTTTGCTCCCTGCTTGCACCTGGGCTGGGGACATTTAACAAGGTCTATTGCCTAGCAGCCAGCAGAACGAGATGCTTGACACCTGAAGTCCATCAAACACCTCTGAAAATCTCCGTCTAAAACACAAAAACCACAACATTGTTAATTGGTGAGCTCCAGGCACAAAGGGGAAGCCTCTCAAAGAGTCCTGCACGCTGTTCTCTAGTTCTTGCCTCCATTTCAATCAAGCTGCTGGCGTTGAAATTAATAGAAGACATCTGTCTCCTTCCCTCGTACAGGCACAGTGCTGTCCTCTTGAGTCACCATGGTCTAAGCTTTCTCAGACTACTCAGACTACAACGTCCTTGAGCTGAAGGTGGCAGCTTAAATGGGAAAGGGAAAGGGAAAGGGAAAGGGATGGGGTGATGAGGCACTGGAACAGGTTGCCCAGGGAAGTCGTGGATGCCCCATTCCTGGAAGTGGTTAAGACCAGGCTGGATGGGGCTTTGAGCAACCTGGTCTGGTGGGAGGTGTCCCTGCCCAGGGCAGGGGGATTGGAACTTGACAATCCTTAAGGTCCCCTCCAACTCTAACCATTCTATGATTCTAAGTTGCAGCAGGGGAGGTTTAAATTAAATATTAGGAAGAATTACTTTACTGAGAGGGTGGTCAGGCACTGGAACGGCCTGCCCAGGGAGGTGGTGGAGTCACCAACCCTGGAGGTATTTAAGAAACGTGTAGACGTGGCACTTCAGGGCATGCTCTACTGCCCGAGTTTGTTGGGTTGGGTGTTTTGTTTTGTGAGTTTTGGGGGGTCTTTTTGGGTTTGGTTTGTTTTGGGTTTTTTTGGTTTGGTTTGGTTTTATGTGTGATTGGACTTGATGGTCTCAAAGGTCCGTTCCAACCATGAAGGTTCTGTGAATTCTGTGATTCTGAGATACCAGATGGAGACAACCTCCAGTTACTGCAGTGTCTGGAGCTGTGGTGTCCACAGAGCCCAGGTTTACAAAAGGAGAGGTACCCACGGGAAAGGACCTGGCATGGGTTAACTCTTGCTCTGGGACTAGATCCACGCTGGAGATTTTACTCATGGAAACACCAGGCTCTCGCAAAGTTCCCATTAGACCCCAGTCCCCAGGGTGTTGTCTTGAGGATGTTATGAATGTGAGGGTCACCAACACGAAAGATGGTGTCTGAGGGGCCAGGTCAGTCTTTTACTCAGTTTTATTTCTTGTATAATGACTGCAATGGTCAAATCATCCCCGGTAGGTGAGACCAGGATCTTGATTTATTGGCACTTATAATTCTGGCTTCTACCAGGAGTTGGGAACACTCCAGCTGTGAGGATGGTTTGTTTTGTTTTAAAAGCTTATAATCAGGACACATAGAATAAGCCAGAAAGGTTTGCCTTTCATCAGGTAGCTTTTTCCCAGGCCAGAGCACAGGTGGGTGCATTGCCTTCACTCCTCTGGGAAGATTTGTTTAAATCTACTTATTCCTCCCCTTTTCTCGGCTTTTTTGTGTCTGCCAGGTGAACTATCCTGGGAAAATACAGCTCATCCTGACAGGCTGAGAGAGTTGGGGGGGTTCAGCCTGGAGAAGAGAAGGCTCCGGGGAGACCTTGGAGCCCCTTCCAGTCCCTCAAGGGGCTCCAGGAAAGCTGGGGAGGGACTCTGGATGAGGGAGGGGAGCCCTAGGAGGAGGGGGAAGGGTTTTAAGTTGAAAGAGGGGAAATTGAGATGAGATATTAGGGAGGAATTTCTAATTATGAGGGTGGTGAGAGCCTGGCCTAGGTTTCCCAGAGAAGCTGTGGCTGCCCCATCCCTGGAGGGGTTCAAGGCCAGGTTGGAGGGGGCTTGGAGCAACCTGCTCTGGTGGGAGGTGTCCCTGGAGGTTCTTTAAGGTCCCTTTCATCCAATTATCTGATTCTACAACAGTCTGTTCAGTCAATAGGGGTTTTTTTTAAGGAAAAAACTTATCTGACTGGGTAAGTGATGAGCAGATAGGGTCTATGCAGCCTGGGGCAGTGGCATCTGGGGGGAAACAGCTCTCATCTCTCTCCCCATCTCAGAGGGAGGAGATCACATCCTGAAGAGCAGCCACTCTTGGCCCTTGGATGACTTCACTGCGTCACCGTTTGCAATCATCCCTCTAATTGGGCTTTCAGTAAGCCCATGTGTCTCTCCATCCTGCAAACTTCTCCTGGTCTTCAGACTCAGCCATTAGACTATAGCCATTATCTGTATTTCTTTCTATATTGCAGAGATCATTTGGGTTTAATGTGTATTTTATCACTGCTTTATCCTCTTGGACACTGGGAGATGTGAAATACTGCAGCTGCCTCGTACATCCAATCAATGTAAACACAATGAGAACATGACAAGAGGAGATGAATGTGGGCAGTAAGTTATTAAACAATATTTCCTGTATGATTCCTACAGCCACAACCTATTTGTTTATTTATTTTTATTACATTACCTGTGAGGCTGCATTTAAAAATTCCAAGTGGCATCCTACCCGGGAAATCAATATCTGTTGCACACCATTTTCTCCTTCTCATGGAAGAAATTTCACATTTTATTGCCCAAGATGTTGACTCTGTGGTGCCAGGTTTTATTTCTTCCCTTTACGCAGTGTATAAAGTGTGTTAAACATAAACCACATAGAATATGTTAAATAAGACAAAAGGACTAAAAAATGACAAATATTGCTACATTGCCTGCTAGGAAGCAGATGTGAAGGAAAAACAGGTTTTCATTTTGTGGAGCAGAATTTTATAGTTTGAAAAAAATATGAATTAAAATAGTTTAACACAAAGCTTGTTTGGACTTATTTTTTCTGAAAACAAGAACTCCGGAAACATTGAAAGTAGCCCAAAAATATTTGATTTCACCTGCAGTGATAAGAAATCGCAGCATCATAAATAACGTAGATGGGAGAAATTCTTGAGGTGGTCTGTAGGGGGTGACTTCAGCCTTCTTTCCTTGATCATAGAATGGTTTGGGTTGGAAGGGACCTTCAAGATCATCCCTGTCCTGGGAGATCACCTCCCTGCCCTGGGCAGGGACACCTCCCACCACACCAGGTTGCTCCAAGCCCCCTCCAACCTGCCCTTGAACCCCTCCAGGGATGGGGCAGCCACAGCTTCTCGGGGCAACCTGGGCCAGGCTCTCACCACCCTCACACCAAACAAGTTCTTCCCCACATCTCAGCTCCATCTCCCCTCTTGCAGGGTCAAACCCTTCCCCCTCCTCCTAGGGCTCCCCTCCCTCATCCAGAGTCCCTCCCCAGCTTTCCTGGAGCCCCCCCCACCTTGAGGGACTGGAAGGGGCTCCAAGGTCTCCCCGGAGCCTTCTCTTCTCCAGGCTGATCATTAATACACTTTGAAGGACACTTGTTTCAACTTCCCACGATCCCCCATGCTTCTTATCAGCACCCTTTGTTAATTTTTTGGGTCGTATATCCATGATCTTTGGCATCTCATCTGGTCTTCACAATGAGTACAGCAGTGGTTGGGTTTGCCGTGCACAGTGTCCCACCTTCCTGACACAGCAGGACACTCTGTCCCTGCCCACCCCATGCTCTCCTACATCAGCTGCCCGGAGCCTTCTCTTCTCCAGGCTGATCATTAATACACTTTGAAGGACACTTGTTTCAACTTCCCACGATCCCCCATGCTTCTTATCAGCACCCTTTGTTAATTTTTTGGGTCGTATATCCATGATCTTTGGCATCTCATCTGGTCTTCACAATGAGTACAGCAGTGGTTGGGTTTGCCGTGCACAGTGTCCCACCTTCCTGACACAGCAGGACACTCTGTCCCTGCCCACCCCATGCTCTCCTACATCAGCTGACACTAACATAGGGATCACAGCAAGAAGACCAGCCTTTTACGTTTGTGAGGAAATATTCAAAATCTGCAGGACACCTTTAGGAGAAGAAAGCCAGAACCCTGACACTGCTCAGCCAGGCCTGCTGGAGGTCTCCTGTCCCTGCAGAAGCACGGGACCAGAGGTAGCTGTTGCAAATCATCAATGGACTTTACAAATAAATAGTTTGTCCACATTAAGACCACTTCTCTTTCCTTGGGATGCAGCGTCTGACAGCTTGAGATGGAAAATGGCATCAATCCCTCAGACCTTTTGTGCAACTAAAGTGCTCCAGGAGCCACAGGTACTAAGGCAGGTTGCTCCAAGCAGCACCAGCACAGCCGGGACCCCTTGCCCACCATGCCAAGCCCCTCTGTCCTAAAAAAAAAAGCATTTCCCTGACCTTTGAGTGGCCAAACTTTGCTGCTCAGTTGGTTCAATCCACCTCTCTGCAGTAGGTATTCATATTTGCAGCGATGATGGTGTCAAGAGCTTTGCGTTGATGTTCAAGACCATTCCCTGGGAGGGCCGTGCCCCCCATCGCTGCCCCACCACATCCTTGTGATTAAATAACGAGCTGCCGGGTTTTGCAGTGCTCTGTGTCACCATTCCATCCACAGTCCAACAGATCACCCAGTACATTACACTCTCCCTGCCAACTCTTGGTAATTAAACAATCATGGAATCATAAAATCATAGAATGGTTAGAGTTGGAAGGGACCTTAAAGATCATCTAGTTCCAACCCCCCTGTCATGGGCAGGGACACCTCCTATTAGAGCAGGTTGCTCAAATATATGGCTGTCTTGTTTGCAATTAATTTCTCCAGCTTCCTTCATGTCGAGGGCTGGGAAACCTAAGGCTCAAATGAAATAAATCTTGAAAACTGTCATATTTTTTCCCAATAAGCTGCATGCAGGAGATTCCTCTTCCATATGGTACATCAAAAGACAGTCCAACCTTTTCCATCTCCTCTACCAGGTAGTAAAACGGACCACCTTCAAAGGCCATCTAGTCCCACCCCCCCTGCCACGAGCAGGGACATCTTCAACTAGACCAGGTTGATCAAAACCCCATCCAACCTGACCTGGAATGTTTCCAGGGATGGGGAATCTGCCACCTCTCTGGGCAACCTGGGCCAGTGTTTTACCATCCTTATTATAAAAAATTTCTTCCTTAGACCTAGTCTGAATCATTTCTCTTTTAGTTTAAAACCTTTAGAATCATAGAATCATTCAGGTTGGAAAAGACCCTTGTGATCATTGAGTCCAACCATCAACCCCACTCTACAAAAAGTAAAGTACAAAGTTCTCCCCTACACCATATCCCCCAGCACCACATCTAAATGACTCTTAAACACATTCAGGGATGGTGACTCAACCCTCTCCCTGGGCAGCCTATTCCAGAGTCTGACCACTCTCTCTGTGAAGAATTGTTTCCTAATGTTCAGTCTAAACCTCCCCTGTTGGAGCTTGAAGCCGTTCCCTCTCGTTCTGTCACTAATGACCTGTGAGAAGAGACCAGCACCAACCTCTCTACAGTGTCCTTTCAAGTAGTTGTAGAGAGTGATGAGAGGTCTCCCCTCAGCCTCCTCTTCCTCAAACGTTACCCCTTTTCCTATTCCTATAGGCCCTGCTAAAAAGTCTGTCCTGAAAATGAGCCTCTGTGATTGACGTATCTTGAGTCTTTTAAGCCCAAGACAAAAAAAAAAAAAAAAAAAATCATATTTTTCTCCTTATAAGTGCTTCCATTCACAGCATCCCTTTCCCAGCAGCCCATCCTGGCATTCCCTGCCCTGGGAGATGAACTGAGCCAAAGGCTGGTGCTCCCAAGGCTTAAACTGTCCCATTTCCACCAGCTTTGGTTAAACACAGCCCAGAGCCAGGAGT
Source organism: Calidris pugnax (assembly GCF_001431845.1). NCBI lineage: Eukaryota > Metazoa > Chordata > Aves > Charadriiformes > Scolopacidae > Calidris > Calidris pugnax. Next base: position 91,682 of record NW_015090987.1, on the reverse strand, counting down.
GGGAGAATTGTGCTGTGTGACAGGAGTAAACTGAAACACCCCCACAGTTTGTGATTGAAAGCAATTATGGGGGAAGCAGAAATAGGGCATAATTTATCTTATTTATCTTATCTTAGAGTTGGCTGTTCCAATTTAGCAGGTATCTGAAGTGGGGTAGCGAGATTCCTCACCCACACACAGCCCTGTGCCGGGCGAACCAGGGCCAGTGTTTCTCCAGGTTGTCCATCATGTTGCAAGTTAAGGCCCAGGGTTTGCTTTCACCTGCGTTTTGACCCCAATTGACTCAAACCACCAGCAGAGTCAAGATGGAAGTGGGTTTGCATGAATTTTCTGGAGCAGTGATGGTGATCCAGGGGCCCCTGAGTGGGTCTGGAGATCCCAGATCAGTGGGGTCCTGCTGGTGAGACTCTTCCAGGCCATCCACATACTCCACTTGCTTGGAATGCACCTCTCCTATGAGGACAGGTTGAGAGGGTTGGGGGGGTTCAGCCTGGAGAAGAGAAGGGAGGCCTTGGAGCCCCTTCCAGTCCCTAAAGTGCGGGGCTCCAGGAAAGCTGGGGAGGGACTCTTGATGAGGGAGGGGAGCCCTAGGAGGAGGGGGAAGGGTTTGACCCTGAAAGAGGGGAGATGGAGCTGAGATGTGGGGAAGAACTTGTTTGGTGGGAGGGTGGTGAGAGCCTGGCCCAGGTTGCCCCGAGAAGCTGTGGCTGCCCCATCCCTGGAGGGGTTCAAGGCCAGGTTGGAGGGGGCTTGGAGCAACCTGGTGTGGTGGGAGGTGTCCCTGCCCAGGGCAGGGGGTGGCACTGGGATGGAGCTTTAAGGTCCCTTCCCACCCAAACCCTTCTATAACTTTGTGATTCTATAAAACACGGGGCTTCGTTCCTCCTGAACATTTCTGCAGAGGCTGTTTGGTCAGAGACATGGCTTTATCTGCCAGCAATTAGACAGTCGTAGCTTCTCCAGCTGAATTTAGAGGGTTTTATTGATCAGCAAAGCATTATTTATCCATTTCTCCAGCCATCCAGGAAAATGGCTTCTTTACTGCTCTCTAGAGGAGCAATGTTCAGGACAGGGCACAGGTTCCTGAAACAAACCTACTGTAAAATATCAGCCCAGGTATGACTCATACATGCAAAGATATTTTTGGGCTTCATATGAAGCTGGCAGACATGCAGAATTTTCAGCATAATTTAAACCCAAATTAGTAGTTTGACCTAATGCAAATCAAACGTTGGAAACGAAAGCCAAACAGATTTGTTTTCTTACCTCAAAACTGCACAGAATCTGAGATTCCTGGAAAAAAAAAAAAAAAAAAAAAAAGAAGAAATGCATCATCCCTATTTTATGAGGAAACCAGTGACCATGCTGTAAATGTGCCATTTGCTGTAGCACCAGTTTTTTTCTCCCTGGTAGCTTTTGTGACCGTGCTGGATCATCTTCACAGCAATTTTACAAGGTTAGGAGCCAAGTGAGACATGATTGTTTTTGGAACTGAGACGGGTTTTGGTTGTTGGGTTGGTTTTTTTTTAATTATTTGTTGAAATCTGTGACATGTAGAATGTCAAGATCTGCACCAACAGAAAAGAGAGACATTAAGTGCTAAAACAAGAGTTTGGGGGCAACTCTCGTTACAACAGAGCAGGGTTAAGGCAGAGCAGCTGCTGGATTTGGACGGTTTCTCAGCTGCTTGTTTAGCACTGACTATTCCTCGTGCTGTGGAAAATTTTCAGGGAAAAAAAAAAAGGCATTTCTGTGCAGTGAAGCAAGATCTAGGCAGCAGAACAGGTGGAGTTTAAAGGCTTTTTAGATATCTCTTCAATGGCCGAGATCTAGGCAGCAGAACAGGTGGAGTTTAACGGCTTTTTTAGATATCTCTTCAACGGCCAAGATCTGAGGTACCTTCAGAGACTTTTGAGGATCTAAGTCAGTCTGCAACAGCTGTGGGTTTGGTCTTTCCCATTTTGTTTACGGCCACCGACTGCCAGTTGTCTGATCCACACTTTGGGTGCCAGAGGAAAGGGCATCACAGCTTCAGACTGGCTGAGGCTGGAAGGGACCTCTGGAGATCACCTGGGCCAACCCCCTGGTTAAGCAGGGCCAGTTGCCCAGGACTACATCCAGGTGGGTTTTGGATATCTCCAAGGATGGAGACTCCACAACCCCCCTGGGCAACCTGCGCTGGTGTTTGACAACCCCTGCAGTGAAAAAGTGTTTACTTGTGTTTTAAAGGAATTCCTTGCCCATTGCCTCCTATTGTCTCATTGGACAATACTGGAAAGAGTCTGGTGCCGTTTACTTGTGTTTTAAAGGAATTCCTTGCCTCCTATTGTCTCACTGGACAATACTGGAAAGAGTCTGGTGCTCTCATCTTCATTCCCTCCTCTCAGGTATTGATAAGATCCCCCCTCCAAGCCTTCTCCTCTTCAGGCTGAGCAGTCCTAGATCTCTCAGCCCCTCCCCATAGGAGAGAACCTCCAGTCCCATCATCGTCTTGGTGGCCCTTTACTGGACTCACTCCAGTAAGTCCATATTTCTCTTGTGCTGGGAAGTCCAAAGCTGGTACAGCACTCCAGGCGTGGCCTCACCAGCACTGAGCAGAGGGGATGGATCCTCTACATCACCAGTCTTCCTTGTCCCAGAAACTGGGAAGAGCTGGCTGAGCATGCTAACATTACAGCAAATTGCTGATGAATAATCTTATACAAAAAATATATATAGGTATACCAGCACTGAGCAGAGGGGATGGATCCTCTCCATCATTGGTCTTCCTGGTCCCAACCCCAGCAACTGGGAAGAGTTGGCTGAAAGTGCTAACATTACAGCAAATTGCTGATGAATAATCTTACACAAACAATATATATAAGTAACAGTATGAATAACAGGATTAAAATTAAGAAATAAAGAGTGTGAGGTCCCACCAAGGTTGAAGTAACTGTTGCTTGCTCGGAAACTCAAGAAGCAGACACAAATGGGCCTTTTGGAGAGGTGAACTTGAGCATAATGGCAGAAGTAACCTGCAAGGATTGCTGAGAAAGGGTGGCCAAGGCTCAGGTCAAACTGAAGGAGCTGATGGGAGGAAATTCTGGCAGGAACCATAACTGTGAACCAAAACTCAGTCGTACACAGTACTGCCAAACAACAGTTTGAAAACAACAGCTCATGCAAAAATTAACTACAGTATTCTCAAATACAGGAGAAAGCTTCGGCTTATCCTATAATAGCAATAAATGTCGTGCCTTTATTGATAGGAGACCAATAGCAGCTGAAACTGGCCATAAAAAACCTCACAGGCAAGAGCAATGGGAGGAAACAGAGCACTGGGAGTTTGCCTGAGCAGGGACCAACACTTCTGGAGCCAACAGTGATGCCTCACCTGATGCCTCTGAACCCTCCCCCTCCTCTATTATAACCTATCTTATTAAAAAAATACATCTTCAGGCGTTCTTTTGGGAACAGTTCTTCACCTACATGTTTACTCAAAGTATAGTCAACTAATATAGTCAAAGGAACGTGCTATTCCTTTGGGAGATTTTTTTCAACACAGGAAATAATGATGAGGAAACTCCTAAACTGAACTCCATTACACACCTGTGATTCAGAAGAACCGGTTCATTTCGCATCTTTTCACCTGACGCCAGAGAAAATGGATTTTTGGAGATGTGGATTTATCGTCACAAAGCAGTGAGAGCCACCTGCCCCCACCTTGTAGGGGATTTCCCACAAGTGACAAACCGGGGGTAGGTTCTCCTTCCATTGCCAATGAGACATCCTGAATTTTGTCTTTTGTCTTACATTTTCTGCAGACTGCTGGGGAAAGTGATGTGGGGATGTTGGGTGTCCTGTATTTGACTGTGGTTGCAGAAGACACAAGCCCGTAGCCGGAGAGAGTGCAAAGAGAGCATTTGGGTTGGTGAGATGGAGTCCCACCAAGGTGTTCATCCCATTCTGACAGTGACGCCTCTCTCTTACTCTTGCAGCAGATGACTCTTGGGGCAGATGAACACCTTCACAACCTTCTCTTTTATCTGCTGTGTCCGCACCCCGTACACCACGGGGTTCAGCAGCGGGGGGAAGAGCACGTAGAGGTTGGCCAGGAGAATGTGGATGTGGTGGGGGATTCCCCGGCCGAAGCGGTGCGTCAAAACGGTGAAAAAAGCAGGAATGTAGAAAAGTAATATAACACAGACGTGAGAGCCACAGGTGTTGAAAGCCTTGTGGCGGGCAGTCCTGGAAGGGAGTCTGAATAACGCCAGGAGAATTAAGACGTAGGAGACAGTGATGAGGACAACATCTACCACAATTGCTGCGAAGGGCACGGCGAGGCCGTAGAGGACATTGATGGAGATGTCGGCCTGGGCCAGGCGGGCGATGCCCATGTGCTCGCAGTAGGTGTGGGGGATGACGTTGTGCCCACAGAAGGGCAGCCGCTTGAGAAGAAATATGCAGGGGAAAATGATGGAGAAACTCCTCAGCAAAGCCACCAGCCCGGTTTTGAGGACGGTTGAGTGGGTCAGCACTGCCGCGTAGCGCAAGGGGTAGCAGATGGCCACAAAGCGGTCAAACGCCATGGCCAGCAGGACCACCGACTCTGCCGAGAAGCTGAAGTGCAGGAAGAACATCTGGGTCAGGCAGGCACCGAAGGAAATCTCCCCAGCCCTGAACCAGAAGAGGGCCAGCATCTTGGGCACGGTGGTGGTTGACAGCACCAGGTCAGAGATGGCCAGCATGGACAGGAAGAGGTACATGGGTTGGTGGAGGCTGCGTTCTGTCCTTATGACGAACAACAGGATGCCGTTCCCCAACAGGGCAGCCAGGTACATGGAGCAGAAGGGGATGGAGATCCAGATGTGCGACTTCTCCATGCCAGGGATGCCAGCCAGGATGAAGGTGGATGGCCTTAGGCTGGTACAGTTGAACGGCAGCATGTTTCCCCTGAAAGCAAAGTCAGAAGACACTGCAGAACGGTATTTTAGATGCTAAAGCTCTTCCATCACTACCACATGCCTCGTATTACCTTCTCTGATCTGGTAAGGGCCACATCCTGGTCTAGTTTGAGCAACCTGGTGTGGTGGGAGGTGTCCCTGCCCAGGGAAGGGGGGTTGGAACTCAATGATCTTTAAGGTCCCTTCCAACTTGAACCATTCTATGATTCTATGATTCTATGACAGCCAGAGGTATGAACCCAAACCACGGACCTATTGTCTGGACCCAAACCACTCCTATTATCTCTAAATGACAACGTCCAAACTTTCTACCTCACTCGGTTTTAACTCTTAAGTGTATTTTTCTTCCAAGTACTTCCACTGAGACCAGAGCGAATGGAGACAGAACCAACCCTTAATGCACAAATACCTTAAATTGATGTTCTCTCAGTCCAGGGTAGAAGGAAGAAGTCGGGATGGAGGGAGGAGAGGTCAAGTGTTCGCGGGGATGCACAAGATGTTCTCAGCCATCAGGGGCTGCAGAAGGGGGGTTGAGGTACCTGGGCTCACACCAGGTCAGAGAACAAAGCCAGCTCTGGGTTGGAAGTTGGTTGCCCGTGTTTCTTCCTTGTCTCCAAACTTCTCTCTCCTTTTCCCCTTGGTTCTGGGACCTGGTTCAACTTGCTTTGCTCCTCTTTGCTGGGGGGAATCTAGCAGAAATAAAATTTAACCAGGCACTTGGAAGGACCTTTGGGTTGGGGAGAAGAACCTGGGTGAGATGGAGACCCCCCCACACCAGCCCAGGAAAGGGATGTGATGCTGCTCTGGAGAGGTCTGAAGGGCGTTGGAGGCTGCCCCAGAGCCAGACTCACATGAGTTAAATCGAGCTGTCATTGTTTTTTTTCAGCAGCTTCTGCAATTCCAGACAGCTCTTATACACCAAATCCCAAAATAGGAATTGCCCGTAACACAGAGAGTGACACAAGTGCTTGAAAACCAAGCAGTGGGGGTTTCTCCTGCCAAAATATTGACCCCATGCATGAGAAAGCCGCTGCATTTCAAACAACAGAGTTGGTTCCCTGTTTGAGCTCAGTAAGAGAGATTTCTCAGGTCTAAAATGTCCTGAACCAAGAAATCCAGGGAGCCCGCTCCACAGAAACAAAGCACGACAGCGGGTCTGTAAAAACAAAATCGGTCAAAATAATAACTCGTTTAAAAAACACTGGCAATGTTTTGAAACGGTTCAGTGCAAATAAAAATACATGTGGCTTATTAACAGACGAAACATTATTAATGCTGATAGCAGGTACATTCTGTGCTGTGGTACCAAAAGCCAGCCGCCTCTCGCAAAATGCAAAGTGTTTGCCTTTAAACATCTGCAAATAAACAAACGTTTAAAGCTGCCGGTGGGAATCTCCACGCAACCAGGAGATGCTCCGTGCAACCAGGAGATGCTCCGTGCCGGGGGGAGCCCCTCGGCGTTAGACCCCTCCCTCCATCGTCTAACCCCCGCTGTTAATCCCCATTAATACCAATAGAGCTGTGAGGATGCACCTACAGCCACCTCTGAGCAGCCGCTTGGCTTCCTCTCTCCTAAAATCTTTTATTCTTAATTTAAACTAAAAGCTGCAGCCTAGGAAAAAAAAAAAAAAAGAAAAAAAGAAAAAAAAATCCAATTCCTCCAGAGCTGCCTGAGGATTCAGAAAGCCTGTTGGCATCACGGCAGGAGGTTTTAGCCACAAGAACCCCCCCGTTTGCCCTGAGCCTCCCCAGAGAAGGGCTCAGCATAAGGATGTGTCCCCCCCAGTGCTGGGGTGGGGGGGTCGAGGGGATGCAGACTCCCCCCCACCGACAAGGAGAGGGGCTGGGGAAAGAAAAACAGGGTGGGAGGGGAAAGGTTTGCTGTGTGATTCACTGCCTCCTAACGAGAGGATGAAAATAATGAGGGTAATAAGAAATAAGTAAACGACAAAGTTAAAAATAAGAAGAAGTAAAAAATGAAGTAAAAAAAAAATAATAATAAAGTAAGAAATAAGTAAATAACACAGTAAAAAATGATAAGGAAATAATAAAGAAAAAAAAATAAAGTGAATAAGAAATAAGTAAATAAAAAAGTAAAAAATGATAAGGAAATAATAAAGTAAAAAAAAAAAGTAAATAAGATGTTAATAAGAAAATAAGAAAATAAGAAAATAAGAAAAGAAATCTCTGGCATGGTCCAGGCAGGTCCCGACTCTCCTGCAGGATGAGCCCTGGGATGCTGCAGATGAGCCGGGAGAGCGGTGGGCACCGGCCGGGGGGGTCCACACTTCATTTTCCCTTCATCACCCCCCCGTGAGGGGTTTCATCGTGTCTGCTTGTGCTGACCCACCACCCCCACCTTGGACTCATCAACCCAAAATACATAATCTCAGCCCCGGAGCGGCCGATCCCGGGGGTGAGCGAGAGAAGGGTCTTTCCACAGTTAGTGTTAAGGAGGAATTTGGTGTCTCTGCACCAGGTTCTCATCGTGCCGAAGATCCTCCTGCCCCTGAACCCACAAGGCAAAGAGCTCACCAGGTCCCCAACCTCAGGAGGAGCTCCGGTCGCCGGCTGCGGTCGGGGCAGGGGCTGTGAGGATGGGGAGGTGGGGACACTTGTACCTTCCTGCAGGGTCCCAAGGGATGGACAACGTGCCGTTCCCCGCTCAGCAGCTCCCTAAGTGCCCCCACACACCTCGGGAGACTTCCCCTGGGGTGTCCTCCCCCCCTTTTTCACACCCCATCTTTGCACCAGACACGTTAGGGTGGTGTCACAGAATCACATGGGGTCTGCAGGGACCTCTGGAGATCATCTCCTCCAACCCCCTGCCAGAGCAGGGCCACCCAGAGCAGGTTGCACAGAAATGTGTCCAGGCAGGGTTTGAATGTCTCCAGAGAAGGAGACTCCACCACCTCCCTGAGCAGCCTCTTCCAGGGCTCTGCCACCCTCACAGCAAAGAAGTTCCTCCTCATGTTGAGATGGAACTTCTCATGTTCAAGTTTGTGCCCATTTCCTCTTGTCCTGTCCCTGGGCACCACTGAAAAAAGACCAGCCCCATCCTCCTGACACCCACCCTTGAAGGATTTATAGGTGTTGATCAGATTCCCCCCTCAGCCTTCTCTTCTCCAGACTAAAAAGACCCAAGTCCCTCAGCCTTTCCTCAGCAGAGAGATGCTCCAGGTCCCTCACATCCTCGTCCCCTCTCCAGCAGTTCCCTGTCCTTCTGGAACTGGGGAGCCCAGAACTGGTCCCAGTGCTCCAGCTGGGGCCTCCCCAGGGGAGAGCAGAGCAGAGGGGCAGGATGACCTCCCTCTCCCCAGGGTACCATTGGCCTTCTTGGACACAAGGGCATATTGTCAGGTCATGGTCATTCTATTGTCTACCAGACTCCCAACTCTCTCAGCCTGTCCTCACAGCAGAGGGGCTCCAGCCCTCCCAGCACCTCCATGGCCTCTGGCCGTGCTCCAACAGCCCCATGTCCTGTGGGTGACTGGATTGATGCTGCAGCAACATCGCTGCTTCAGGGACCTGGAAAGCAGGGTTTGGGCTGCCAAGGATGACACCGGACAGTTGATGTTTATTGTGCTGGCCAGGCTGGAGATGTGAGCTTGGAATCGTCCACCACCACTGCCTGTACCAGGGAAGGAGTTAGTGCCAGGGAACACGGGTGGGCACCAAAGCTCAACCATCTGAACCAAATGGGGAGGGACTCTTGATGAGGGTGGGGAGCCCTAGGAGGAGGGGGAAGGGTTTGACATGGAAAGAAGGGAGATGGAGATGAGATGTGGGGAAGAACTTGTTTGGTGGGAGGGTGGTGAGAGCCTGGCCCAGGTTGCCCCGAGAAGCTGTGGCTACTCCATCCCTGGAGGGGTTCAAGGCCAGGTTGGAGGGGGCTTGGAGCAACCTGCTCTGGTGGGAGGTGTTCCTGCCCAGGGCAGGGGGTGGGACTGGGGGGCTTTAAGGTCCCTTCCCACACAAACCCTTCTGTGACACTCAGTTCTGGTCCTGAGGAAGGGTTTGGAGATGTTCAACCCCCGTGTGTGACACCGAGCAAAGCACAAAGAGTTTGGGATATGCCAGTGGGAGAAGCTCTGAACCGGTGCATGAAAACAAAAGCTTCCGTGCGGCAGTAGATGGGTAGAAACCAGTCGTGAACATACTCGGGATGAAAGTCTGAGTTACAGTCACCAGTGGTGGCTGCCATAACCCCCCTGGACTTCACTCCCGTAGGAGAAGCGGTGGCAGATGAGACAGATTGACTTTCAGAACAGCGTTTGCTCGGTTGAGGAGAGGCTGGTGCCCGCAGCGACAGGAATTAGATGGCTTAGACACTCCCTGTCCCTCTGCTGTCAGGACAGATTTCAAAAATAAAAAAAAAAAAAGAGGAAAGCAGCTGTCAAAGCACCGCTGTTTGTTTTGGAGTCCAAATGGGAGACAAGCTCATTTATCATCTGGTCTATCACCTATCATCTATCATCTCTGCATCTCTCTTCCTAACTTGTTTTACAAAAAGCATATTTTCCCTCTCTGGTGCCTTTTCTCGGCATGTTTTTTCCCCGCACACCCCCCTGGGTCACGGGTTCTATCTGTGAAGGGGGAGCACCACGTTCAGGTGGGGTTTTCCCTCACACAGGAAGGTCCTCAGTCCTGTTGCTGTTGAACGTGAGCAATCCTTGCAGCCAGGAGGAAATGGAGCCTCATGGTTGGAAGAAGAACGCCACAGCACACCACCCGGTGACGTGCACCCCACTGCTTTTACTGGGTGAAGTACAACCATCAGCAAGGGAGGGACTGGAACTGCTGGGATCGGACCAACCCCCCTTATGGTGTCTCCTTGGGTGGTGGTCCTTTCGCCAGTATTTCGGCTGCTGCGCTGACATCACCCTCAGCATCGATCAGTGCCTGCAGGTTTGCACCCTGGTCCTGGAAGCCCATGGCAACGAGCTGCTCCATTTTTCCCTCAAACCTGGCCTGTGGCACCTCATCATCCGTCACCATCTGACTTTCTTCTTCACACTCATCTGACATCAAAACCTCATCCTCCTCCTCACACTCGCTACTTTGAGCCGAGTCCTCCATGCTCTCCAGGTCCACCCCCGAGCTCTTCAAACTCAGTATGAAGTCTGGGACCTCTATGGAGAGGGTCTGCAGCCCCAGCTGGATCTGCAGCAGCGCCCGCAGCGCCCTGGGGTTCCTCAGCAAGGAGGAAATCTCGGCATCCTCCATCTCCGGTGGCAGCGGCTGCTCCCACTGGTCTTGAGGTGGAGAACTCCTATCACTTGAGATGTGAAGGCTGCTCAGCAGCCTCTGCACCGGGCTGTTGGGGTTCGTTAACGCACTCTCCAGGTTTTGCATGAGTTCTGCGTTTTCCGTTATCTGCTGGACCATGCTCTGAACCCCCCCCGAGATGGGAACTGCTGCGTCTGCCGCGGCATCCAGGGTCGGGATGGCAAAACCGTCGTCTTCGCTGCTGCTGGTCAATTGGCCATCATGGTCATCAGCGTTATCGCTGATGCTGTCCGACTGCAGAGCCCAGGGGTTGGGCAAGGGCCTGCAGTTTTCGGTATGGGCTGGTAGCCTGGCTCCACTCGGTGGGGGGTGACTGTCCAAGGACTCAAAGGGGTTGTTGCCCAGCTGGGCCTGCAGAGCGTTGAGGATGGGCTCCTCAAATTCCCTGTATAGCTGTTCCAGAGTACTGTACATACCAGGGTTGCTTTCCAAGTTGCTTATGGCCACATCGCGGTTCCTTATCATCTCTTGCATCACGGCAGGATTGTTGGGGGCCTCTAGTATTTCTCTGATGGTGTTGGTGAGAATCCGACCGATCTCGGGATTTTCCTCAGTCAACTGCTGCATCTGAGGGTTGGACATGATGAGATTCCTGACGAGATCGACACGGTCAAGGTCATTCTGTGCCAGGGTGTTCTGTATCATCTCACTTAGCAAGGCATTCACATCTTCCTCTTGAATGCTACTCATCAAGTCCGTCACGTCCTTTTGGTCCAGGCCTATGAGATATGCCCCTGTAGCCCCAAGGAGGAAGCCCAGCAAAAACGGATTGTTGTTGATGGTGTTCACATCCAGGCCAGAGGTGAGGATCTTTAACAAGAGGTCCTCCATGGTCTCAGCTACTATTTCCTGGCTGGAAATCAACAGCCTAGACAAGCTATGATGGATCAAGTATGTGCCTCGCAGATCAGGTGTGCTTCCCAAGTAGAATAAGTTGGAATCACTGTGGCTGGGAGGTCCCACCAGGGTGGTTGCATTTCCTTGATCTGCCTGGCTCTCCTGTGGCCTCTTTTGGGACCTGATGACCACATGGATGCTGACCCCGCTGTTAACTCCATGCTGGCTCAAAGTGTCTTGATCCTTGAGGATCTTCCCAGCAAATATCAGGACCAGAAGACCAGGGAGTGTTTTAAAACGCTTGGCAACTTCTTCTTTGAACTCCTGGATGGTGCTGCTCTGAGCAACCTCAAACTGTTCCTTCTGCTTGAGGGTCTTCACAGTGACTTTGATGATGTTTGAGGGATCCATGGTGACAACAGGTTGACTAGTCTTCTTCACCCCTTTGCTTCCAGACATGGTAGCTCTGAGACCAGGACTGCGGTTTGCCCTGTTGAGAAACAAAGGCTCTGGCAGAAGGTGGGAAGCAACGGGGGGCAATGAATGGCTGCCAGCTAAACCAGGGGGTGGCTGCTGCCCCCGCTATGGTGACAGTTGCTGGGAGGCAGCAGGGACACAGGGATGAGGACCTCCTCTCCCCACAGCACGGACCCAACGCGCATACCAGCCAGATGTTGCGCAGGTGCTCTGCTTGCTCACCACCCCAGCAGTCCCTCCATGTTCCTTATCTTGCTGTGGCCTCCTGCCCACGCAGGATTGCCGTGCAGCCGTCCCTCTGCTATGACATCATCACTGACACCAGAATGAGAAGGACCTAGGAGTGCTCATGGATGAGAAGCTCAACATGAGCCGGCAACATGTACTGGCAGCCCAGAAAGCCAACCACATCCTGGACTACATCAAAAGAAGCGTGGCCAGCAGGGCCAGGGAGGTGATTCTGCCCCTGTGCTCTGCTCTGATGAGACCCCACCTGGAGCACTGTGTCCAGCTCTGGAGTCCTCAACACAGGAAGGACATGGACCTGGTGGAACAGGTCCAGCGGAGGGCCACGGAGATGATCGGAGGGATGGAGCACCTCTGCTGTGAGGACAGGCTGAGGGAGCTGGGATTGTTCAGCCTGGAGAAGAGGAGGCTCCAGGGACACCTTACAGCGGCCTTTCAATATCTGAAGGGAGCCACAGGAGAGATGTGGAGGCACTCTTTGTAGTGACAGGACAAGGGGTAATGGTTTTAAATTGGAAGAGGGGAGATTTAGATGAGATCTCAGGAAGAAATTCTTTACTGTGAGGGTGGTGAGAGCCTGGCCCAGGTTGCCCCGAGAAGCTGTGGCTGCCCCATCCCTGGAGGGGTTCAAGGCCAGGTTGGAGGGGGCTTGGAGCAACCTGGTGTGGTGGGAGATCTCCCTGCCCAGGGCCAGAGGGTTGGAACTTGATGATCTTTCAGGTCCTTTCCAAACCCAACCATTCTATGATTCTATGATTCTATGAGCAGCAAAGGCATTTCCCTCGGAGCTGAGCTCAGGCTTCCTCTCCTCCTCAGTCCCCAGCCGACCTAGTCCTGGGGCACAGGGAAGACCATGACATGGGAAAATCCGGGATTAGGGGACTCCAGGACCATGCCCACTCCAGAGGACCACCACCCCCCGCCACTGGCAGGATGGCCATCGCCAACCCCATTGCAAAGCTCCCACCCTCTCCGCTCTAGACCGTGCTCCCCTGTTTCATGGAACAGCATCCTGCTGCCAGCTTTGCTTCAGGGTGCTCCGCATCCCTTCCCATCCCACCCCAATCAGCTGTTGGGTCTTCCTATGGTTTCGTGCCAGCCCTGCACTAGGATCAGCCCTCATCTCTCCCAGCAATGCAGCCTCCGCTCCGGCCTCCTTCCTGACACCCCCAATTCTGCTGGACAGCAGCTCTGTGGAAAAAGACCTGGGACTTGGTGGACAACAGGATGACCATGAGCCAGCAATGTGCCCTTGTGGCCAAGAAGGCCTATGGTCTCCTGGGAGGCATCAAGAAGAGTGTCACCAGCAGGGAGGTCATCCTCCCCCTCTGCTCTGCCCTGGGGAGGCCCCAGATGGAGCACTGGGACCAGTTCTGGGCTCCCCAGTTCCAGAAGGACAGGGAACTGCTGGAGAGGGTCCAGTGGAGGCTGCGAGGATGATGAGGGGCCTGGAGCATCTCCCTGCTGAGGAAAGGCTGAGGGACCTGGGGCTGTTCAGCTGGAGAAGAGCAGACTAAGAGGGGACCTCATGGATGCTGAGCAATACTTAAAGGGTGGGTGTCAGGAGGACGGGGCCAGTGTTTGTTGAGTGGTGCCCGGTGACAGGACAAGGGGCAATGGGCACAAACCTGAACATGGGAAATTCCATCTCAACATGAGGAGGAACTTCTTTCCTGTGAGGGTGGCAGAGCCCTGGTAGAGGCTGCCCAGGGAGGTGGTGGAGTCTCCTTCTCTGGAGACGTTCAAACCCCCCTGGACACATTCCTGTGGGACCTGGTCTGGGTGGACCTGCTCTGGCAGGGGGTTCGACTGGGGGCTCTCCAGAGGCCCCTGTCAACCCCAGATCATCCTGTGATTCTGTGAAGTATCCCCCTTCCTCAGCCCGAGCCCAGGAGAACCCTCCACGCCACCGGAGACAGCACTGGGAGGTTATCTCAGTTTTATCCCTGAGATCACCCCCAGGTCTGGGGAAATTGCTGACATTTCTGCTCTGCCATTTCAATGCACTTGGCACCATCCTCATCTAATTCCACGTTCGCAGAGCAAACAGACTCCAGCACCATCATCAGCAGAACAGATCTCTCCTTCACCCAGCGGAGAAAGCTGATGTTTGTTTCACAACAAAGGCAAAAGGAGGTAAATTTGTCTGAGCATCCTGTGGCTTTATTTCTTGTTTGTGCGGTGCTTGGAAAAAAGCTTCTCACGGTCCCCAGGTTGGTGCTTAATTTCTTCATCTGCAGAACCTCAAAGACTAGCTTTCATCCAGCCGATATAAAAAATCCAGATACAGACCAGAACAACAGCTTCATTTGTTTAGCCTTTTTTTTTTTTTTTTCATAGCTTTCAGGTTATTTCACATTGGTATTAATTTTCTAAATTACAGAAGTTTTCTTTTAATCAAAAACAGTCGTCTGATGTACTTGAGGAGCGCTTATTTCATACCTGCTACCAACATCACCTGGTAACTCCCCGAGGGACGTGGCATCTCCAAAGCCCCAGCTCTCTCATTTACAATAACAAAGAGCTCCTCTGCAATTATTTTTTTGGACCAAACACACTGGCACACACACCCAAGAACGTGCACTGGTGCCAGATGTCTCTCTCCCTGCAAAATTTGTCCCTCCATCACTGCCACCAACAACCCCTCTCCCTGCTGGCAGCTGTCCCTCTGTGTGGTGAACCCACAGCCCGCTCCTCATCATCACTGGCTGCAGCTCCAGCTCCAGCTCACTGAGAAGCGATGGAAAATTAGTGCTAAATATAGCAATGGAGGTTTTGATCACTGGTTTCTCTGCTGGTTGAGTCTCAGAGCATGGACATGAGAAACAGGAAGGGTCCTTCTGCTTCATTGTGGACATCAGTGGGATCTAGGGAAAACTGGTACCCTGGAATGATAGAATCATAGAATTATAGGTTGGAAAGGACTTTCCATACCATCAAGTCCAACCATCAGCCCAACACTGACAAACCCACCACTGACCCATGCCCCTCAGCACCACGTCTGCATGCTCTTCTCCCAAGGAACAGGCGATGGGACAAGAGGAAACAGCCTCAAGTTGCCCCAGGGGAGGTTTAGGATGGAGATTGGGAACAATTTCTTCCTGGAAAGGGTTGTGAAGCCTTGGCAGAGGCTGCCCAGGGCAGTGGTGGAGTCACCATCCCTGGAGGGATTTTACAGGATGGGTTGACATAGTGCTTAGAGACATGGTTTAGAGATGTTTTTTTATCAGAGTTAGGTTGATGTTTGGACTAGATGATCTTAAAGGTCCTTTCCACCCTGGACAATTCTATGATTCTATGATTCTATGATTCTATCTTCTTCAGGGAGCAATTTCTCACTGAGGAAGCAAAAAAGTTGCCTCCCAACAGCTCCTGTGCTGCTCAAGGCCATGCCTCCTGGCACCCTGTGCACACACATGTCAATGGATTGTCACCTCCTGGGGTATTTTCAGGATTGCTTCCTCCTCAAAGCTGGCAGTGATATCTGCTGGAAGGACAACGCAGCTGGGCTCAAGCAACCTGGGAGATTTCTAGGTGCATCGATGACACAGGCAATGAAGGAGCCAACAAGTAAAGGGGCTCTGCTGGACCTGAAACTTGGAAAGAAGGATGAACTGGTCAGGGGTGTGGATGTTGGAGGCAGCCTTGGCCACAGTGACCATGAGATGGTGGAGGTCAGCATCCTGGGAGGAGGGAGCAGGGCCTAGTCTCAGCTATATCTGCCCTCTTCTGTGGTGGCATCACCATGAGTGGTGGGAAGAGGAACACAGATGGAGCAGGGTGATGGGGAAGAAGTCAGAGAGGCACCATGGCTGCCAACCAGTCTCACCACCAAGCACTAGAGAAGGGGATGTGTCTGGCCTCAAAGACCCAGCAGCGTCTACCCTTGCTTAGAAGAGCCCTTCCAAAGAGAACGGGCAGGAGCATCTCAGAAATGGCACAAATTTTCACATCGCAAGCACACATATATGTAGAGCTGGAGGCCAAAACAGGCACTAGGACTGCTGCTCTGTCCTACACCACTCTGGGATCCAAAGTTTCCACCAAGAAAACAACTTTGTACCCAATAACTTCCATCCTCCACATGGGCAGACACATATATGGGTATAGTCACCGTTGGAAAACCTGCTGTTGCTCTCATGAACTTCTCACAGCAGTTAATTATTCTCGTTATTCAAAATAAGGCTTTTATTTCTAATCAGAACATGCCTGGCTTCATTTTCCGTTCATTCAAATTCATCCTTCCCAAGGGCATCACAATGTTCCTCAGCATCAGATGTTTTCTCCTGGGACTCCCACCCTGCAACGGAGATGCCTCTACAGCTCTTTAAAAATTAATATGTTTAGCACCCTTTATAGAGCCAGTATTTTCTCCAGCACTTCAGTAATACGTCTGTTCTGTCTCCTTCCTCTCTGGAAGTTTTTTAACTTTTTTTTTTTTTTTAATCTTTTAAAACGCTGATCCTAAACCATTTTTTTTTTTTTTTTTTAATCTTTTAAAAAGCTGATCCTAAACCAGAGAAGCTGTGGCTGCCCCATCCCTGTAGGGGTTCAAGGCCAGGTTGGAGGGGGCTTAGAACAACCTGCTCTGGTGGGAAGTGTCCCTGCCCAGGGCAGGGGGTGGCACTGGGGGGGCTGTAAGGTCCCTTCCCACCCAAACCATTCTATGATCCTATGATTCCATGATTCCATGTGTCTGCTGCTGCCCTGTTGGATTTGGACCCCGAGTGTGGACAAAGCAACCAACCAGCCTGGTGGTACCTGGTGGCCAGAGCAGGGGTATAATGCTGGGATGATTGGTCTTCAAGACTTTGGGACCAAGCTCCTGGCCCATGCAGGTGGCCCTCAGGTCTGTGTCCCCCCATTCCCAAATTCACACCCCAACGAATGGGCAGTTTTATGGGGGTGCCTCCTCTCTGCCCTGTTTTCAAGGAAAAGGGACCTGTTTTAGGTCTGTGAAGGGAGGGGAGGGCAGAGGTGTCCTCCCAGAGCCTGTCTGTGCCCTCAGGGTGAGGATGGAGACTATCCCTGTCCTCGGAACTTCTCTTCTGCCTCGACACCATCACCTGAGGTGGTTTTTCTGGTGCATCCCTGCCCACTAAATTTCCCTGAATTTTTCCAGACACCTCCAGCAACCCCAAGGTCTCCAGTGCACCTCAAAATTCTTTATATTGGGGTGCACATTGCCATTCATATTTTGCCTGTGAATATTTCCATTCACGTTTTTATCTGCAGATTCATCCCACCCAGAGCCTTTGGGAACTGGACTTGAGCAGGTGGAAATCAGCAGGTCTGGGAAACGTGTGCCCAGAAGAGCCGGTGGAGGAGCCACCAGACCTGTGAGATCACCTGAGGTGGTTTTTCTGGTGCATCCCTGCCCACTAAATTTCCCTGAATTTTTCCAGACACCTCCAGCAACCCCAAGGTCTCCAGTGCACCTCAAAATTCTTTATATTGGGGTGCACATTGCCATTCATATTTTGCCTGTGAATATTTCCATTCACGTTTTTATCTGCAGATTCATCCCACCCAGAGCCTTTGGGAACTGGACTTGAGCAGGTGGAAATCAGCAGGTCTGGGAAACGTGTGCCTGAGGGGCCCAGAAGAGCCGGTGGAGGAGCCACCAGACCTGTGAGTCGTCCTCAGGCCTAGCAAAACTAGTGAGAAAAGAAAAAAGAAACTCTTTCTGACATGTGCTAATACTGAAAAGGAGAAATGGGATTATTGGAGAAATTTGAAACGGCTTAGTTTAACATTAGCTCCGAACAAAATAATGGAAAAGTGAATATGAGACTTGATCAATAAAGAGTAAAAAGGGCAGGAACGTAATTAATGGCAATCAGTACTTATTTTTGGTATTTTGCTTCCGTAAAGTCATGTCATTTCATTTTCTGATGATTTCCACATTTGCATGATAGAGTTACCCAAAGGCTGAATACAACTGTATTTTCTTTTATTTTCACAGTCTTGTAATACATACCTCATTATAACAAACAAACAAACAAATAAATAAATCGTGAATAAAGCAGCTGTTAATGGAGTTTGGCCAACTGCAAAGTCTTATTTCAGTGGTAGCTCCCCACTGGGAGCTGGTTTTCCATATATTTCTGGAGACATTCAGCAGGGATTGATTGGGCGCTGGGTCCGCTGCTATATATGATTGTTATCAGTTGAAGCAAGTATAAAATCATTGCTAATGTGGTTTTTAGATGATGCAAAGAACGGCTGATTTAATTGAGGCGAATGCAAAGTCATACTGCACAGGAGGAGGGGTGCAGGCTGTCCCAGAGAAGGGGGCTACAGACCCAGCGGAGGTGGCTCCAGAGAAGCTCAGGTATAGAATAGAATCATAGGATCATGGAAGGGTTTGGGTGAGAAGGGAACTTAAAGACCACCCAGTGCCACCCCCTGCCCTGGGCAGGGACACCTCCCACCACACCAGCTTGCTCCAAGCCCCCTCCAACCTGGCCTTGAACCCCTCCAGGGATGGGGCAGCCACAGCTTCTCCGGGCAACCTGGGCCAGGCTCTCACCACCCTCCCACAAAACAAGTTATTCCCCACGTCTCATCTCCATCTCCCATCTATCAAGGTCAAACCCTTCCCCCTCTTCCTAGGGCTCCCCTCCCTCATCCAGAGCCCCTCACCAGCTTTCCTGGAGCCCGCCTTCCTTGAGGTACTGAGCGGGGCTCCAAGGTCTCCCCAGAGCCTTCTCTTCTCCAGGCTGAACCCCCCAACCCTCTCAGCCTCTCCTCACAGCAGAGGGGCTCCAGCCCTCCCAGAATCAAATATAATCAATGAAAGCCTCTGAAATCCCCAGCGCTGGGGACTACTGTTTTAGAAAATATGGAAAATTTACGGGCAAACTTCTGTCCCATCTCCCACCCGGTTCCAAGTATCCCACTAAGCATGAGAAGAACACAGGTCCATTTTCCCTCCAAGAGAAATCCCTTTACATCCACTCCTTCTGGAAGCAGTGAGCAGGAGGACCACGCTCCTTCCATCCCCTTGGGAAGTACATTCATTGCCCAGAGCCCTCCCTGCCATGATCCTGCAGGGAATTTGGGATAATGCAAGAAATGTTTGCGTATCTCATAAAACAAGCCCCGTGTGGACCCCCACCATCTCCCCATCTCTCTTGCCCCGAGAAGCTGTGGCTGCCCCATCCCTGGAGGGGTTCAAGGGCAGGTTGGAAGGGGTTTGGAGCAACCAGCTCTGGTGGGAGGTGTCCCTGACGAGGGCAGGTGGTGGCACTGGGGGGGCTTTAAGATCCCTTTCTACCTAAACCATTCTGTGATTTTATGATTATAATCCATCTCCACCTCTCCAAACCCAGTAGGAACGATGGTGCCACGTCCCACTCAACTCACCCGCATCCTGTATCACCAGGACCAGTGGGATCCTGGTGGGACAGAGCCTGGGCCGGGGTGTTTATACTGGGAAAGGGCCCTGGGGCACGGAGAGTCGTGCTCAAACCCTGACACAGGTGATAAAGAGCATCGGGGACGTCGCCAGTTCGTTTTCCCTGGGTGTTTCCTGCCACCGGGCTAATTGGGTGGGGGCTCTACAAGCCCAGCAGACCTTTGGGTTGTCCCCAAAGCAACCTCAGTGAGTCCTCACCCCCCCGTCACTCATCACCACCCTGGCCACGGCAATTCCTGCAGAATTCCTGGATCCCAAAGGGGTTCCCAGGTCCAGGATTGAGCCAGCCCAGGGGAGGTAGGGACTTGAGAAATGTCCCTCTGTGAGTTTTACCCTTGTCTTTGCCCTGGACTTAAAGCACTTTGGGACCAGGACCTGTTTCAGCTTTTTGTGAACCAGGATGGAGAGGAATTTGGGAGCTCTGAGGCAGAGATCAGCAGATACTCCTGCTGTAAGCCTTTTAGCCCATTCTGTCCTCATTTCTGATTTTAAAAGAGAGCAATGTATTTATTGTACTGCTCTTCCTCCTCTGGAAACCTGCAGAGCCCCTGAGCAGACTGTGTGGTGGGGTCAGGGGATCTGGACCCAGCACCTTCCCGACTGCCATGACCCTTCAGGGGAGCTGCAGGGGACCTTTGAGGACCAGCAAGAGACCTTTGAGGACCATCAGGGACCTTTGGGGACCATCAGGGACATGAGAGAAAACCAATCCACCAACAACTTCATCCGGGCTGCTGAGCTACCACCTCTTTTAGGTAGGACACCGTAAAAGGATGTGCAGTTTATTGCCTGCCTGCCTTTTTAGTGGGGATTTTTTTATTAATTAACTAACATTTGCTAAGACGTGATGATGGTGGAGGTGAGAGGAAGTAAAATCATTAAGCCTTGCTGCTGTAATTCATTACTCACAGAGCTCTGCGGCTGGAGAACAATTAATAAAGCACCATTGTCTGTAAACAGCAATAAAAAGGAATGGAAATGGGGTACTTCAAGGCGAGACACTCAAGGCTTTGTTCTCCATGAAAGCCCTGCTTGTCCCTGACTGTTCACCAGAGTGTTCAAACACACTTGGAGAGCATTTTCCTTCAGAGCATCTGCTTAGACCTTGACTCAGCAGAAACCCGGAGCTCTGTCTCCCCCCTCCCCACCCACACATTCACCAGCTCCACCGACTTCCACTCCTCTCCCAAAGTTTTTGATATTTCACCTACTTTTTTTTTTGCACGCGCTACGTGGATGCCATGGTGGGGGAAAAAAAAACCTGCCAACGTCAAAAATCCCCTCCTCCTCCCCAGGAAAGAGTCCTTTGCGACCCAAACATGTTTATCCAAACACGGCCAACGGAGCTCAAAAAAAACCCAACAGGTCTCGGCGAGAGTGGGAAATCGAATACAAAGTGCAGAAGTCCTGGTTTCCCACCTGGTGTGAGTGATTAGGCTAACATTTTAACCACCTCAGGAACATAAATCTCCCTGACAAGCAGGATAACACCCCATTATGCACGCCCCCTTGGGCATTAATTGCTGTGCTGGTGATTCATTGACTCGGGGACATTCGCCTGAGCAGTTTGCTCCCTGACCCAGCAGCCACATCCACCCAAGGAGCAGAGCAGCAGGAGGGCTGTGGGTTAACAACTGCCTCATGCAGGGTATGAAACTCATCCTGGAAACCCAGAGAAGCAGAAGGATCCATGAAGTGCTCTCATCTGGTACAGAGCCCCTTCCGAGCCCGCCGGCTGCTAAAATGCAGGTGAAAATGCATTTTAGGGGTGCCCACAGGAAGGAGAGCATCCCTGAGCTCTGAGGACCACTCGCTGGAGAAACATCACCCTGAGCAAAGTGCCAGGGGGTCAGTGCAGTCACCTCCCACGCGGGCCAGCTCTCTCCTGGTATTGCCATTCCCTACCTGTTTTCCATCATTTACACTTGGGTTGGAAGCAATTTGGAGGCAGCTCTTCTGTTTCATGTTCGTGCAGTGCCTGCCCAGGGAGATCCTACCTCCCACCAGTGCCACGGTGAAGATGATGTTCGTAGAGAATGGTGAATGTTGGAAGGGACCATTCAGACCGTGAAGTCCAACCATCAACCCAACACTGACAAAGCCACCACTGACCCATGTCCCCCAGCACCACGTCTGCCCGGCTCTCAGTCCCTCCAGGGATGATGGTATTTGATGGGATATGAGTATAGACTCATAGAATCATGGAATGGGTTGGGTTGGGTGATCTTCAAGACCATCCAGTTCCATTCAGGGACACCTCCCACCACACCAGCTTGCTCCAAGCCCCCTCCAACCTGCCCTTGAACCCCTCCAGGGATGGGGCAGCCACAGCTTCTCTGGCCAACCTGGGCCAGGCTCTCACCACCCTCCCACCAAACAAGTTCTTCCCCACATCTCATCTCCGTCTCCCCTCTTTCAGTGTAAAACAATCTCCTGGGTGTTTATGAAAGGGTAACACATTTATTCTCCTGTAACAGAGACACCACTAAGCTCTATCGTTCTTTAATACTGACCAAATTTGATGGCAGCTCAGTTGTCATTAGAGCTGGCCCAAAGGCTTCCAGGAGAAATCTCAGTGGAGGGTCGCTTTGTCAACAAATTCTTGATATTCTGTGATATTAGGTAGGGCTGGAGGAGACTCTCCGAACTGGCAAAGAAATCTCTTCCATCCACAGACCCTTCAGGGGAGCTGCAGGGGACCTTTGAGGACCAGCAAGAGACCTTTGAGGACCATCAGGGACCTTTGGGGACCATCAGGGACATGAGAGAAAACCAATCCACCAACAACTTCATCCGGGCTGCTGAGCTACCACCTCTTTTAGGTAGGACACCGTAAAAGGATGTGCAGTTTATTGCCTGCCTGCCTTTTTAGTGGGGATTTTTTTATTAATTAACTAACATTTGCTAAGACGTGATGATGGTGGAGGTGAGAGGAAGTAAAATCATTAAGCCTTGCTGCTGTAATTCATTACTCACAGAGCTCTGCGGCTGGAGAACAATTAATAAAGCACCATTGTCTGTAAACAGCAATAAAAAGGAATGGAAATGGGGTACTTCAAGGCGAGACACTCAAGGCTTTGTTCTCCATGAAAGCCCTGCTTGTCCCTGACTGTTCACCAGAGTGTTCAAACACACTTGGAGAGCATTTTCCTTCAGAGCATCTGCTTAGACCTTGACTCAGCAGAAACCCGGAGCTCTGTCTCCCCCCTCCCCACCCACACATTCACCAGCTCCACCGACTTCCACTCATCTCCCAAAGTTTTTGATATTTCACCTACTTTTTTTTTTGCACGCGCTACGTGGATGCCATGGTGGGGGAAAAAAAAACCTGCCAACGTCAAAAATCCCCTCCTCCTCCCCAGGAAAGAGTCCTTTGCGACCCAAACATGTTTATCCAAACACGGCCAACGGAGCTCAAAAAAAACCCAACAGGTCTCGGCGAGAGTGGGAAATCGAATACAAAGTGCAGAAGTCCTGGTTTCCCACCTGGTGTGAGTGATTAGGCTAACATTTTAACCACCTCAGGAACATAAATCTCCCTGACAAGCAGGATAACACCCCATTATGCACGCCCCCTTGGGCATTAATTGCTGTGCTGGTGATTCATTGACTCGGGGACATTCGCCTGAGCAGTTTGCTCCCTGACCCAGCAGCCACATCCACCCAAGGAGCAGAGCAGCAGGAGGGCTGTGGGTTAACAACTGCCTCATGCAGGGTATGAAACTCATCCTGGAAACCCAGAGAAGCAGAAGGATCCATGAAGTGCTCTCATCTGGTACAGAGCCCCTTCCGAGCCCGCCGGCTGCTAAAATGCAGGTGAAAATGCATTTTAGGGGTGCCCACAGGAAGGAGAGCATCCCTGAGCTCTGAGGACCACTCGCTGGAGAAACATCACCCTGAGCAAAGTGCCAGGGGGTCAGTGCAGTCACCTCCCACGCGGGCCAGCTCTCTCCTGGTATTGCCATTCCCTACCTGTTTTCCATCATTTACACTTGGGTTGGAAGCAATTTGGAGGCAGCTCTTCTGTTTCACGTTCGTGCAGTGCCTGCCCAGGGAGATCCTACCTCCCACCAGTGCCACGGTGAAGATGATGTTCGTAGAGAATGGTGAATGTTGGAAGGGACCATTCAGACCGTGAAGTCCAACCATCAACCCAACACTGACAAAGCCACCACTGACCCATGTCCCCCAGCACCACGTCTGCCCGGCTCTCAGTCCCTCCAGGGATGATGGTATTTGATGGGATATGAGTATAGACTCATAGAATCATGGAATGGGTTGGGTTGGGTGATCTTCAAGACCATCCAGTTCCATTCAGGGACACCTCCCACCACACCAGCTTGCTCCAAGCCCCCTCCAACCTGCCCTTGAACCCCTCCAGGGATGGGGCAGCCACAGCTTCTCTGGCCAACCTGGGCCAGGCTCTCACCACCCTCCCACCAAACAAGTTCTTCCCCACATCTCATCTCCGTCTCCCCTCTTTCAGTGTAAAACAATCTCCTGGGTGTTTATGAAAGGGTAACACATTTATTCTCCTGTAACAGAGACACCACTAAGCTCTATCGTTCTTTAATACTGACCAAATTTGATGGCAGCTCAGTTGTCATTAGAGCTGGCCCAAAGGCTTCCAGGAGAAATCTCAGTGGAGGGTCGCTTTGTCAACAAATTCTTGATATTCTGTGATATTAGGTAGGGCTGGAGGAGACTCTCCGAACTGGCAAAGAAATCTCTTCCATCCACAACCTGTCCCACGTCTCACCCCAACTTCCAGGTTTGCTCCAACCTCTGTGGCAGCTACTCCAGGTCCCCCATGCCCCCGAAGACCTTAAAACATCTATTTCAACCTAATTCTACTCATGTGCTGCCTATAATGACTTGCTCTCCCGACACATTTTCTTTCTCCCAGCTCCTATCAGAAATGACGCGGACCACCCTGTGCAAATACTCTTTCTTTTGCTAAAAAAGCCAACACAAACACCAACGTTTTGAGGACATAAAAAAAAAAAAAACCACTCACAACAATCCAACGATATGAGCAGCTTTTGTAACCAGCCTTGTTATCTTCACTGTTAAGCAAACAGCTTTTAATGAACAGTCTTTCATTTCCCCTGTGCCTGTCACAGGGTTCCCAGCTTTGATGAAATCAGGAAAAAAAAAAAAAAAAAGGAAAAAAAAATAGAAATGTGGTGGAAGAATTAAGAACTTTGGGTTGTTGTTGTTTTTTTTTATCTGAAATTGTGAATCTCTGTCTTTCCCTTTTCTTTTGCAGTCGTAGCAGCGTTACTGGGGTGACTGGGGCAGAGCAGGGTTTCGGTTGTCCTATCGGTGTCATCTCCTGCGTCACTCAGCTGTGAACAAGCCTGGTCCCCCACAGCACTCGTTGCTCCTGCTCTCAATGAGGGACTTTGGGCTTGATCAGCCCCAAACGGAGCCCTCGGTCACCTGCAGGCTCCCAGCCCTGGTGCAGGGCACAGCATTTTGTGGAGCCCAGAGCTGTTCCCCAGCATCTCCAGGGTCACCAGCCCCTCCAAAGGAGGCACCTCCGAGGTCCAGGTGTGTGGCCGTGGCTGCCTTGGAAGTGTCTTCCCAACCACTGGCTGGACTGCAGAGCCTGAGGCTTCAGAAAGGGTTCCCTAATTGCTTCAGCCAAAAGGCTCTGGTTGCTGCCTGGGTGAGGAGGGGTTATACTGGCCAGACCCAAGCTCAGGAGGGGACCAAAAGGTGCCCAGACCCCCCATGCCTCAGTGTTGTGTAAAGGAAAAGGGCAGCCACCAGCAGGTATGGTGCAGAGAGGAGAAGCCAGCATTTTTCTCAGCATCCCACCCAGTGGAACACAAAGGCAAGGTCTTTGGCCTGTGGTAGGTTCCCTCCTCTTCCTCATCCCAGAGTTCCTTCCCACGGTGGAAAGGGACCTTCTGCCGTGGCTTTGAAGGACGCTGGTGGTTCAATGCAGTGCTTAACAGCCCCATGGGAGCCACCAGAGCCAGCAGCAGTAGGTGATGATAAATCAGCAGATGTAAGAGCCTTGATGCTCCTCAGCTGAACTCTGCCCGATCTGTTAGATGGGACCATCCAGGGGACACATCTATAGGAGAAGCCAGTAGCAATGAAGGGGCTGATGACCCAAGCCCATGTTTGCAGAGATCCCACCACCCTCAGCTTCTCTTGAACCTCTTGGCAAACCCGGTCCTCCAGGATGAGAAGTACTTGGTGCTGCTTTCCAGACCCCGTCCCACGTCCCCCTTTCCCTCTGGCAGCCCTCAGCATCTGCTCCTCCACCCAGGGCACGGGACCCCCGTGGGGCAGACGAGGCGGAGGACGCGCTCCCGGATCTGCCTGGTCCTCACCCCGTAGACGATGGGGTTGAGCATGGGCGGGACCACGACGTAGAGGTTGGCCAGGAGGATGTGGACGTGGCTGGGGATCTGGTGGCCAAAGCGGTGCGTGAGAAAGGAGAAAAAGGCGGGCACGTAGAACATGAGGATCACGCAGAGGTGGGAGCCACAAGTGCTCAGGGTTTTGAGGCGAGCCTCGGGGGACGGGAGCCGAAAGACCGTCCTGAGGATCAGGGCATAAGAGATGGCGATGAGCACGACGTCCAGGCCAGAGGAGAGAAGAGCCGTGGTCAGCCCGTACCAGATGTTGGCTTTGATGTCGGCGCAGGCCAGGCGGGCGATGCCCATGTGCTCGCAGTAGGTGTGGGGCATGACGTTGTGCCCGCAGTAGGGCAGCCGTTTGAGGAGGAAAATGGGTGGGAACATGATGCAGAACCCACGGACAACGGCCGTCACGGCTATTTTCCCAATGACTGAGGGGGTCAAGGTGGAGGAGTAGCGCAACGGGTCGCAGACGGCCACGTACCGGTCGAACGCCATGGCCAGCAGGACGGACGACTCCACGATGAAGCTGAAATGGGTGAAGAACATCTGGGTGATGCAGGCGTCGAAGGAGATCTCCCTGGCGCTGAACCAGAAGATGGCCAGCATTTTGGGCACCGTGGTGGTGGAAAGCATGAGGTCGGAAACAGCCAGCATGGCCAGGAAGAGGTACATGGGCTCGTGGAGGCTCCTCTCCGTGATGATGACGAAGAGGAGGATGGAGTTGCTAAACACTGCGGCGAGGTACATCAGACAGAAGGGGACGGAGATCCAGATGTGGGACTCCTCCATGCCCGGGATGCCCGTCAGGACGAAGGTGATAGGATCGAAGCTGCTTTCGTTGAGTTCATACATGGTGCGGCGGCGCTCAGAGTCAGCCCGACTCTGGCCAAGAAAGAGGAGGGACAAACAACACCTGGTGAGCCTGGTGCTGGCCCACAACCACCTACAAATCTATAGAAACGGGTCTTATTTGCCACTCTCTTCCAACCCAAGCCATTCCTGAAGGCTGAGGGGTTGACTCATGGTGTTTTGCTGTACAAAGGAATTTATTGATTCTTTCCTATCAACCCTACAAACTGTTTCTGTGAGAAAAACATCTTCCCTTTCCCTTCCTTTGCACCGGGAAACAGCCCAGGTCCTTTTTCTGTCTCTGCTTTACCCACTGTCAGAAAAAAAAAAAGGCTTGGAGAAGTCATAGAATCATGGAATGGTTGAGGTTGGAAGGGACCTGAATGATCATCAAGTTCCAACCCTCCTGCCCTGGGCAGGGACACCTCCCACCAGACCAGGTTGCTCCAAGCCCCCTCCAACCTGGCCTTGAACCCCTCCAGGGATGGGGCAGCCACAGCTTCTTGGGGCAACCTGGGCCAGGCTCTCACCACCCTCCCACCAAACAAGTTCTTTCTGGTATCTAATTTAAATCTCCCCTCTTCCAATTTCAAACCGTTACCCTTTGCCCTGTCACTACACTTCATAATTAAGCCATAATTACCTGCCTGGTGGCTGTCGGTGGGGTCTGCACCCGGGAAGCCGTGTGCCCGCGTCAGGGCTGTGTGTTTCTTCAGGGAGGTGAAATAACACCCCGTCTCCCCCTGTTCAGATCAGCGACCGGTTCATTTCTGAGAGGTCCCTGCACAAACGGTGAAGGTGGGAATAAAACCTGAACCTCTGCCCCCGCTGATAAGTGCCTTTGGATGTGGCTGACGTTCAGCTCCCACCTCTGAAGGTTGGGGCCACCCTTGAGGCTTCTCCTGGATGTGTTACTCCCTGTATTTCCAGCTCTATAAACACCTTCACCCTGGTGGCAAAACACCCCAAAGTGCTTTTTGTGCCTCCCCCACCTCATCCCAGGGGGATTTCGCTGGCCCAAAGGCTTCCAGGAGAAATCTCAGTGGAGGGTCGCTTTGTCAACAAATTCTTGATATTCTGTGATATTAGGTAGGGCTGGAGGAGACTCTCCGAACTGGCAAAGAAATCTCTTCCATCCACAACCTGTCCCACGTCTCACCCCAACTTCCAGGTTTGCTCCAACCTCTGTGGCAGCTACTCCAGGTCCCCCATGCCCCCGAAGACCTTAAAACATCTATTTCAACCTAATTCTACTCATATGCTGCCTATAATGACTTGCTCTCCCGACACATTTTCTTTCTCCCAGCTCCTATCAGAAATGACGCGGACCACCCTGTGCAAATACTCTTTCTTTTGCTAAAAAAGCCAACACAAACACCAACGTTTTGAGGACATTAAAAAAAAAAAAAAAAAACTCACAACAATCCAACGATATGAGCAGCTTTTGTAACCAGCCTTGTTATCTTCACTGTTAAGCAAACAGCTTTTAATGAACAGTCTTTCATTTCCCCTGTGCCTGTCACAGGGTTCCCAGCTTTGATGAAATCAGAAAAAAAAAAAAAAAAAAGGAAAAAAAAATAGAAATGTGGTGGAAGAATTAAGAACTTTGGGTTGTTGTTGTTTTTTTTTATCTGAAATTGTGAATCTCTGTCTTTCCCTTTTCTTTTGCAGTCGTAGCAGCGTTACTGGGGTGACTGGGGCAGAGCAGGGTTTCGGTTGTCCTATCGGTGTCATCTCCTGCGTCACTCAGCTGTGAACAAGCCTGGTCCCCCACAGCACTCGTTGCTCCTGCTCTCAATGAGGGACTTTGGGCTTGATCAGCCCCAAATGGAGCCCTCGGTCACCTGCAGGCTCCCAGCCCTGGTGCAGGGCACGGCATTTTGTGGAGCCCAGAGCTGTTCCCCAGCATCTCCAGGGTCACCAGCCCCTCCAAAGGAGGCACCTCCGAGGTCCAGGTGTGTGGCCGTGGCTGCCTTGGAAGTGTCTTCCCAACCACTGGCTGGACTGCAGAGCCTGAGGCTTCAGAAAGGGTTCCCTAATTGCTTCAGCCAAAAGGCTCTGGTTGCTGCCTGGGTGAGGAGGGGTTATACTGGCCAGACCCAAGCTCAGGAGGGGACCAAAAGGTGCCCAGACCCCCCATGCCTCAGTGTTGTGTAAAGGAAAAGGGCAGCCACCAGCAGGTATGGTGCAGAGAGGAGAAGCCAGCATTTTTCTCAGCATCCCACCCAGTGGAACACAAAGGCAAGGTCTTTGGCCTGTGGTAGGTTCCCTCCTCTTCCTCATCCCAGAGTTCCTTCCCACGGTGGAAAGGGACCTTCTGCCGTGGCTTTGAAGGACGCTGGTGGTTCAATGCAGTGCTTAACAGCCCCATGGGAGCCACCAGAGCCAGCAGCAGTAGGTGATGATAAATCAGCAGATGTAAGAGCCTTGATGCTCCTCAGCTGAACTCTGCCCGATCTGTTAGATGGGACCATCCAGGGGACACATCTATAGGAGAAGCCAGTAGCAATGAAGGGGCTGATGACCCAAGCCCATGTTTGCAGAGATCCCACCACCCTCAGCTTCTCTTGAACCTCTTGGCAAACCCGGTCCTCCAGGATGAGAAGTACTTGGTGCTGCTTTCCAGACCCCGTCCCACGTCCCCCTTTCCCTCTGGCAGCCCTCAGCATCTGCTCCTCCACCCAGGGCACGGGACCCCCGTGGGGCAGACGAGGCGGAGGACGCGCTCCCGGATCTGCCTGGTCCTCACCCCGTAGACGATGGGGTTGAGCATGGGCGGGACCACGACGTAGAGGTTGGCCAGGAGGATGTGGACGTGGCTGGGGATCTGGTGGCCAAAGCGGTGCGTGAGAAAGGAGAAAAAGGCGGGCATGTAGAACATGAGGATCACGCAGAGGTGGGAGCCGCAGGTGCTCAGGGTTTTGAGGCGAGCCTCGGGGGACGGGAGCCGAAAGACCGTCCTGAGGATCAGGGCATAAGAGATGGCGATGAGCACAACGTCCAGGCCAGAGGAGAGAAGAGCCGTGGTCAGCCCGTACCAGATGTTGGCTTTGATGTCGGCGCAGGCCAGGCGGGCGATGCCCATGTGCTCGCAGTAGGTGTGGGGCATGACGTTGTGCCCGCAGTAGGGCAGCCGTTTGAGGAGGAAAATGGGTGGGAACATGATGCAGAACCCACGGACAACGGCCGTCACGGCTATTTTCCCAATGACTGAGGGGGTCAAGGTGGAGGAGTAGCGCAACGGGTCGCAGACGGCCACGTACCGGTCGAACGCCATGGCCAGCAGGACGGACGACTCCACGATGAAGCTGAAATGGGTGAAGAACATCTGGGTGATGCAGGCGTCGAAGGAGATCTCCCTGGCGCTGAACCAGAAGATGGCCAGCATTTTGGGCACCGTGGTGGTGGAAAGCATGAGGTCGGAAACAGCCAGCATGGCCAGGAAGAGGTACATGGGCTCGTGGAGGCTCCTCTCCGTGATGATGACGAAGAGGAGGATGGAGTTGCTAAACACTGCGGCGAGGTACATCAGACAGAAGGGGACGGAGATCCAGATGTGGGACTCCTCCATGCCCGGGATGCCCGTCAGGACGAAGGTGATAGGATCAAAGCTGCTTTCGTTGAGCTCATACATGGTGCGGCGGCGCTCAGTGTAGTGTCAGCCCGACTCTGCTCTGGCCAAGAAAGAGGAGGGACAAACAACACCTGGTGAGCCTGGTGCTGGCCCACAACCACCTACAAATCTATAGAAACGGGTCTTATTTGCCACTCTCTTCCAACCCAAGCCATTCCTGAAGGCTGAGGGGTTGACTCATGGTGTTTTGCTGTACAAAGGAATTTATTGATTCTTTCCTATCAACCCTACAAACTGTTTCTGTGAGAAAAACATCTTCCCTTTCCCTTCCTTTGCACCGGGAAACAGCCCAGGTCCTTTTTCTGTCTCTGCTTTACCCACTGTCAGAAAAAAAAAAAGGCTTGGAGAAGTCATAGAATCATGGAATGGTTGAGGTTGGAAGGGACCTGAATATCATAGAATGGTTGAGGTTGGAAGGGACCTGAATGATCATCAAGTTCCAACCCTCCTGCCCTGGGCAGGGACACCTCCCACCAGACCAGGTTGCTCCAAGCCCCCTCCAACCTGGCCTTGAACCCCTCCAGGGATGGGGCAGCCACAGCTTCTTGGGGCAACCTGGGCCAGGCTCTCACCACCCTCCCACCAAACAAGTTCTTTCTGGTATCTAATTTAAATCTCCCCTCTTCCAATTTCAAACCGTTACCCTTTGCCCTGTCACTACCTCTTCCAACTTAAAACCGTTACCCCTTGCCCTGTCACGCCATAATTACCTGCCTGGTGGCTGTTGGTGGGGTCTGCACCCGGGAAGCCGTGTGCCCGCGTCAGGGCTGTGTGTTTCTTCAGGGAGGTGAAATAACACCCCGTCTCCCCCTGTTCAGATCAGCGACCGGTTCATTTCTGAGAGGTCCCTGCACAAACGGTGAAGGTGGGAATAAAACCTGAACCTCTGCCCCCGCTGATAAGTGCCTTTGGATGTGGCTGACGTTCAGCTCCCACCTCTGAAGGTTGGGGCCACCCTTGAGGCTTCTCCTGGACGTGTTCCTCCCTGTACTTCCAGCTGTATAAACACCTTCACCCCGGTGGCAAAACACCCCAAAGTGCTTTTTGTGCCTCCCCCACCTCATCCCAGGGGGATTTCAGAGCAAACGGGGAAAGGGGAGAGGTGGGCTGGACGTTCAGCCCATGCCCAGGGAGCAACCTCTCCCTGCCTTCTCCTTCATTCCTTGTCCTGCCTTTCGTAAAGAGGGGCAGAGACATGGTGGCATGGTCATCGGACAAGGAAATGCTGGCCCAAAATGCAAGCCCACCGGTGCTATCAGGGTGGCCAAGTCACGGTAATACCCTGGAGAGACATCCCGAGTACAGACTTCATCATGTTGCTCTGCCAACAAGGGACCATCCCAGCCTCCAAGCTCAACCTCCAGCGGTTTTCCTTGTTCCCAAAGAGCCAGGGTGGCCCCAAAGGTCCCAGGAAGGGCTGATCAGCCTGAGGCTGTTCTTACAGGTTTGAATAATCATAGAATCACTGAATCACAGAATGGTGGAGGTTGGAAGGGACCTTCCAGACCATGGAGTCCAAACCATCAACCCAACACTGACAAACCCACCACTGACCCATGTCCCTCAGCACCACCTCTGCCCGGCTCCAAAATCCCTCCAGGGATGGTGACTCCACCACTGCCCTGGGCAGCCTCTGCCAAGGCTTCACAGCTCTTTCCAGGAAGAAATTGTTCCCAATTTCCATTCTCAACCTCCCCTGGGGCAACTTGAGGCTGTTTCCTCTTGTCCCAGGGCTCTGAGGAGAAGGAATGCCGCAGGACTGCTGGATTTTTGTGCTTCCCCCCTGTCCATACCCCACCACATCCCCCGCATGTGCTCTGTCAGACACTAGAAAAAGCCCAGGCCAGGGTAGGGATGCAGGAAAATCAATTTCATTTGGACCAAAGCTAAACCTTTGTTCTTCAGACCTGCTTGGTTTATTTTTATTGCCAACTGCAGGTATCTAAGCGCAAGAGGGGTTTGCATTTCTAAGCCTTTCCATTAAGTAGGATTCTTCTCTGTGAACTGAAAAGTTCACGGAAAACCTCAGTCAGCCTAGAAAAAATAAATCTTCGGCTCATCACAAATATTTATCCAAAATTTCATCTTCCCCTTTTAAAACCGCATAGTTCAGCACAGGTGAGTAGAGCTAGGCTGGGTCGTTAATTGTAAATTAAATCAGCTTGGGAATGTTCCCGGGCACCCCCACCAGCCCGTGCCTGGCTGCCTACGGCTCAGGAGGCAGCTCAGCAGGACTTGACACCTCCAGATCTTCCCTCTCCTCCTTCCCAAAGGAGAAAGCTTTGCCCCAGACACCAGCGTTTAATATGAAACGACTCACCGAGGACCAGCCCCAGGAGGAAGGAGGAACCTCAGCCCTGATCAGCTGCGGGAAGGGGTTGGGGGGGAAGGGGGGTGCAGGTCCCCGTCTGTGCCACCAAGGGCTGGGGACATCAGTCCTTCCCCCTTCCCCAATCCCACAAGGAATGGCAGCCCGGCAGCCCGTGGAAGTTTAAATTGCTGGCTCATTAAAGATTAACCCCAATTAACACTCCCAAGGAGTCAGGATATTTCCTGCTTCTCCATCATTTGCATTTCCAAGTGTTTTCCCTCCATCCCTTCCCGGGTGAAGACTTGGGATGGGGATGGGCACTTCACGCTGAGCATCTCTCACCTCCGGGGGTGGTTTATCCCTCACGGGGTGAAAATCACTTCATTTTATGGGCAAAACCTCCCCAAACAGCCCCTGTGTTTGGCTCCTGCTGCTTGATGCCTCCCTGTGGGGTGGGGTCCCTCTCTCTGCCCAGCTCCAGCCCGTGGTCAATGATCTACCAGCAGCGAAGCCTCTGAGCAGCTGCTGGCACAAAGCTGCCTCCGTGGCCTGGGAAAACAGAGGAGGCTGCAGGGATTTCCACCAGACTGAAGGGCCAGTCCGAACTGGAGTCAACTGGAAAACCAGAAACGCTGCGGTTGCGTCATTTATAATACCCTGTTATTGAAAAATAATCTTTAAAGTACATCACGGTGGCAAGAAAAAAAAAAAAAAAGAACGGAAACAATAGCTCTGTCTGCTCAAAGGATGGAAAAAAAGAATTAAAAGATGATCTGAAAATATTTTGCCTGCAAGCAACGTGATGAAGATTATCACAGAATCATGGAATTGTGGAATCATAGACTCATAGAATCATGAAATCATGAAATCATGAAATCATAGAATCACAGGATGGGTTGGATCGGACAGGACCTTAAAGACCATCTTCTTCCAACCCCCCCTGCAGCAGAAAAAAGGGTGTAAATACTGTACTAAGTACATAGGACTGTATGAATTAAAGTGGGGGTCGTAATCCCAGGACCAAATCAAAATGATTGAGAGTAATTGTATTATTTGTAAATTTTTTTTATAAAAAAAAAGAGTATGAATTCTGTATAACTTGGCTGCAATTAAATGTTCATCATGCAGTGGCCTTGAACCCCTCCAGGGATGGGGCAGCCACAGCTTCTCTGGGCAACCTGGGCCAGGGTCTCAACCCATCCATCCATCCATCTCCCCATCCATCCATCCATCCATCTCCTCATCCATACATCCATCAATCCATTTCTTCCCCACATCTCAGCTCCATCTCCCCTCTTTCAGGGTCAAACCCTTCCCCTTTGTCCTATGGCTCCCTTCCCTCATCAAGAGTCCCTCCCCAGCTTTCCTGGAGCCCCGCACTTTAGGGACTGGAAGGGGCTCCAAGGCCTCCCTGGAGCCTTCTCTTCTCCAGGCTGAACATTCTTCCATCAGATGATGCCTCATGTCTGGGCTCCTGCAGATTCTGGAGATCTTCCCAACCAAAGTTCATTTTATCAGTGCATGGGTTTTAATTTCCTTCTCATTTCTCTCACCGTGGATTCTGCAGAGCAGAGCTGGCCCAAAGCCTCTCAGACTGAGGAAGAGCCATTCTTCTTTCTCAGCTGTTAGAAACGGGGAGGAATTTGGCTTTCACAGATTTCAGAGGGTGTTTTTCAAGACAAGGTGAGGTACCCTTTAGCTACTCGCCAAATAAAGAGGAGGCTGAAAATTCAAGTGTCTTCCCAAAAGTATGGGGTAGTCATCGCCAGAGAGCTGCAGGGGTGGAACTGGCTGCTCCTCTTTGGGTAGAAGGACTCTCTTTAATGCAGTTATCTGTTGGCTGGGAAGGAGGAGAAGAGACAACAGCCTGAGGGAGCCCGGCAGGCTCAGCTGGGGTCTGCTCCGAGGGCTCCTCACTCATGGATGGAGCAGAAACGGGCTCTGCTCTTCCCTTCCTGCTGTGGGGAACATCTCCCAGATCAATATTATTTTAGTTCACATCCCTTTACTTCAGAGCAGAGGGGTTCAGCTCCCAGGTGGGACCCTGGCCCAGGTTGCCCAGAGAAGCTGTGTGTGCCCCATCCCTGGAGGGGTTCCTTATCTTTTGTGGGACTTTCCACGTCAGGAGATTCATGCACCCTGTTTGTCACCCCTCCAGGACCCTTTCCCCTGGGCCACGTCTCCCCCCTCCCCCAGAGCCAGGGGATGCCTCCCCATGGCTTATGGGGTAAGAATGGGGCTGGAGGGGGAGGCTCTGGGCTCACAGAAGGATCCTGGGAGGGCAATAGCTCCTCCACAGGGGACCACAACACCCACAGTAGTCATGGAAATTTTCAGTGGGAGCCAGGCAAAGAATTAGAAATGTTTCTTTTGTCCCTTTTCTTACGCATCGTGCATTTCAAAACGCGTCGTTTAGATTCCCCTCACTTCTGGCTGGGGGAAGGAATTTGAATTGTGCTGAGCTTTCCGAGGCAGGAGTTGGTTTTCCTCCAGCCCAGGCAATGATTTCTCCTGCGGTCTCGGTAGCCACGTCCCGTCCTCGTTGCCTGCTCTGCCAGCACCATGTCCAGGCTCCGTGCTGCTGCTGCTGCTCTGCAAACACAGGGATTAAACAGGGGGCTCTGGTTTTTCCTCCCCACCCCAGGCCTCTTCCCA
>NW_015090987.1:20295-50296 GCF_001431845.1 Calidris pugnax | reverse complement strand
AAAAAAAAAAGGCTTGGAGAAGTCATAGAATCATGGAATGGTTGAGGTTGGAAGGGACCTGAATGATCATCAAGTTCCAACCCTCCTGCCCTGGGCAGGGACACCTCCCACCAGACCAGGTTGCTCCAAGCCCCCTCCAACCTGGCCTTGAACCCCTCCAGGGATGGGGCAGCCACAGCTTCTTGGGGCAACCTGGGCCAGGCTCTCACCACCCTCCCACCAAACAAGTTCTTTCTGGTATCTAATTTAAATCTCCCCTCTTCCAATTTCAAACCGTTACCCTTTGCCCTGTCACTACACTTCATAATTAAGCCATAATTACCTGCCTGGTGGCTGTTGGTGGGGTCTGCACCCGGGAAGCCGTGTGCCCGCGTCAGGGCTGTGTGTTTCTTCAGGGAGGTGAAATAACACCCCGTCTCCCCCTGTTCAGATCAGCGACCGGTTCATTTCTGAGAGGTCCCTGCACAAACGGTGAAGGTGGGAATAAAACCTGAACCTCTGCCCCCGCTGATAAGTGCCTTTGGATGTGGCTGACGTTCAGCTCCCACCTCTGAAGGTTGGGGCCACCCTTGAGGCTTCTCCTGGACGTGTTCCTCCCTGTACTTCCAGCTGTATAAACACCTTCACCCCGGTGGCAAAACACCCCAAAGTGCTTTTTGTGCCTCCCCCACCTCATCCCAGGGGGATTTCAGAGCAAACGGGGAAAGGGGAGAGGTGGGCTGGACGTTCAGCCCATGCCCAGGGAGCAACCTCTCCCTGCCTTCTCCTTCATTCCTTGTCCTGCCTTTCGTAAAGAGGGGCAGAGACATGGTGGCATGGTCATCGGACAAGGAAATGCTGGCCCAAAATGCAAGCCCACCGGTGCTATCAGGGTGGCCAAGTCACGGTAATACCCTGGAGAGACACCCCAAGTGCAGACTTCATCATGTTGCTCTGCCAACAAGGGACCATCCCAGCCTCCAAGCTCAACCTCCAGCGGTTTTCCTTGTTCCCAAAGAGCCAGGGTGGCCCCAAAGGTCCCAGGAAGGGCTGATCAGCCTGAGGCTGTTCTTACAGGTTTGAATAATCATAGAATCACTGAATCACAGAATGGTGGAGGTTGGAAGGGACCTTCCAGACCATGGAGTCCAAACCATCAACCCAACACTGACAAACCCACCACTGACCCATGTCCCTCAGCACCACCTCTGCCCGGCTCCAAAATCCCTCCAGGGATGGTGACTCCACCACTGCCCTGGGCAGCCTCTGCCAAGGCTTCACAGCTCTTTCCAGGAAGAAATTGTTCCCAATTTCCATTCTCAACCTCCCCTGGGGCAACTTGAGGCTGTTTCCTCTTGTCCCAGGGCTCTGAGGAGAAGGAATGCCGCAGGACTGCTGGATTTTTGTGCTTCCCCCCTGTCCATACCCCACCACATCCCCCGCATGTGCTCTGTCAGACACTAGAAAAAGCCCAGGCCAGGGTAGGGATGCAGGAAAATCAATTTCATTTGGACCAAAGCTAAACCTTTGTTCTTCAGACCTGCTTGGTTTATTTTTATTGCCAACTGCAGGTATCTAAGCGCAAGAGGGGTTTGCATTTCTAAGCCTTTCCATTAAGTAGGATTCTTCTCTGTGAACTGAAAAGTTCACGGAAAACCTCAGTCAGCCTAGAAAAAATAAATCTTCGGCTCATCACAAATATTTATCCAAAATTTCATCTTCCCCTTTTAAAACCGCATAGTTCAGCACAGGTGAGTAGAGCTAGGCTGGGTCGTTAATTGTAAATTAAATCAGCTTGGGAATGTTCCCGGGCACCCCCACCAGCCCGTGCCTGGCTGCCTACGGCTCAGGAGGCAGCTCAGCAGGACTTGACACCTCCAGATCTTCCCTCTCCTCCTTCCCAAAGGAGAAAGCTTTGCCCCAGACACCAGCGTTTAATATGAAACGACTCACCGAGGACCAGCCCCAGGAGGAAGGAGGAACCTCAGCCCTGATCAGCTGCGGGAAGGGGTTGGGGGGGAAGGGGGGTGCAGGTCCCCGTCTGTGCCACCAAGGGCTGGGGACATCAGTCCTTCCCCCTTCCCCAATCCCACAAGGAATGGCAGCCCGGCAGCCCGTGGAAGTTTAAATTGCTGGCTCATTAAAGATTAACCCCAATTAACACTCCCAAGGAGTCAGGATATTTCCTGCTTCTCCATCATTTGCATTTCCAAGTGTTTTCCCTCCATCCCTTCCCGGGTGAAGACTTGGGATGGGGATGGGCACTTCACGCTGAGCATCTCTCACCTCCGGGGGTGGTTTATCCCTCACGGGGTGAAAATCACTTCATTTTATGGGCAAAACCTCCCCAAACAGCCCCTGTGTTTGGCTCCTGCTGCTTGATGCCTCCCTGTGGGGTGGGGTCCCTCTCTCTGCCCAGCTCCAGCCCGTGGTCAATGATCTACCAGCAGCGAAGCCTCTGAGCAGCTGCTGGCACAAAGCTGCCTCCGTGGCCTGGGAAAACAGAGGAGGCTGCAGGGATTTCTACCAGACTGAAGGGCCAGTCCGAACTGGAGTCAACTGGAAAACCAGAAACGCTGCGGTTGCGTCATTTATAATACCCTGTTATTGAAAAATAATCTTTAAAGTACATCACGGTGGCAAGAAAAAAAAAAAAAAAGAACGGAAACAATAGCTCTGTCTGCTCAAAGGATGGAAAAAAAGAATTAAAAGATGATCTGAAAATATTTTGCCTGCAAGCAACGTGATGAAGATTATCACAGAATCGTGGAATTGTGGAATCATGGAATCATAGAATCATGAAATCATAGAATCACAGGATGGTTTGGGTCGGACAGGACCTTAAAGACCACCTTGTTCCAACCCCCCCTGCAGCAGAAAAAAGGGTGTAAATACTGTACTAAGTACATAGGACTGTATGAATTAATGTGGGGGTTTTAATCCCAGGACCAAATCAAAATGATTGAGAGTAATTGTATTATTTTTAATTATTTTTTTTAATGAAAAAAAAAAGAGTATAAATTCTGTATAACTTGGCCTGCAATTAAATGTTCATCATGCAGTGGCCTTGAACCCCTCCAGGGATGGGGCAGCCACAGCTTCTTGGGGCAACCTGGGCCAGGGTCTCAACCCATCCATCCATCCATCTCCCCATCCATCCATCCATCCATCCATCTCCCCATCCATCCATCCATCCATCTCCTCATCCATACATCCATCAATCCATTTCTTCCCCACATCTCAGCTCCATCTCCCCTCTTTCAGGGTCAAACCCTTCCCCTTTGTCCTATGGCTCCCTTCCCTCATCAAGAGTCCCTCCCCATCTCTCCTGGAGCCC
Organism: Calidris pugnax; assembly: GCF_001431845.1. Taxonomy (NCBI): domain Eukaryota; kingdom Metazoa; phylum Chordata; class Aves; order Charadriiformes; family Scolopacidae; genus Calidris; species Calidris pugnax. The sequence continues at coordinate 46,980 of NW_015090987.1, read as the reverse complement.
GCCTTGAGGGACTGGAAGGGGCTCCAAGGTCTCTCCAGAGCCTTCTCTTCTCCAGGCTGAACATTCTCCCATCAGATGATGCCTCGTGTCTGGGCACCTGCAGGTGCTATGGCTCCCTTCCCTCATCAAGAGTCCCTCCCCAGCTTTCCTGGAGCCCCGCACTTTAGGGACTGGAAGGGGCTCCAAGGCCTCCCTGGAGCCTTCTCTTCTCCAGGCTGAACATTCTTCCATCAGATGATGCCTCATGTCTGGGCTCCTGCAGATTCTGGAGATCTTCCCAACCAAAGTTCATTTTATCAGTGCATGGGTTTTAATTTCCTTCTCATTTCTCTCACCGTGGATTCTGCAGAGCAGAGCTGGCCCAAAGCCTCTCAGACTGAGGAAGAGCCATTCTTCTTTCTCAGCTGTTAGAAACGGGGAGGAATTTGGCTTTCACAGATTTCAGAGGGTGTTTTTCAAGACAAGGTGAGGTACCCTTTAGCTACTCGCCAAATAAAGAGGAGGCTGAAAATTCAAGTGTCTTCCCAAAAGTATGGGGTAGTCATCGCCAGAGAGCTGCAGGGGTGGAACTGGCTGCTCCTCTTTGGGTAGAAGGACTCTCTTTAATGCAGTTATCTGTTGGCTGGGAAGGAGGAGAAGAGACAACAGCCTGAGGGAGCCCGGCAGGCTCAGCTGGGGTCTGCTCCGAGGGCTCCTCACTCATGGATGGAGCAGAAACGGGCTCTGCTCTTCCCTTCCTGCTGTGGGGAACATCTCCCAGATCAATATTATTTTAGTTCACATCCCTTTACTTCAGAGCAGAGGGGTTCAGCTCCCAGGTGGGACCCTGGCCCAGGTTGCCCAGAGAAGCTGTGTGTGCCCCATCCCTGGAGGGGTTCCTTATCTTTTGTGGGACTTTCCACGTCAGGAGATTCATGCACCCTGTTTGTCACCCCTCCAGGACCCTTTCCCCTGGGCCACGTCTCCCCCCTCCCCCAGAGCCAGGGGATGCCTCCCCATGGCTTTTGGGGTAAGAAGGGGGCTGGAGGGGGAGGTTTTGGGCTCGAAGAAGGATCCTGGGAGGGCAATAGCTCCTCCACAGGGAACCACAACACGGAAATTTTCAGTGGGAGCCATGCAAAGAATTAGAAATGTTTCTTTTGTCCCTTTTCTTACGCATCGTGCATTTCAAAACGCGTCGTTTAGATTCCCCTCACTTCTGGCTGGGGGAAGGAATTTGAATTGTGCTGAGCTTTCCGAGGCAGGAGTTGGTTTTCCTCCAGCCCAGGCAATGATTTCTCCTGCGGTCTCGGTAGCCACGTCCCGTCCTCGTTGCCTGCTCTGCCAGCACCATGTCCAGGCTCCGTGCTGCTGCTGCTGCTCTGCAAACACAGGGATTAAACAGGGGGCTCTGGTTTTTCCTCCCCACCCCAGGACACTTCCCACCACCAGCCAGTTTCCAGCTGCCACCTCCATGGCCACTGATCCCCCTGCATCCAGTCACCCCCGAGTGAGCGGCTGGGGGTCACCAGGAGACACCCAGAGCAGCCCCCAGCCCTGTCCCAGATGCATCCCACCCCACGCCAGTGGGGGTACTGGGAGGCTTGGGTGGGCAGAAATCCTTCTTGGGGGGTGCAGCATCCATCCTGGGGGGCTACAACATCCGTCCTTGAGGGGTACAGCTTCCATCCTTGGGGGATGCCAAATCCATCCTTGGGAGACACAGCATCCATCCTTGGGGATACAGCATTCATCCTTGGGGATACAGCATCCATCCTTGGGGGATGCAGCATCCATCCTTTGGGGGTGCAGCACCCATCCTTGGGGATGCAGCATCCATCCTTGGAGGATACAGCATCCATCCTTGGGGGACACAGCATCCATCCTTGGGGAATGCAGCATCCATCCTGATGGATACAGCATCCATCCTTGGAAGATACAGTATCTATCCTTGGGAGATACAGCATTCATCCTTGGGGGATGCAGCATCCATCCTTTTGGGGGATGCAGCATCCATCCTTGGGGATACAGCATTCATCCTTTTGGGGGATGAAGCATCCATCCTTGGGGGGTGCCAAATCCATCCTTGGAGGACACAGCTTCCATTCTTGGGGGATACAGCATCCATCCTTGGGGGATGCAGCATCCATCCTTGGGGATACAGCATTCATCCTTTTGGGGGATGAAGCATCCATCCTTGGGGGGTGCCAAATCCATCCTTGGGAGACACAGCATCCATCCTTGGGGGACACAGCATCCATCCTTGGGGGATGCAGCATCCATCCTTTTGGGGGATGCAGCATCCATCCTTGGGGATACAGCATTCATCCTTTTGGGGGATGAAGCATCCATCCTTGGGGGGTGCCAAATCCATCCTTGGGAGACACAGCATCCATCCTTGGGGGATACACCATCCATCCTTGGGAGATGCAGCATCCATCCTCAGCTTCCATTCTTGGGGGATACAGCATCCATCCTTGGGGGATGCAGCTTGCATCCTTGAGGATACAGCATCTATCCTTCGGGGGTGCAGCATCAATCCTTGGAGGATACAGCATCCATCCTTGGAGGGTGCCAAATCCATCCTTGGGGGATGCAGCATCCATCCTTGGAGGATACAGTATCTATCCTTGGGAGATACAGCATCCATCCTTGGGGGGACACAGCATCCATCCTTGGGGGATGCAGCATCCATCCTTGGAGGATACAGCATCCATCCTTGGGGGATACACCATCCATCCTTGGGGGGACACAGCATCCATCCTGGGGGGATGCTCTGACATCCAGCATTCCCAGGGCTGCCAGGCTGAACAGGGGCCCAGGAGCAAGGATGGCACCCCAAGAAATTAGAGGCTGTCCCTGGGAGAAGCAGCACACAGAGGTGGCCCCTGCTCTCCTGGGCAGCTGGGTCACACACAGGGGACTTCTCTGGGGAAGGGGAGTGAGTTGCTCAATGAGCAATGAGCCTGAAAAGCAATTTGTGGTGCCCCAGCCTGCACAGAGGAGGCCAGAGGTGGATGGCACCGTTGGCAGGAGAGCAGAGAAGCACCAAGTGTTCAGGGACTGAGCTGTAGAGGTCTCTGTGAGGCAAGAAATGCCACGGTCCTGCAGCCCCGACAGCAGGACGCTGCAGGGCTTGTGTGGGGGTCAGAACCCCAAGGGGTCCAGCCAGGATGCTGTGGTGAGGAGAGGAGCAAGGAAGGAGAGGAAGGATGCTGTGGTGAGGAGAGGAGCAAGGGAGGAGGAGGAAGGATGCTGTGGTGAGGAGAGGAGCAAGGAAGGAGAAGGAAGAGTGCTGTGGTGAGGAGAGGAGCAAGGAAGGAGAGGAAGGATGCTGTGGTGAGGAGAGGAGCAAGGGAGGAGGAGGAAGGATGCTGTGGTGAGGAGAGGAGCAAGGAAGGAGAGGAAGGGTGCTGTGGTGAGGAGAGGAGCAAGGGAGGAGGAGGAAGGATGCTGTGGTGAGGAGAGGAGCAAGGGACACTCCAGGCTGGGGGCAGAGTGGCTGGAGCTGCCCCACGGAAAAGGACCTGGGGGTGTTGGTCAACAGGGGCTGAACAGGAGCCAACAGTATGCCCAGGTGGCCAAGGAGGCCACTAGCATCCTGGCCTGCGTCAGGAACAGTGTGGCCAGCAGGACTGGGGCAGTGACAGTCCCCCTGGACTGGGCACTGGGGAGACCCCAGCCCAAGGGCTGGGTCCAGTTTTGGGCCCCCCACAACGGGAAAGGCCTTGAGGGGCTGGAGTGTGTCCAGAGAAGGGCAACGGAGCTGGTGAGGGGTCTGGGGCACAAGGAGAAGGGTCTGGAGAACTTCTGAGGGATCTGGGGGTGTTGAGCCTGGAGAAAAGGAGGGTGAGGGGAGACCTTCTCCCTCTCCACAGCTCTGGAGCTTGTCTCAGCCCAGGCTCCTGGCCCCATATGGAGCAACCTCAGCTGCTCCTTTCCCAGGCTGAGCTCCCCTGGCACCTCCATGGCTCCGGCAGTCACACCAACGCAGCCACTCATGCCGTGGTTTCCAAGGTTCTTTTTAATCCTTTTTATTTATTGCACAGGCCCTTTTCCTCCCAGCACCTGCGAGGTGCAAGGAAGGGACTTTCCTCCTCCCACCTTAATGCACCTGAGCACAGAATACCTGACATCTGGCCTCAATTAGACTTGCCCCCTGACAGTCACCCCTTCTGTGGCTCAGGCCCATCTAAGGGGAGCTCCTCTGGGCTGATGCTTTTGAAGCTTCTCTTCTCTATCCACATGGAAAGCCAAGCACATCCTTAGGCTCTGGGGAGACCTTCCAGCCCCTAAAGGGGCTCCAGGGAAGCTGGGGAGGGACTCTTGATGAGGGAGGGGAAGGATTTGACCCTGAAAGATGAGAGATTGAGATGAGATGTGGGGAAGAACTTGTTTGGTGTGAAGGTGGTGAGAGCCTGGCCCAGGTTGCCCAGAGAAGCTGTGGCTGCCCCATCCCTGGAGGGGTTCAAGGGCAGGTTGGAGGGGGCTTGGAGCAACCTGCTCTGGTGGGAGGTGTCCCTGTATGGAACTGGGGGGCTGTAAGGTCCCTTCCCACCCAAACCCTTCTGTGATTCTATGATGACCGTGCACCCAGTCCCAGTGGTGCCACCACGAGAGCAGCATCGAAGATGTCCCTGCTGTGGTCTGGTTCATACCAGCTTCCCATGGGAACCTGCTGTCCTGCCCTACACCGAGAGTGTGGAAATCTCCAAAATGTCCAAATTTTTGTAGGAGGGCCTTCTGGCCCCACCTTCACCCCCATCTCCAAGAGGGACGCTGTGGAGGAACTGTAAAATCCAGGAGGAGATGGGTGTTGGGGCTGAGCAGAGCTCAGAGGGGAAGCTGGGCAGGAGTTCTTTGGTCCCCACAGAAAAGGCATCTGAGCCAATTTCAGCAGGAACCAGCCCCAGCGTCACCTTTGCAAATCAGACCCTCGCTGAGGGGCTTTGTTCTTCCAACTTCCATCTCATCTCCAAAACCAGAGCACTAAAAATACCCGTGAAGAGCTCGGAGGCACACAGAGCTGAACTCTGCATCAACCGAGCGGGCTTTATTTATTTTTGCTCTGCTTCTCTTTCAGAGGGACCATTCACACCAGAAAACGGGCTCAGGGGGAACCCTCCTTCCTCCTGCCCCATGGCCATGGCCACCCTTTGCCCTCCCTGGGGGCAAAACCTCCCTTGTTTCTTCTCCAAGTGCACGGCAGGAACCAGCCCCAGCGTCACCTTTGCAAATCAGACCCTCGCTGAGGGGCTTTGTTCTTCCAACTTCCATCTCATCTCCAAAACCAGAGCACTAAAAATACCCGTGAAGAGCTCGGAGGCACACAGAGCTGAACTCTGCATCAACCGAGCGGGCTTTATTTGGTTTTGCTCTGCTTCTCTCTCAGAGGAACCATTCACACCAGAAAAACGGGCTCAGGGGGAACCCTCCTTCCTCCTGCCCCATGGCCATGGCCGGGCTCTGCCCTCCCTGGGGGCAAAACCCCCAAATCCTCCCTTGTTCCTTCTCCAAGTGCACAGTGTTTTTCTGCGTTTGCTTTTCCAGCTACAGAACCTGCACCGAGCAGTGGCCAGGCACAGCTTTAACCTTTAAGTGTTTTCTCCCTGGGAGAAGAGCGGGGGGAGCGGGGGGAGGCAGAACACGGTGCTCGAGGCTTTTAATAGCTCAGCAGCAAACACGGCGCGTCCCCCCGGTCAAGAGAGCGGAGACGTGGAGCAGCAGCAGCAGCAGCACCGACGCTCGGTGTTATTTTTTTGCTCCGGATCATTCACACAGAATCACAGAATCACAGAATCTTAGTGGTTGGAAGGGACCTCCGAGATCATCGAGTCCAACCACAAAAAAAAACCAAACAAAAAAAAAACCCAAAAAAAAAAAAAAAAAAAAAAACACATAACCACCACAAAACCAGCAAACCCAAAACCACCACCCACCAACTAAACCCCACACCCACAACCCCACACACAACACCCCACCACAAACCTATAATATTGGGCACTAGAGCATGCCCTGAAGAGCCACGTCTACACGTTTCTTAAATACCTCCAGGGATGGTGACTCCACCACCTCCCTGGGCAGGCCCTTCCAGTGCCTGACCACCCTCTCAGTAAAGTAATTCTTCCTAATATCTAATCTGAATCTCCCCTGCTGCAGCTTCAGACCTTTTCCATATTAAAATTAAAGCATGGGAAATCTGTTAAAAAAATTCCTTGCAAAGAACTACTCTTTAAATAAGACATGAACCAGACTCTTTTCAGTGGTTCCCAGTGAGAGGACGAGGGGCAACGGGCACAAGTTGGACCAGAAGAGGTTCCACTCAAATATGAGGAGAAACTTCTTCACGGTGAGGGTGGCAGAGCCCTGGGACAGGCTGCCCAGGGAGGGTGTGGAGTCCCCTTCTCTGGAGATCTTCAAGCCCCACCTGGATGCTCCTGAGTAACATGCTCTGACAAGCTCTGGGCAATCCTGCTTCAGCAGGGGAGTTGGACTAGATGATCTCTATGGTCCCTTCCAACTCTAGAAATTCAGTGAAATTCAGTGAAATTTCCTCTGCTCCAGTCATTATTCCTTTGGGAGAAGAGGCCAACACCCACCTCTCTACACCCTCCTTTCAGGTAGTTGTAGAGGGCCATGAGGTCTCCCCTCAGCCTCCTCTTCTCCAAGCTAAACATGCCCAGTTCCCTCAGCCTCTCCTCATAGGACTTGTTCTCCAGACCCCTCACCAGCTTGGTGGCTCTCCTCTGGACATGCTCCAGCACTTCAATGTCCTCTTCTCTTCTCTTCTCTTCTCTTCTCCTCTCTTCTCTTCTCTTCTCTTCTCTTCTCTTCTCTTCTCTTCTCTTCTCTTCTCTTCTCTTCTCTTCTCTTCTCTTCTCTTCTCTTCTCATTCTTCCCTCCCAGAGAGCTCTCCCTGCGGGAGGTGGGTATTGCACAGCAAAGCCAGGGGAGGTGGCAGGACCCCCCTGGAAGGGTCCCCACGAGAGGTCTGAGGTGGCCCAGGAGCAGCAGAAGAGACCCCCAGGGAGGGCTGGGCTGCGAAACCCCTTCCCTTGGGGAGCGCCAAGACTTGCCTTCAGCTTTGTGAAGCCATCAGGCAATGGGTCCCCGAACAGGGATGGGTCTCAGGGGTCCTGCAGAGCCTCCCAGCTCCGAGCAAGGCTCCGCAGCATCCTCAGGCTGGGAGAGCTACATCCCTGCCCCACTTCCATCCCGGAGCCGGCTCTGCCCGGGAAAAGGGCAAAAAGAGCATCCCCTGATCTGTCGAGGGCCTGGGCACAGCTGGGAGCATTGAATCACGGAATGGTTTGGGTGGGAAGGGACCTTAAAGCCCATCCAGTCCACTCCCCTGCCCTGGGCAGGGACACCTCCCACCACACCAGGTTGCTCCAAGCCCCCTCCAACCTGCCCTTGAACCCCTCCAGGGATGGGGCAGCCACAGCTTCTCGGGGCAACCTGGGCCAGGCTCTCACCACCCTCACACAGGAGAGACATGGAGCTGTTGGATGGGGCCAGAGGAGGCCACGGAGATGCTGGGAGAGCTGGAGGAGCCCCTCTGCTGTGAGGGGGGGGCTGAGAGAGTTGGGGGGTTCAGCCTGGAGAAGAGAAGGCTCCGGGGAGACCTTGGAGCCCCTTCCAGTCCCTCAAGGGGTTGGGTATCAGAGGGTGCCCTCAGCTCCCTGAGAAGGGAAAGGATGGGATGGGGATGGGGATGGGATGGTGATAAGAGGGAATGGGGATGGAGATGTCATGGATGGGATGGGATGGGGATGGAGACAGAGACTTAATAGCTAGATAGCTATATGGAGGCAAAGGGAAGGGAAGGGAAGGGAAGGGAAGGGAAGGGAAGGGAAGGGAGGATGATGGAGATGGGGATGGGATGGGGATGGGATGGGGATGGGGATGGTGTCAGGGAGGGTCTCCTGGCCCCCACGCCCACACGCACGTGCTCCCTCTCCTTGGCGGAGGAAAAACGTGGGGGTTCCAGGGCTTTGAACAACTCAGTGTTCTGCAAAGCTGAAAGTGTCATAATTTACACGATGCTTGAAATTTCTCCCAGACGGTACAGATTTAATCATGCAATAATCAGGCTTTTAAGCCTCATAGCCCACTAAGTGCTGGAGTTGTTATCTCCCAATTACCTCAGCTAATTTTAATTAGTCCAGAAGTATTATCTAAAAATCCCTTCCCAGGGGAAGCTGCGTCTCCATCAGGGAAAGACCCAGGACAATAAGGGTGGGAGGGTGGTCGCTCGGTCTTGCTGCAGACCCTCTGCCCAGCACCGAGCCCTGTCTGAGCAGCGATCGCCATCCGTCTGTCCGTCCTGCTCTTGGGAAAGAGGGAAGGAGCACGTAAAAATGCAAGTCAAGGCTGTGGACAGAGAGCTTGGCCCTTCACAGGCTGCTCAGTGGCATTCTCTCTCTGTAGGATTTGCATCAAGAGCTGAGTAATTAACCACAGGGATGGCTGGGCTTGGTCCTATCTTTATGAGAGGAGAAGCTCCAGATTTGGTACGGTTGTCCGGACACATCACTCGCCCTCTGCCTCATGGGAGAGTTTCCACAAATAGGGTTGACAATCCCAGCTCTTGGGGTCCCCACCGGCCAGGAGGAAGAGACCTGGGAGTTCTGGTGGATACTTATTTAAGAGCAAAAGAAAAACCCCAACATGACAGTAAATACATTTCCATCTTCATATTTTCCTTAAGAACATAAAACTCCCAACAGTATTATCCAAACAGCATATGCAACATGAAGAAAGTTGGGACACTCTCAAGGCAGAATAAGGATATTGTTTTCAAATAGAAAGACAGATTCACAGATTCAACAGATAAAAGATGGACCTGAACAAATGCAATTTATGTCTGGAACTATAAAATGTAGCATAGTGATAATAATGTTTAAAACTTCGGTTGAAACATGTGAGTCTGTAAAACGAAATCTTCAATATTATTGCATCAAACATCCCATGAGATGATTTTTATAGCTTTGCTTCCTTCCATAGACATCATCAAGTTAAGTCAAATCTCAAAGATTTCATTGTAAACTTATTTGACTTAGTCCCAATAGGTAGATTAAAAAGGAAGACAGAAAAAAAATGCATAAGGGAAGGGATGCACTATCTACTTTGTATTCTTTACTATCTACTAGAGTTATTAATCTTAGCACAAAAGCCTTTGAACTAGAAATTCATTCTTATTATTTAAGTAGTCCATCCTCAATATTTTTAAAAGTCTAGCATTCCTGGGAATTATATTAATTATTAACCTTTGATCAGGTTCATTTTTATATCTTATCTGTCTATGTAAGAGGAAATGTTATCTGGCTCCATTGTAGCTGAAACCACACTGCCATTGTGTGTTACAAATTAAAGCTTAGTATTGTTGGCTGCTGAAAACTGATGAGAGAGGTGTGGGATCAATGCTTTAAAATGTTCCTAGTTTCAGTGGAACCATAAAGGCAAATGCCAGGAGGGGAGGTGATATACAATATGGTTATATCCTGCTCTAGCTTTTAGATTAAATTAGGCAATTCAGATGAGAGTTAAATCTCTGGCAGAATTTGGAGAAATCTCTTGTTCATGCCTCAGGCTGGTTTCCATCCTCTTCATTTATCCTAGTGTGATCCTGTGGCTTGTTTTCTATCCCACTTTATTTCTCTGATACTTTATACTGTTCTTTAGAAACTCTTTCTTGAAGCACTGCACAATACATTACTTTCATATAGCTATCATTTCCCATTTCTCTTCTTATTTTACTGATCATTCCCCCACTGCTTCTTCAGAAGTCCTGATGTTACTATATCCTTGTCAATGATAACCAAAAAAAAATGACTACATAGAGAAAAAACAACAAAAAAAACCACAAACCAAACCAACTTTTTTTTTCAGTGGATTCGTTGTCTTAGACCAAGTACCATTAAGTTGAACATACTGCTATACTGGTTTTATGATCCCTGTGCAAGTGTGGGCTGCTGTTGTCTTTTGCTTTCCTGAGTGCATGTAAATCACTTGATATAAAAAGTGCCCATGAAATTACCTACAACATAGATTTCTCAAAGACTGCCATTTAATCACAAACATGCATATGATATTAATAGCTAGATAGCTATATGGAGGCAAAGGGAAGGGAAGGGAAGGGAAGGGAAGGGAAGGGAAGGGAAGGGAGGATGATGGAGATGGGGATGGGATGGGGATGGGATGGGGATGGGGATGGTGTCAGGGAGGGTCTCCTGGCCCCCACGCCCACACGCACGTGCTCCCTCTCCTTGGCGGAGGAAAAACGTGGGGGTTCCAGGGCTTTGAACAACTCAGTGTTCTGCAAAGCTGAAAGTGTCATAATTTACACGATGCTTGAAATTTCTCCCAGACGGTACAGATTTAATCATGCAATAATCAGGCTTTTAAGCCTCATAGCCCACTAAGTGCTGGAGTTGTTATCTCCCAATTACCTCAGCTAATTTTAATTAGTCCAGAAGTATTATCTAAAAATCCCTTCCCAGGGGAAGCTGCGTCTCCATCAGGGAAAGACCCAGGACAATAAGGGTGGGAGGGTGGTCGCTCGGTCTTGCTGCAGACCCTCTGCCCAGCACCGAGCCCTGTCTGAGCAGCGATCGCCATCCGTCTGTCCGTCCTGCTCTTGGGAAAGAGGGAAGGAGCACGTAAAAATGCAAGTCAAGGCTGTGGACAGAGAGCTTGGCCCTTCACAGGCTGCTCAGTGGCATTCTCTCTCTGTAGGATTTGCATCAAGAGCTGAGTAATTAACCACAGGGATGGCTGGGCTTGGTCCTATCTTTATGAGAGGAGAAGCTCCAGATTTGGTACGGTTGTCCGGACACATCACTCGCCCTCTGCCTCATGGGAGAGTTTCCACAAATAGGGTTGACAATCCCAGCTCTTGGGGTCCCCACCGGCCAGGAGGAAGAGACCTGGGAGTTCTGGTGGACAACAAGATGACCATGAGCCTGCAACGTGTCCTGGTGGCCAAGGAGGCCAATGGTCTCCTGGGAGGCATCAAGAAGAGCATGGCCAGCAGGCTGAGGGAGGTCATCCTGCCCCTCTGCTCTGCCCTGGAGAGGCCCCAGATGGAGCAATGGGACCAGTTCTGGGCTCCCCAGTTCCAGAAGGACAGGGAGCTGCTGGAGAGGGGACAGCAGAGGCTGCGAGGATGATGAGGGACTGGAGCATCTCTCTGCTGAGGAAAGGCTGAGGGACCTGGGGTTGTTCAGCTGAAGAAGAGCAGACTGAGAGCGGACCTCATCGATGCTGAGCAAGAGTTAAAGGGTGGGGGGCAAGAGGATGGGACCAGACTCTTCTCAGTGGTGCCCGGGGACAAGACAAGGGGCAACGGGCACAAACTGGGACACAGGAAATTCCATCTGAACATGAGGAGGAACTTCTTCCCTGTGAGGGTGGCAGAGCCCTGGCAGAGGCTGCCCAGAGAGGTGGTGGAGTCTCCTTCTCTGGAGACGTTCAAACCCCCCCTGGACACGTTCCTGTGGGACCTGCTCTGGGTGGACCTGCTCTGGCAGGGGGTTGGACGGGGGGGTCTCCAGAGGTCCCTGCCAACCCTGACCAGGCTGAGATTCCATGATCCTGTATGAAAAAGGACACCTGCTGATGTTGGCTGGATATTTCCAAAACGAGCACCCATCATTCACTGCAGGTCACCCAGCCTTCTACTTCCTTTGACTCTCCAACGCTGGGTCCTGTGGGCGATGAGACCCACCAGCCCACCCCACACACCCCCGGATCAGCAGTAGGAACATGGAGAAGCTGGTACCACGGGGGGGTCTCCAGAGGTCCCTGCCAACCCTGACCAGGCTGAGATTCCATGATCCTGTATGAAAAAGGACACCTGCTGATGTTGGCTGGATATTTCCAAAACGAGCACCCATCATTCACTGCAGGTCACCCAGCCTTCTACTTCCTTTGACTCTCCAACGCTGGGTCCTGTGGGCAGTGAGACCCACCAGCCCACCCTGCACACCCCCGGATCAGCGGCAGGAACACAGAGAATCTGGTACCGTCTTCTCCATCACCAGGAACGGGGAGAAAGGCAGCCCCTGTCAACTTCAAATAATCCATAAAAGCACAAGGAGGGTCATGATGGGGGAGAAACACCGGCTCTGGCAGAAGAAATGATGGTGGGTTTAGGAGCCACGGCTTGGGAACCGAGCGGAAGGCTGGAAATGGTCAAAAATAAACCAATGTCCCTAAAGAGAAGTGGAGAGAAGGGAACCCGAGCAGCGACACGTGTGCATCAGCGGAGCGGCGATCGGGCTGAGACACGAGATGAGAGTGGCAAAATCTGACCCAAATGGAGAGCAGCAGCGTAATAAATCTCCTAGAAACGCGACAAAAGAGAGGTGGCCACGAGGACACCGATACCAGGAAATCTGCCCAAAGAGAAAGGAACCCATGCCGGCCGCACAGAGCACCTCCACCTTGAGGAGAGCTTCAGATGAAATTGAGTTAGCAAATTAAATTCCTCAGCAAATAATGAAATAGGCATGGGCTGATACATTCAAACCTGATGAGTTTGGTGCTAAATCTGCAGTAGCAGCTGCCCAGCATGGGACGGGGGGGACAGGGGCCACTGGGAAGACCTCACATGGGGACAAGGCTGTAGGGAAGCTCGATGTCCCCACAGAACAGCCCAGAATTGGAAATACAACTTGGGTTTGGCCACCAGGAGCTGCTGTAGGGAAGAGCAATCCTACCAGCAACCCTGAGGAGCTGTGTTCTCCATCCTGGGAGAAGAAGATCCTCACAGGCCACCTGAAGATGACACAAGGACATGGTGCTGGGAGACTGTGGCCAAGGCAAACCTCCAACTGAGATGGCCTTGGAAGGACACAGGAGCCAGACTGGCCAAACAGAGGGGTGGGGTGGCCAAAAATGCTGCAGGCACCTTCAGGAGAAGAAAAGAGGTGCCAACTATCGTGGGCAAATGCCACTTGGACAAGCAATTAACACAGGGGCTCCAAACCAGCCGTAGCCCCATGGAGAGCAGGGAATGTGGCAGAGAGCCCATGGGACCAAGGGGTGGTCCTGGCCAAAGGGGGCCCTTGAAGCAGATGGGGCCCTTGAAGAGAAGATAGAATCATAGAATCATCTAGGTTGGAAAGGACCTTCAAGATCATCTAGTCCAACCATCAACCAACTCTGACAAAGAAATCATCACTAAACCATGTCCCCCAGCACCGTGTCAACCCGTCTTTTGAACACCTCCAGGGATGGTGCCTCAACCACTTCCCTGGGCAGCCCATTCCAATGTTTGATAACCCTTTCAGTGTGAAAATTTTTCCCAATATCCAACCAGAAAACCTCTCCTGGCACAACTTGAGGCCATTTCCTCTCGTCCTGTCGCCTGTGGGAGGTGTCCCTGCCCAGGGCAGGGGTGGGACTCCATGATCTTTGAGGTCCCTTCGAACTCAAACCATTCTATAATTCTACAAATCTATGATCCTGGTGGATCTCACTGACTTTAGGACTCTTTTGGGCCTTCATCGTGGTCTTCATCATGGGTCTTACATCATGACCTCATCTTGAGGCTCTTCATCACGACCTTCCTGATGGAGGTGAAAGCCCCATGAGCGCAGCACCATGATGTGTGACGTGCTCCTGGCACCAGTAGCCCCAAAACGTGGGACAAAAGGAACCCATGCCGGCCGCACAGAGCACCTCCACCTTGAGGAGAGCTTCAGATGAAATTGAGTTAGCAAATTAAATTCCTCAGCAAATAATGAAATAGGCATGGGCTGATACATTCAAACCTGATGAGTTTGGTGCTAAATCTGCAGTAGCAGCTGCCCAGCATGGGACGGGGGGGACAGGGGCCACTGGGAAGACCTCACATGGGGACAAGGCTGTAGGGACGCTCGATGTCCCCACAGAACAGCCCAGAATTGGAAATACAACCTGGGTTTGGCCACCAGGAGCTGCTGTAGGGAAGAGCAATCCTACCAGCAACCCTGAGGAGCTGTGTTCTCCATCCTGGGAGAAGAAGATCCTCACAGGCCACCTGAAGATGACACAAGGACATGGTGCTGGGAGACTGTGGCCAAGGCAAACCTCCAACTGAGATGGCCTTGGAAGGACACAGGAGCCAGACTGGCCAAACAGAGGGGTGGGGTGGCCAAAAATGCTGCAAGCACCTTCAGGAGAAGAAAAGAGGTGCCAGCTCCTGGCAGCAGTACCCCCCAAATGTGGGAGAAAAGCCCCACGACACCTGAATTCAAGAGGTCTTCTCCTTCCATCATGTTCACCGCTCATGCCTGAACGAGGGAAAAGCTCATCCGAGCCCAGCGTCACATCTCAGCCTTGAATTCCACCCAACGGTCTCCAACTCATTCAGGAGGCTCCATCACTTGTGCCCCTGTCACTTTTGCCCGGATATTTACATGGTTTATTGTGCCATGGGCAAAACAGTTGGGTCCTGTGGGCTCTCTAATTAACGCCCTTTGGCTACCAGTGATATTTCCTCAGTGAAAGGCAGGAACTGCATTTAATGGATTTAAACTGCCCGATAACAGCATTTTGACCTTTTCGGCTGCCATTTTTTTTTCAAAACTCATGTTTAAGCTGCCCTTTGAGGAAAGATATTGCAGCAGACGCCAGGGGAAGCGCCCCCGTCCCACCTCGCCGTTGCAGAGGAGGCCAACGCCACAAAGCAACAATTCACCCAAAACCACCTGCAGCGCCTTTCGGGTGGAAGCCATGTGACAGTGTCCCCAGCAGGAGTGTATTTTTCAAGATCTCGATGATCCCAAGGGTCTCTTCCAACCTCAATGATTCTATGATTCTATGATTCTATAACAGCATTTTGACCTTTTCGGCTGCCATTTTTTTTTCAAAACTCATGTTTAAGCTGCCCTTTGAGGAAAGATATTGCAGCAGACGCCAGGGGAAGCGCCCCCGTCCCACCTCGCCGTTGCAGAGGAGGCCAACGCCACAAAGCAACAATTCACCCAAAACCACCTGCAGCGCCTTTCGGGTGGAAGCCATGTGACAGTGTCCCCAGCAGGAGTGTATTTTTCAAGATAAAAAAAGCATCTTATCCTTGCATCGCCACAAGAATGTATGCTTTTAATAATTTGTTAATTAATTCTTAGTCTTTTAAAATGTATTTTGGTGCGTTGTTCCTCCCAGAGAAGAGGAAAGAGCAAAACCCTCACAGACCGAGGACACGGAGGTGGGGCTGGGTCCATCTGGATGATGAAATGCCCGGTTTTTCACCCAATGCTGTTATGAGTCCTCCTGGTTTAACACTTCTTGCATTGGTTCCCGTGACTTCTCTCTGTTTTGCATCGTTAATGGGAGGGGAGGAAGCGTTACCTGGGCAGAAGCATCACGTGAAATTTGGCCATTTCTCCAGATCGGTGCCGGTAAAGAAATCGCCCTTTGGTGCATGTTTTCATAGAATCATAGAATCATTTAGGTTGGAAAAGACTCTTGGGATCATCGAGTCCAACCATGTTCATTTATCTTCTTCATCTCCAACCATTTTCACAGAATCACAGAATCTTCTAGGTTGGAAGGGACCTTAAAGATCATCTTGTCCAACTGTCAACCCAACTGACAAAAATAGACACCCACACAACAAACAAGGAGCATCATCACTAAACCAGACCTCCCAGCACTACATCAACCCGGCTTTTGAACACCTCCAGGGATGGGGCCTCAACCCCCTCCCTGGGCAGCCCATTCCAATGGCTGATGACCCTTTCAGTGAAAAAATGTTTCCTAATATCCAGCCTGAACCTCCCCTGGGGCAACTTGAGGCCATTTCCTCTCGTCCTGTCGCCTGTGACTTGAGAGAAGAGACCGACCCCCACCTCTCTACACCCTCCTTTCAGGGAGTTGGAGAGAGCAATAAGGTCTCCCCTCAGCCTCCTCTTCTCCAGGCTGAACACCCCCAGCTCCCTCAGCCTCTCCTCATAAGACTTATTCTCCAGACCCCTCACCATCTTTGTCGCCCTTCTCTGGACCCGCTCCAGCCCCTCAATGTCTTTTTCATTCATATTATTCAACTTTCGGGTGAAGTTCTCCCCCCAGGCGAGCACCAAATGAGAAATGAGAAAACACCCGCGTTCAAATTCCTCTGGAGTTGGACGTTTTCTCCCGTTCTCTTGCTGCTGGATCTCGCAGCCCCTGACAGGATGACAAGGTGGAAGCCAGAACCCTGCTCAGCAAAAGTCACGGCTGAGGGACTCAATGCTGATTTGGTCTCCACACAAATACCCAGAGGATGCAGGAGAGGGAGCTCGCACATTTGCAAATCGGGAGTAGTTGCAGGAACCCAGCAGAGCTCTCCTGGCACAGGATGTCCATCCGGCTCCCATCCCTCCTTGGGGATTCCTCCCCAAACCTGGGGAATTCCCACCGCCCCTCCAAAGGATGGGGTGGGGGTGGCTCGGAGCAGCAGGGTCTCACCAGCACCTCCGGCTCTGCAGATCCAATCGTAAATAGAGTCATAGGGTCTCACCAGCACCTCCGGCTCTGCAGACCAATCATGAGTCATAGAATCATGGAATAGTAGAGGTTGGGACAACCCACCACTGACAAACCCACCACTGACCCATGTCCCTCAGCACCACCTCTGCCCGGCTCCGAAATCCCTCCAGGGCTGGTGACTCCACCACTGCCCTGGGCAGCCTCTGCCAAGGCTTCACAGCCCTTTCCAGGAGGAAATTGTTCCCAATCTCCATCCTCAACCTCCCGTGGGACAACTTGAGCCCGTTTCCTCTTGTCCTATCTTGTCACCTCAGCGTTACGGCCAACGTGCCCATCTCAAAGTCTTTGAAATGCAGCCTCGATAAATTAATTCTATTATTTGAGTCTGACGCAGGGAGTGGGAGCAAAAGAGACATAACTCCCTGGCTCGGTTTGGCAGAAGTTCAGGTCCCCGAGAGAGATGAGACAGAGCTTCACCGGGGGTTTGCGGCACCTTATTTCTCCCAATCTGGGTTTTTAGCGCGTTTCCATATGGGGCAGGGGGAGGATTGCTGGGGAAAGCACTGGGGCTGAGGTTTGGGATTCATCTCCTCCTGGAGGGGAGCAGGGGGCGGGAAGGATCACCCCAGCACTGGTTTTGACAGACACTGACCTTCAGAGACTTGGATGCAGAAGAGGAGGAGTTGGCCAAGTACATCCTGAAGCAGAGGCGATAACCCAACGATGGCTCCCACTGGTGTTTCTCCCGTGGCAATGGCAGGGGGGGTCTTGCCATCTCCCCCCAACAACTCCCATCCCCTGACACACAAACCCCAATGATTTCAGAGCCCGAAGCCCCCGTTTTGGCCATGGACCCTCCTCGAGCAGAGGGGGTGGGACAAGGGGATGGTGTGTCAGTGCGGAGCCTCCTGCAATTTATGGCAGAGATGGATGATCCTGGTGGGAGATTTTGGCTGTGGGAGCACCTGGGGTGGGACACACCTAGGGAGGTGATTGTGCCTCTGGACTCGGCACTGGTGAGGCCACACCTCGAGTGTTGTGTCCAGTTTTGGGCACCTCAATCCAAGAGAGATCTGGAGGTGCTGGAGCGAGTGCAGAGGAGGGCAACGGAGCTGGTGAGGGGGCTGGAAAACAAATCGTCTGAGGAGCGGCTGAGGGAGCTGGGGCTGTTTAGTGTGAGGAAGAGGAGGCTGAGGGGAGACCTCATCACTCTCTACAACTACTTGAACAAGAGGGAACAACTTCAAGGTCCAACAGGGCAGGTTTAGACTGGACATTAGGAAAGAATTTTTCACAGATAGAGTGGTCGGGCGTTGGAACAGGCTGCCCAGGGAGGGGGGGGAGTCCCCATCCCTGGCTGTGTTTAAGGGACGTTTAGATGCAGTGCTGAGGGACATGGTGTAGGGGAGGACTTTGTAGAGTAGGGGAGATGGTTGGACTCGATGATCCCAAGGGTCTCTTCCAACCTAGACCATTCTATGATTCTAACGTATGTGATGGTTAAAGATGGGGCTGGAGAAGCTGCTAAATCTTCTCTGAGACAGTGACAGCGGGGCCCGGTCACCCCAGCAGCAATCACAGCCATCTGCTCCCTCCTCCCCGGTTATTAAATCACACCCGCTGCCAAAGGAAATATCTTTCATTACTCCGCAGTTTATTACTCTGATTTGTTGGGGTTTCTTTTTTTTTTTTTTTTTTTTTACCTTTCAGTGGTGGTTTATATTTCTATTCTGGTACGTGCTCTGTCCTTAAAGCCTGATAAAATATCAGTGTGTGCACCAGAACAGTACGTCAACTCACCCTTCGGCTGATAGACCCTCAATAGTCATGGGGCACCAACAGCAGAAGGACATGGAGCTGTTGGATGGGGCCTGAGGAGACCACGGAGATGCTGGGAGGGCTGGAGCCCCTCTGCTGGGAGGGGGGGCTGAGAGAGTTGGGGGGTTTAGTCTGGAGAAGAGAAGGCTCCGGGGAGACCTTGGAGCCCCTTCCAGTCCCTCAAGGGGCTCCAGGAGAGATGGGGAGGGACTCCTGATGAGGGAGGGGAGCCATGGGTCAAAGGGGAACAGTTTTACACTGAAAGAGGGGAGATTTAGATTGGGTATCAGGAGGAAATTCTTTGGTGTGAGGGTGGTGAGATTTTTTTTTTTTTACCTTTCAGTGGTGGTTTATATTTCTATTCTGGTACGTGCTCTGTCCTTAAAGCCTGATGATAAAATATCAGTGTGTGCACCAGAACAGTACGTCAACTCACCCTTTGGCTGATAGAACCTCCCTCAATAGTCATGGGCCACCAACATCAGAAGGACATGGAGCTGTTGGATGGGGCCAGAGGAGGCCCCGGAGATGCTGGGAGGGCTGGAGCCCCTCTGCTGGGAGGGGGGGCTGAGAGAGTTGGGGGGTTCAGCCTGGAGAAGAGAAGGCTCCAGGGAGACCTTGGAGCCCCTTCCAGTCCCTCAAGGAGGGGGCTCCAGGAGAGATGGGGAGGGACTCTGGATGAGGAGAGGGATGGATGGATGGATGGATGGATGGATGGATGGATGGATGGATGGGTTGAGAGCCTGGCCCAGGTTGCCCCGAGAAGCTGTGGCTGCCCCATCCCTGGAGGGGTTCAAGGCCAGGTTGGAGGGGGCTTAGAGCAACCTGCTCTGGTGGGAGGTGTCCCTGCCCAGGGCAGGGGGTGGCACTGGGAGGGGGCTTTGCAGTCCCTTCCCACCCAAACCACTCCATGATTCTATGATCATAGCTCACTAAAAAGAAAACAAATTAACAAAAATATGTATATCTACCTCGATATCATCATCACCAAGCAGACACCCACAGCCCCTCCCTTGTCTCCTGTGGGTCAGGGTCACTGGGGGGGTGCCCCAAAAAGCCAAAGGACTCTGGTATCCCCAGGTACCTGCAGAGCAGCCGGGGACAGTGCAGCCCCGAGCGAGCGGCAGCCGAGGGAGCGTGTCGGGGTCTGCAAGTTCCAGCAGTTTATTTATTCAAAATAAACCCAAAAATTGACGCTGGGGCTGGACACGGCGTGGGGTGGGGGTTCTCTCCAGAAAAGGTTACTCCTCCTTGTCCATCTGTGGGAAGGGTGATGAAAACAAGGGTTTCTCCCCAATTTGTGTGCACATGGGCGCCTTGGGGGGACACCTCACCCCACCTGGACACCAAGCAGCCCGCGGGGGCTATAAATACTCCTGAATTTGGAAAATTTCCACCTGGAAGCAGCAGTTTCATGGTCAGTCTGGCAGGTCAGCCTTCCCCGAGGGCTGCCAGTGGCTGGGGAGGGAAGGAGGATCCTTCTCCCTCATCTGAAGCCAGTGCAGCTCATGCCAAGACTCATCGGAAAAGCACTGACCTTGGGAGAGGGGGGTGGAGGGACAAAGCTGCTCAAGCGCACCCCGAAACTGAAGTAATTAATGAAATTGCCACCAGCACGAACCCGAGGTGGCACAAGCATCGTTTGTTCTGGGCTGCAGAGCCCCCGGGCTGGCTGAGGGACACAGCCAGGGGGACACAGGGGCCACCAGCTCGTGCCAGGATGGCTCTGTCCTGCCAGGCAGAGACCGTGGCAGGAGAAATGGCCCTGGCCCTTGGCACCCCCGGGGGGTGATTGATGGCAGCTCCCCCCTCGCTGCGGCAGAGCTCGGGGCCAGCAGAGACAACTCTCCATCCCTGCAGCTACCAAGGGTTTCCTTCTCCAGACCCCACCTGGAGTCCTGCCTCCAGCTCTGGGGACACCAACAGCAGAAGGACATGGAGCTGTTGGATGGGGCCAGAGGAGGCCACAGAGATGCTGGGAGGGCTGGAGCCCCTCTGCTGGGAGGGGGGGCTGAGAGAGTTGGGGGGTTCAGCCTGGAGAAGAGAAGGCTCCGGGGAGACCTTGGAGCCCTTTCCAGTCCCTCAAGGGGCTCCAGGAGAGATGGGGAGGGACTCTGGATGAGGAGAGGGATGGATGGGGAAAGAGATGGGGAAAGAGATGGATGGATGGATGGATGGATGGATGGATGGATGGATGGATGGGGAGACGGATGGGGAGATGGATGAGTGGATGGGTAGGTGGGTGGATGGGTTGAGAGCCTGGCCCAGGTTGCCCAGAGAAGCTGTGGCTGCCCCATCCCTGGAGGGGTTCAAGGGCAGGTTGGAGGGGGCTTGGAGCAACCTGGGCTGGTGGGAGGTGTCCCTGCCCAGGGCAGGGGGTGGCACTGGGGGGGCTGTAAGGTCCCTTTCCACCCAAACCCTTCCATGACGATCCTCTCATTCTCAGAATTGTGGGAAGAGCTAAAAGGACCAACAGCCCCCACCCCAGAAGGGGTTTGGTCACTCGGCCTCTGATGCTGCAGCTTCTGTCAACTTTGGGCAGGAGGGGAAAAAAACCAGAGCAGTCTCAGCAGGGCTCCGAAATATAGGGGCACCCGTCCCCGGAAGGAACCCCACCTCCTGCAGACCAGTTTTTCCCTGAAAAAGCCCCAAATCCCATCAGGCCTGGGCACAGCAGCTTGCTGTCTGCCCCGGGAAGGGCTTAGGGAAGGGATTAAGAGGGAAAAGCTTTTATCCACAAGCTGTTCCCCACGGAGCTGCTGATGGGCAAGGGCTGGGCAGGAACCACAGGGAGCAGGAGCTCCCCGCAGGGCTCGGGGACGGGTCAGGGCACCCCATGTCCCAGATTCCCCTCCTTCTCCGATAAAAGTCATCACCTGGTGGTTAAAACCAGGCTCGTCGGGATGATTGACAAGATCTGTGCATTAGCCCCAAAAATCGTCTTAGGGAAAGCGCAGGAGGGAAGGAGGAGGAGTGATTTCTCCCGGGAACAAAGGCTCTGGTTGATCTCCCAAGGAGAAAATAATTAAGGTTTTAAAGTGTGGGAGGAGACTGAGGGTCCCAAGCAGCCCGTGGACCACTGCTGGCCCCGGGGCTTCGGGCACCAGCTCCACATCCACGTGGGTGGGGAGAAAATGCCCACAAAGGGGTGGCAGCCCAGGGGAGGGGGAGAGGCAGGACCCCCTGAGGGTCTCCTGGATCCAGCTGGGAAAGGGAATGGCATCCCCAGGGAGACACCTTGAAACATCTCATCTCACCCTTGGACTTCTGTGGATGCTGCTGGCCAGTCCCACCACCACAGGACCCCCTGGTGATCCCAGTCCCCCGGGTGTCCTGCCCCCAGAGGGGGGTCTCCTGGGGCCCTGATCCCTCCAGAGCAGCCCCTCCGAGGGTCTGAGGTGGGTCCCCTGGGAAAAGGATGCTCTCAGATGGGAGAAGGGGAACACGGAGGATGAGGAGGGGTTCCTTCCTCAATAATATCCCTCAGAGAAGGTTGCACAAAGCTGTTTGGGCACTGCCCACCCGGGCTGGATGGGCACAGGTAAAGGTGTCCCCCCAGAAACCATGGCAGAACGGCTCCCTACCTTCCGAGGGGCCACAAAGCAGCATTCAAAGGCCAAATCAGTGCAATTTCAAACGGTTTGAGTGAAATCTGGGACACTTCAAAGCAGTTGCAGCGATTGGCCAAGCTGCACTGTCTGGGGCTCCAGGGGGTCGGAGAAGCTGGGGAGGCGGTCGGAGAAGCTGGGGAGGTGGTCAGAGGGGCTGGGGAGGCAGTGGGAGAAGCTGGGGAGGTGGTCAGAGAAGCTGGGAGGTGGTTGGAGCAGCTGGGAGATGATGGGAAAAGCTGGGAAGGTGATCAGAGAGACCAGGGAGGTGTCAGAGCAACTGGGGAGGCAGTGGGAGAAGCTGGGGAGATGGTCAGAGGGGCTGGGAGATGGTGGGAAAGACTGGGAAGGTGATCAGAGAGATCAGGAAGGTGTCAGAGTGGCGGGGAACATGGTGGAAGCATCTGGGAGGTTGTCAGAGTGGCTGGGGAGCCGGTGGGAGAAGCTGGGGAGGTGGTCAGAGAAGGTGGGGAGGTGGTCGGAGGAGCTGGAAGATGAGGGGAGCAGTTGGGAACATGGTCAGAGGTCCCACCATGCTCCCACCACTCACCACAGCCACCTCTCCCGTCCCGTGCCCCATTGTTGGCTCACGGTCATCCTGTTGCGATGGGAGCAGTTGGGAACATGGTCAGAGGTCCCACCATGCTCCCACCACCCACCACAGCCACCTCTCCCGTCCCGTGCCCCATTGTTGGCTCACGGTCATCCTGTTGCCCACCAGGACTCCTGGGTCTTTCTCCTCAGAGCTGCTCTCCAGCAGGTCCCCCCCAACCTGTCCTGGTCCATGGGGTTATTCCCCCCCAGGTGCACACCCTGCACTTGCCTTCATTGAAGTTCTTCAGGTTCCTCTCTGCCCAACTCTCCAGCCTGTCCAGGTCTCACTGTATGAACCATGGAATCACAGAATGGTTTGGGTGAGAAGGGACCTTAAAGATCATGGAGTTCCCCTCCCCTGCCCTGGGCAGGGACACCTCCCACCAGACCAGGTTGCTCCAAGCCCCATAAACCCAGTGGGCTCCAGCCCATCCCCAAGGGCCCGGGGCTCCCACACAGCCCCGAGCGGGCAGAGATGGACAGAATCCTTGTGGCCCTACTGCAAACCATCAATTTTCCCATTCTTGGCCACCTTCTACTTGCCTTGACCTCAGACAGACCCCAAGTCCTCCCTCAACTCATTACCCTCTGAGATTTCCAAACCCCGCAGATTTAGAAGTCAATTTGTCAAAGTTAGGTTGATGGTTGGACAAGATGATCTTTAAGGTCCCTTCCAACCTAGAAGATTCTGTAATTTGGGGCGTCACTCGCCGCACGAGGAGCCACAGCCCCACGGGGAGAAGGCACAAAGGGTTCCTCGGGGGACTCGCAGGGCACAGAGACACGGCCAAGCAGGGAAAGAGCAACCCAGCGGTCAGGAAAGATGATTATATATTATTTATACACCACCAGGGCCCAGCTGGGGCTGCAGACTCTGCGCTGGAGAGGTCTCCTAAGGACACGGGTGGGGAAAGCTCCAGGAAGAGCTTTCCTGGGTCACACCAAGGCCTCCCCGTGGGTTCATATGAGAGAACCCAGAAGAAAACCTCAGAGGAGAGAGCCCTTCTCTGCAGCAGAGATATTGGCGTGACAATTAACGTCAATTAATCCAACAGCAACACAGCTCCCACAGCCGTGGGGGTCCCCATCCTGGCTGGGACCTGCAACACTTTGGGTGTTGCCCCAAAGTGGGGCCCTTTCCCCACTCTGCAGACCCCAAATACACACCCCAAGCAGAGGAGTTCTCTGCTGATGGCATTTCTGCAGAGGTGGGTGCTGGGGGGAGACCCACAAAGCCACCACCCCCCCCAGCCCAACCTGGGCCAGGCTCTCACCACCCTCCCACCAAACAAGTTCTTCCCCACATCTCAGCTCCATCTCCCCTCTTTCAGGGTCAAACCCTTCCCCCTCCTCCTAGGGCTCCCCTCCCTCATCCAGAGTCCCTCCCCAACTTTCCTGGAACCCCCCCTTTAGGGACTGGAAGGGGCTCCAAGGTCTCCCTGGAGCCTTCTCTTCTCCAGGCTGAACCCCCCAACTCTCCCAGCCCCCCCTCCCAGCAGAGGGGCTCCAGCCCCCCCAGCATCTCTGTGGCCTCCTCCAGCCCCATCCAAGAGGTCCACGTCTCTCCCGTGTGAGGGTGGTGAGAGCCTGGCCCAGGTTGCCCCGAGAAGCTGTGGCTGCCCCATCCCTGGAGGGGTTCAAGGGCAGGTTGGAGGGGGCTTGGAGCAACCTCTTCTGGTGGGAGGTGTCCCTGGGTGGGACTGGATGGTCTTTAAGGTCCCTTCCCACCCAAACCATTCCACGACTCTCTGATTAAGCTGCCCAAACAGAGCACCTCCAGTAGTTATCACAAGCAGCTCCATAACCTCTCCTCATCAGCTCACCCTCCAGGTCACAACACAAGAGCACATTTTTCTCGTTTCTTCCCGTATCATTTCAAAGTTCTCCAGAACTTTTTTCTCCAGCCGCCAGGAGGAACCTGCTCCTGGTCACTCACAGTTTTCTCAGCTCAGCCTCCGCAGCTGCTGAAGCTTCCTCCAGCTCCCTACGAAATGTCAAAGTATTTCCTCAGGACAAAGGCTGGACGGTATCTCCTAAAGGCCAGACAACACCCAGAGGAACATTCCCTCCCTGCCCAGACAATGTCTGCGCTTTTCCTCTGCGATTTCCTCTGCGATTTCCTCCCCAGCCCCACACGACGTTCTCCAGGCGTTTCCTGACCAGAAGCTTCTTCACCAGAAGAAACACCAACCCTGAACCAGACGCAGGGGCAGGACCAGGAGAAACCCCAGATCCTGGGATCAGGGGTGCTGGTGACCCCAGGAGACTCCTCTCTCCCATCAGGGTGGCATCTCCTGATGGAAAAGCCTTCTCCTCCCCCTCCACAGCCCACTGCTACCCACCTTCCCTCATGAAGCCGCAGCGCTGACCTCCCAGCAGTTAATCCGGGGTTAATCAGGGATTCCTGATCCAGCCTTTGACCCAAATTCCCTTTTTTTTTTCTTTTTCTTCATTCTGCATCACCGGGAGGGAGCTGGGAGGGGGAACACCCCCACCTGCACCCCTCCTTCTGGCTGGGGTCCATCCCCAGCTCCTCTCCAACCACTGAACCCAAGGAGGAGACCTGAAAGAGAGAGAGATCCTTTATTCCCTCACTCTTCACAATTATTAAGGAGCTAACGGCAGCCGATGACTCAGTTTCATCTTTACCATCAAAGAGATGGGTAAAGAAATGCTGTTTGCTTTATTTATTCACCGGCTCGTGGATGATTCGTGGAGAAGAATGGCCATTTTCAGAAGAACTTAGTTACAAATCTCCATTTCACACCACTTTCCCCCACCATGAGACTTCAAAAGGGCTTGGAAGATTATAAATATAAAAACCCTTGAGGTCTCTTTCCCCAGGCTGATGGTGACCAGAGCGAGCGCCCACACACAAAGAGATCGATGTCCCCAGTGACCAAAATTTGAATAAATTCCTTGATTCTGTGGCACGGGACCCCCCCCCAACGTCGTGGGGCAGAGCCAAAGCCCTCGGCCGCCTCCACATCCCTCTCCCAAGTATCAATAACCCTTTCCAGGAAGGATTTTTCCCTAATTTCCATCCTCAACCTCCCCTGGGGCAACTTGAAGCCATTTCTTCTTGTCCCATCTCCTGTTCCTTGGGAGAAGAGACCGACCCCCCCCTGGCTACAGCCTCCCTTCAGGGGGTTGGAGAGAGTGAGGGGGTCTCCCCTCAGCCCCCCCGTTTCTCCAGGCTGAAGGAGGCAGCCGGGGATTAACAGAGAACAAAACACCTTTTTAGAGTAAACGCTCTAAAAAGTCACTTTTTCCCCACCCCCCCAGCCTTTAATCTTCAAATATTCATGCAGTAAAATGGGACTTTATGTAAAACTAAAGGAAAAAAAGAAAAAACGAAGAGATTTCCTGCCTTTTCTGAGGTGTCAGGCTGCGGGTAACACACCCCCCGGGGGGGCCACGGGCACTGAAAATAGAAATAATTTGGGTTCAGCCCCGGAGATATTGGGAGCGGGGTGTGGGAGAGAGGAGGAGAGGGAAGGGGTTGGAGGGAGAGGGTCTTTGAGGTCCCATCCCACCCAAACTGTTCCCCAATTCCACGACTCCTGGAGCCCCCCCGATCCTTTTGGAGCTCAGGGAAACACCCCCCCGCCCCAGGGCAGCTCCCAGGATTTCACTTGATGGCAAAAAAACCCCAATTCCCACCCAACCTGGGTGCTGGGACCCTCTGGTGACCACCAAACACCCCACACACCACCCTTCGGCCTTTCTGGGGGCACCAAACCCCCCCAGAGCCCCAAAAATGGGTGCTGAGACCTTTTGGCAAGACCCAACGCCCCCCCCCAGAGTCTCTCTGGTGCTTTAAGGAACACCAAAACCCCCCAAATTCCCCTCAAACTGGGCGCTGAGACCCTTCGATGACCCCCAAAACCTTCTCTGGGACCTCCACAGGGCCCTTTTAGGACCCCAAACCCTCCCGAGCCCCCCCAAAATGAGTGCTGTGCCCCTTTTGATGACCCACAACCCACCAGGTGCCTCCCTGACCCCTTTGGGGACCCCCAAAACCACCAAGTTCCCCCCAAACTTGGTGCTGGAACCCTTTGCTGACCCCCCAAAACACCTCTGGGACCCTCTGCAGTTTTTTGGGGACTGCAAACCCTCCTGCCCCCCCAAAAAATGGGTGCTGTGACCCTTTGATGAACCCCAACCCGCCCTGGGCCCTCCACAGGCCTTTTGAGACCCCAAACCCCCAGCCAGAGCCCCCCACAAT
>NW_015090987.1:19248-19775 GCF_001431845.1 Calidris pugnax | reverse complement strand
GGCGACCACAGCCCCCTCAGACTCTGCAGAAAATAGGTGCTGGGACCCTTTGGTGCCCCCCAAAACCCCTCTGGGTCCATCTGCAGCCTTTGTGGGGACTGAACCCCCCCAAAAATGGGTGCTGCGACCCCTTGGTGACCCCCAAAACCCCTCTGGGCCCATCTACAGCCTTTGTGGGGACTGAACCCCCCCAAAAAATGGGTGCTGTGACCCTTTGGTGATCCCCAACCTGCCCTGGGACCCCCCCACAGGCCTTTTGAGACCCCAAACCCCCAGCCAGAGCCCCCCAAAATACGTGCTGGCATCCTTCGGTGACCCCCAAAACCACTCGTGGTCCTTTCAGGGACCCCAAAATCCCCAAGTCCCCCCGCAGTCCCTCCAAACTTGGTGCTGGGACCCTTTGCTGACCCCCCAAAACCCCTCTGGGCCCATCTACAGCCTTTCTGGGGACTGAACCCCCCCAAAAATTGGTGCTAGGACCCTTTGCCGACCCCCAAAAAATCCTCCGGGCCCACTTACAGACTTGT
>NW_015090987.1:8802-18697 GCF_001431845.1 Calidris pugnax | reverse complement strand
GGAAAGTGACGTCACTTCCGCCGCGCCCGCCCCGCCCCCGGGGATAAGGGCCGCCACGCGCGGCCCCGCCGCCTCTTTTCCAAGATGGCGGACACGCAGGTGGGTGCCGCGGCACGACCGGGCCCCGAGCGCCGGGAAACGGGCCCCGAGCAGGCCCTGGGGCGCCGGGAGGGGGCCTGGGCGGTCGGGAGAGGGCCTTGAGGCAGGCCCTGGGGCGCTTGGAGCGGGTCTCAGGTCGCTGGGAGTGGAGGCCGGACTAGGCCTCAGGGCGCTGGGACCAGGCCCCCGGTCGCCCAGATCAGGCGTAGATCTTCGGGAGAGGGCCCTGGGTCGCCAGGAGCAAGCCCCCGGTCGCCGGGCCTTTTGAGACCCCAAACCCCCACCCAGAGCCCCCCAAAATATGCGCTGGCACCCCTCAGTGATCCCCAAAGCCACTGGTGGTCTCTCTGGCCCTTTCGAGGACCCCAAATCCCCAAGTCCCCCCCCAGTCCCTCCCAACTTGGTGCTGGGACCCTTTGGTGACCCTCCAAAACCCCTCCGGGCCCACCGACAGCCTTTCTGGGGACTGAACCCCCCCCAAAAATGGGTGCTAGGACCCTTTGCTGACTCCCCAAAACCCCTCTGGGCCCACATACAGCCTTTTTGGAGACCACAACCCGCTCAGACTCTGCAAAAAATGGGTGCTGCGACCCTTTGGTGGTCCCCAACCCGCCTCGGGCCCTCCACAGGCCTTTTGAGACCCCAAACCCCCACCCAGAGCCCCCCAAAATACGTGCTGGCACCCTTGGGTGACCCCCAAAGCCACTCGTGGTCTTTCTGACCCTTTAATGGACCCCAAAAACCTCCAAATCCCCCCCAAACCCCCCGTGAGGAGGGACACACACGCATTCCCCCCCCCCCCTGGGCGGTCGGGAGAGGGCCTTGAGGCAGGCCCTGGGGCGCTTGGAGCGGGTCTCAGGTCGCTGGGAGTGGAGGCCGGACTAGGCCTCAGGGCGCTGGGACCAGGCCCCCGGTCGCCCAGATCAGGCGTAGATCTTCGGGAGAGGGCCCTGGGTCGCCAGGAGCAAGCCCCCGGTCGCCGGGATCAGGCCCCCGGTAGCCGGGATCAGGCCTAGATCTTCGGGAGAGGGCACTGGGCCAGGCCTCAGGTCGCCGAGAGCAGGCGCTGGATCAGGCCCTTTGTCGCCGGGATCAGGCCCACGGTCGCCGGGATCAGGCCTAGATCTTCGGGAGAGGGCCCTGGGCCAGGCCCCAGGTCGCCAGGAGCAGGCTTTAAGTCGCCAGGAGCAGGTCTCAGGTCGCCGAGAGCAGGCCCCGGATCAGGTCGCTGGGATCAGGCCCCCGGTCGCCGGGATCAGGCCTAGGTCTTCGGGAGAGGGCCCTGGGCCAGGGCCCAGGTCGCCAGGAGCAGGCTTTAAGTCGCCAGGAGCAGGTCTCAGGTCGCCGAGAGCAGGCCCCGGATCAGGGCGCTGGGATCAGGCCCCCGGTCGCCGGGATCAGGCCTAGGTCTTCGGGAGAGGGCCCTGGGCCAGGGCCCAGGTCGCCAGGAGCAGGCTTTAAGTCGCCAGGAGCAGGTCTCAGGTCGCCGAGAGCAGGCCCCGGATCAGGGCGCTGGGATCAGGCCCCCGGTCGCCGGGATCAGGCCTAGGTCTTCGGGAGAGGGCCCTGGGCCAGGGCCCAGGTCGCCAGGAGCAGGCTTTAAGTCGCCAGGAGCAGGTCTCAGGTCGCCGAGAGCAGGCCCCGGATCAGGGCGCTGGGATCAGGCCCCCGGTCGCCGGGATCAGGCCTAGGTCTTCGGGAGAGGGCCCTGGGCCAGGGCCCAGGTCGCCAGGAGCAGGCTTTAAGTCGCCAGGAGCAGGTCTCAGGTCGCCGAGAGCAGGCCCCGGATCAGGGCGCTGGGATCAGGCCCCCGGTCGCCGGGATCAGGCCTAGGTCTTCGGGAGAGGGCCCTGGGCCAGGGCCCAGGTCGCCAGGAGCAGGCTTTAAGTCGCCAGGAGCAGGTCTCAGGTCGCCGAGAGCAGGCCCCGGATCAGGGCGCTGGGATCAGGCCCCCGGTCGCCGGGATCAGGCCTAGGTCTTCGGGAGAGGGCCCTGGGCCAGGGCCCAGGTCGCCAGGAGCAGGCTTTAAGTCGCCAGGAGCAGGTCTCAGGTCGCCGAGAGCAGGCCCCGGATCAGGGCGCTGGGATCAGGCCCCCGGTCGCCGGGATCAGGCCTAGGTCTTCGGGAGAGGGCCCTGGGCCAGGGCCCAGGTCGCCAGGAGCAGGCTTTAAGTCGCCAGGAGCAGGTCTCAGGTCGCCGAGAGCAGGCCCCGGATCAGGGCGCTGGGATCAGGCCCCCGGTCGCCGGGATCAGGCCTAGGTCTTCGGGAGAGGGCCCTGGGCCAGGGCCCAGGTCGCCAGGAGCAGGCTTTAAGTCGCCAGGAGCAGGTCTCAGGTCGCCGAGAGCAGGCCCCGGATCAGGGCGCTGGGATCAGGCCCCCGGTCGCCGGGATCAGGCCTAGGTCTTCGGGAGAGGGCCCTGGGCCAGGGCCCAGGTCGCCAGGAGCAGGCTTTAAGTCGCCAGGAGCAGGTCTCAGGTCGCCGAGAGCAGGCCCCGGATCAGGGCGCTGGGATCAGGCCCCCGGTCGCCGGGATCAGGCCTAGGTCTTCGGGAGAGGGCCCTGGGCCAGGGCCCAGGTCGCCAGGAGCAGGCTTTAAGTCGCCAGGAGCAGGTCTCAGGTCGCCGAGAGCAGGCCCCGGATCAGGGCGCTGGGATCAGGCCCCCGGTCGCCGGGATCAGGCCTAGGTCTTCGGGAGAGGGCCCTGGGCCAGGGCCCAGGTCGCCAGGAGCAGGCTTTAAGTCGCCAGGAGCAGGTCTCAGGTCGCCGAGAGCAGGCCCCGGATCAGGGCGCTGGGATCAGGCCCCCGGTCGCCGGGATCAGGCCTAGGTCTTCGGGAGAGGGCCCTGGGCCAGGGCCCAGGTCGCCAGGAGCAGGCTTTAAGTCGCCAGGAGCAGGTCTCAGGTCGCCGAGAGCAGGCCCCGGATCAGGGCGCTGGGATCAGGCCCCCGGTCGCCGGGATCAGGCCTAGGTCTTCGGGAGAGGGCCCTGGGCCAGGGCCCAGGTCGCCAGGAGCAGGCTTTAAGTCGCCAGGAGCAGGTCTCAGGTCGCCGAGAGCAGGCCCCGGATCAGGGCGCTGGGATCAGGCCCCCGGTCGCCGGGATCAGGCCTAGGTCTTCGGGAGAGGGCCCTGGGCCAGGGCCCAGGTCGCCAGGAGCAGGCTTTAAGTCGCCAGGAGCAGGTCTCAGGTCGCCGAGAGCAGGCCCCGGATCAGGGCGCTGGGATCAGGCCCCCGGTCGCCGGGATCAGGCCTAGGTCTTCGGGAGAGGGCCCTGGGCCAGGGCCCAGGTCGCCAGGAGCAGGCTTTAAGTCGCCAGGAGCAGGTCTCAGGTCGCCGAGAGCAGGCCCCGGATCAGGGCGCTGGGATCAGGCCCCCGGTCGCCGGGATCAGGCCTAGGTCTTCGGGAGAGGGCCCTGGGCCAGGGCCCAGGTCGCCAGGAGCAGGCTTTAAGTCGCCAGGAGCAGGTCTCAGGTCGCCGAGAGCAGGCCCCGGATCAGGGCGCTGGGATCAGGCCCCCGGTCGCCGGGATCAGGCCTAGGTCTTCGGGAGAGGGCCCTGGGCCAGGGCCCAGGTCGCCAGGAGCAGGCTTTAAGTCGCCAGGAGCAGGTCTCAGGTCGCCGAGAGCAGGCCCCGGATCAGGGCGCTGGGATCAGGCCCCCGGTCGCCGGGATCAGGCCTAGGTCTTCGGGAGAGGGCCCTGGGCCAGGGCCCAGGTCGCCAGGAGCAGGCTTTAAGTCGCCAGGAGCAGGTCTCAGGTCGCCGAGAGCAGGCCCCGGATCAGGGCGCTGGGATCAGGCCCCCGGTCGCCGGGATCAGGCCTAGGTCTTCGGGAGAGGGCCCTGGGCCAGGGCCCAGGTCGCCAGGAGCAGGCTTTAAGTCGCCAGGAGCAGGTCTCAGGTCGCCGAGAGCAGGCCCCGGATCAGGGCGCTGGGATCAGGCCCCCGGTCGCCGGGATCAGGCCTAGGTCTTCGGGAGAGGGCCCTGGGCCAGGGCCCAGGTCGCCAGGAGCAGGCTTTAAGTCGCCAGGAGCAGGTCTCAGGTCGCCGAGAGCAGGCCCCGGATCAGGGCGCTGGGATCAGGCCCCCGGTCGCCGGGATCAGGCCTAGGTCTTCGGGAGAGGGCCCTGGGCCAGGGCCCAGGTCGCCAGGAGCAGGCTTTAAGTCGCCAGGAGCAGGTCTCAGGTCGCCGAGAGCAGGCCCCGGATCAGGGCGCTGGGATCAGGCCCCCGGTCGCCGGGATCAGGCCTAGGTCTTCGGGAGAGGGCCCTGGGCCAGGGCCCAGGTCGCCAGGAGCAGGCTTTAAGTCGCCAGGAGCAGGTCTCAGGTCGCCGAGAGCAGGCCCCGGATCAGGGCGCTGGGATCAGGCCCCCGGTCGCCGGGATCAGGCCTAGGTCTTCGGGAGAGGGCCCTGGGCCAGGGCCCAGGTCGCCAGGAGCAGGCTTTAAGTCGCCAGGAGCAGGTCTCAGGTCGCCGAGAGCAGGCCCCGGATCAGGGCGCTGGGATCAGGCCCCCGGTCGCCGGGATCAGGCCTAGGTCTTCGGGAGAGGGCCCTGGGCCAGGGCCCAGGTCGCCAGGAGCAGGCTTTAAGTCGCCAGGAGCAGGTCTCAGGTCGCCGAGAGCAGGCCCCGGATCAGGGCGCTGGGATCAGGCCCCCGGTCGCCGGGATCAGGCCTAGGTCTTCGGGAGAGGGCCCTGGGCCAGGGCCCAGGTCGCCAGGAGCAGGCTTTAAGTCGCCAGGAGCAGGTCTCAGGTCGCCGAGAGCAGGCCCCGGATCAGGGCGCTGGGATCAGGCCCCCGGTCGCCGGGATCAGGCCTAGGTCTTCGGGAGAGGGCCCTGGGCCAGGGCCCAGGTCGCCAGGAGCAGGCTTTAAGTCGCCAGGAGCAGGTCTCAGGTCGCCGAGAGCAGGCCCCGGATCAGGGCGCTGGGATCAGGCCCCCGGTCGCCGGGATCAGGCCTAGGTCTTCGGGAGAGGGCCCTGGGCCAGGGCCCAGGTCGCCAGGAGCAGGCTTTAAGTCGCCAGGAGCAGGTCTCAGGTCGCCGAGAGCAGGCCCCGGATCAGGGCGCTGGGATCAGGCCCCCGGTCGCCGGGATCAGGCCTAGGTCTTCGGGAGAGGGCCCTGGGCCAGGGCCCAGGTCGCCAGGAGCAGGCTTTAAGTCGCCAGGAGCAGGTCTCAGGTCGCCGAGAGCAGGCCCCGGATCAGGGCGCTGGGATCAGGCCCCCGGTCGCCGGGATCAGGCCTAGGTCTTCGGGAGAGGGCCCTGGGCCAGGGCCCAGGTCGCCAGGAGCAGGCTTTAAGTCGCCAGGAGCAGGTCTCAGGTCGCCGAGAGCAGGCCCCGGATCAGGGCGCTGGGATCAGGCCCCCGGTCGCCGGGATCAGGCCTAGGTCTTCGGGAGAGGGCCCTGGGCCAGGGCCCAGGTCGCCAGGAGCAGGCTTTAAGTCGCCAGGAGCAGGTCTCAGGTCGCCGAGAGCAGGCCCCGGATCAGGGCGCTGGGATCAGGCCCCCGGTCGCCGGGATCAGGCCTAGGTCTTCGGGAGAGGGCCCTGGGCCAGGGCCCAGGTCGCCAGGAGCAGGCTTTAAGTCGCCAGGAGCAGGTCTCAGGTCGCCGAGAGCAGGCCCCGGATCAGGGCGCTGGGATCAGGCCCCCGGTCGCCGGGATCAGGCCTAGGTCTTCGGGAGAGGGCCCTGGGCCAGGGCCCAGGTCGCCAGGAGCAGGCTTTAAGTCGCCAGGAGCAGGTCTCAGGTCGCCGAGAGCAGGCCCCGGATCAGGGCGCTGGGATCAGGCCCCCGGTCGCCGGGATCAGGCCTAGGTCTTCGGGAGAGGGCCCTGGGCCAGGGCCCAGGTCGCCAGGAGCAGGCTTTAAGTCGCCAGGAGCAGGTCTCAGGTCGCCGAGAGCAGGCCCCGGATCAGGGCGCTGGGATCAGGCCCCCGGTCGCCGGGATCAGGCCTAGGTCTTCGGGAGAGGGCCCTGGGCCAGGGCCCAGGTCGCCAGGAGCAGGCTTTAAGTCGCCAGGAGCAGGTCTCAGGTCGCCGAGAGCAGGCCCCGGATCAGGGCGCTGGGATCAGGCCCCCGGTCGCCGGGATCAGGCCTAGATCTTCGGGAGAGGGCCCTGGGCCAGGCCCCAGGTCGCCAGGAGCAGGCTTTAAGTCGCCAGGAGCAGGTCTCAGGTCGCCGAGAGCAGGCCCCGGATCAGGTCGCTGGGATCAGGCCCCCGGTCGCCGGGATCAGGCCTAGGTCTTCGGGAGAGGGCCCTGGGCCAGGCCCCAGGTCGCCAGGAGCAGGTCCTGGGTCGCCGGGATCAGGCCCCGGGTCGCCAGGAGCAGGCCCCGGCTCAGGCCCCTGGCAGTCGGGATCGAGTCCCGGATCAGGTCGCCGGGATCAGGCTCCCGGTCGCCGGGATCAGGCCTAGATCTTTGGGAGAGGGCCCTGGGCCAGGTCTCAGGTCGCCAGGAGCAGGTCCTGGGTCGCCAAGATCGGGCCTCAGGTCGCCGGGATCCCCCAGGTCGCCAGGATCCCCCGCCCCGTGAGGGCTGTGGGGCGGTGGGGGTTGGTGGGGTCTATTCTTGGTGCTCGTGAGGCGCCGTGGGGCCGGCGGTGACTGTCCCCTCTTCTCTCCCCCCACCTCAGACCGAGAGGGCCTACCAGAAGCAGCCCACCATCTTCCAGAACAAGAAGCGGGTGCTGCTGGGGGAGGGGGGGAAGGAGAAGCTTCCCCGCTACTACAAAAACATCGGCCTGGGCTTCAAGACCCCCAAGGAGGTAAAGGAGGGGCAGGGCTGATCCCCCACCGGGCTGGGGGTCTGCGCTCCCCCCACACCCCAAAAGGAGGGACACGGAGATGCTGGGAGGGGGGCTGGAGCCCCTCTGCTGGGAGGGGGGGCTGAGAGAGTTGGGGGGTTCAGCCTGGAGAAGAGAAGGCTCTGGGGAGACCTTGGAGCCCCTTCCAGTCCCTAAAGTGGGGGCTCCAGGAGAGATGGGGAGGGACTCTGGATGAGGAGAGGGATGGATGGGGAGAGGGAAGGAGGGAGGGATGGATGGGGAGAGGGAAGGAGGGAGGGATGGATGGGGAGATGGGATGGATGGATGGATGGATGGATGGGGAGGTGGATGGAGGCACTCTTGATGGGGAGAAGGATGGATGGGGAATGAGATGGATGGATGGGTTGAGAGCCTGGCCCAGGTTGCCCCGAGAAGCTGTGGCTGCCCCATCCCTGGAGGGGTTCAAGGCCAGGTTGGAGGGGGCTTGGAGCAACCTGGTGTGGTGGGAGGTGTCCCTGGGTGGCCTTGAAAAGTCCCTTCCCACCCAAAATCCTCTGATCCTACGAATGGTTTCTCTTTGCAGGCCATCGAGGGCACCTACATTGACAAGAAATGTCCCTTCACCGGTAACGTCTCCATCCGGGGCCGGATCCTGTCAGGTGGGTTGAGGGGTCATTAAGGGGTGACCCTACGTTATGGGGTGACCCTACAGGCATCACCCTGGGTGTGGGTGAGCAGGAACCACCCCCCCAAAATGTCCCTCTGGAGCTGCCGGGTCCTGGGGCTGCACATGATGCCCTTTTCTCACGATGGTCTTCCAAGCCCCCCGGTGAAGGGGCTCTGAGGACGACGCCGTCTCGGCTTTGCTGATGCCCGGCCCCAGGACCCGTGGTCGCCCTCCAGATGTGCTGCCGTGGGGCAGATGTTGGTGTGACGGAGCCCCAGAGGCTGTGGGGGTCGGGGGTTGTGGGGAAGGTGTCTCAGGGTGCGCTTAGAAGCCTTCAGAAAGATGAGAGAAATAATTCTTTTTATGGCAAAAGTCTTAGTATTGTCCCCTGGCCATGAGAATGTCCCTCCGTCTGGGTAGAAGTGAGGTCTCCAAGCTCCATCCTGGAAGAACTGGGGTTCCCTGGCTCCATCCTGGTAGAAGTGGGGTCCTTGAGCTCCATCTTGGAAGAACTGGGGTCCCCAAGTTCCATCCTGGTAGAAATGGGGTCCTTGAGCTCCATCCTGAGAGCACTGGGGTCCCCGAGCTCTGTCCTGGAAGAACTGGGGTCCCCAAGCTCCATCCTGGTAGAAGTGGGGTCCTTGAGCTCCCATCCTGGAAGAACTGGGGTTCCCTGGCTCCATCCTGGTAGAAGTGGGGTCCTTGAGCTCCCATCCTGGAAGAACTGGGGTTCCTGAGCTTAGCCCTGGTAGAAGTGGGGTCCTGAGCTCCATCCTGGAAGAACCGGGGTCCCCAAGCTCCATCCTGGAAGAACTGGGGTTCCCCGAGCTCCATCCTGGTAGAAGTGGAGTCCCTGGGTTCAGTCCTGGTAGAAGTGGGGTCCTTGAGCTCCATCTTGGAAGAACTGGGGTCCCCAAGTTCCATCCTGGTAGAAATGGGGTCCTTGAGCTCCATCCTGAGAGCACTGGGGTCCCCGAGCTCTGTCCTGGAAGAACTGGGGTCCCCAAGTTCCATCCTGGTAGAAGTAGGGTCCTTGAGCTCCATCCTGGTAGAACCAGCTTCCCCAAGCTCCATCCTGGAAGAACTGGGGTCCCCAAGGTCTATCCTGGAAGAACTGGGGTTCCTGAGCTCAGTCTTGGTAGAACTGGGGTCCCCAAGGTCTATCCTGGAAGAACTGGGGTTCCTGAGCTCAGTGGAGTCCCCGGGTTCAGTCCTGGTAGAAGTGGGGTCCTTGAGCTCCCATCCTGGAAGAACTGGGGTTCCCCGAGCTCCATCCTGGTAGAAGTGGAGTCCCTGGGTTCAGTCCTGGTAGAAGTGGGGTCCTTGAGCTCCGTCCTGGTAGAACCAGGTTCCCCAAGCTCCATCCTGGAAGAACTGGAGTCCTCAAGGTTTCTCCTGGAAGAACTGAGGTTCCTGACCTCCATCCTGGAAGAACTAGGGGTCCCCAGGTTCCATCCTGGTAGAACTGGGGTGCCCAAGCTCCATCCTGGTGGCGAACTGGGGTTCCTGAGCTCAGTGGAGTCCCCGGGTTCAGTCCTGGTAGAAGTGGGGTCCTTGAGCTCCGTCCTGGTAGAACCAGGTTCCCCAAGCTCCATCCTGGAAGAACTGGGGTCCTCAAGGTTTCTCCTGGAAGAACTGGGGTCCTCAAGGTTTCTCCTGGAAGAACTGGGGTCTCCAAGCTCCATCCTGGTAGAACTGGGGTCTCCAAGCTCCATCCTGGTAGAAGTGGGATCCTTGAGCTCCATCCTGGTAGAACTGGGGTGCCCAAACTCCATCCTGGTAGAACTGGGGTCCCCCAGCACCCCCAAAGGGTGCGTTGGGGTTTATTGTTGGGGGGTGGAACCCCCAGATCTTTAAGGTCCCTCCCAACCTCAACTGTCCCGTGATTGTGAAGTTAATTTTAGCTTTTAATAATGTAAAATGTTGGGGTTGGGCTGGGGGGGGGAGGTTGGAGCAGGGGGTCCCCGAGGTGTGTGTGTGTGTGTCCCCCAGCCTGGGATTTGGGGAGAAACATGGAGAATCTGGGGATAAATCAGGAGTGAAGGTGCCGGGTCCCGCTCGTCCCCCTGAGAAGCTCCGGTGAAACCTCCCATCCCCGTTTTCTTATAGTTCTGCCCCAAATTTGCGCTGGGCGTGGTGGGGGTGAAACCCTGTCCCTATTTTCTGGTAGTTCTGCCCCAAATGTGCACCGGGTGATGATGTCACCATCCTGTCCCCCCCCAGGGGTGGTCACCAAGATGAAGATGCAGCGCACCATCGTCATCCGGCGGGACTACCTGCACTACATCCGCAAGTACAACCGCTTCGAGAAGCGCCACAAGAACATGTCGGTGCATCTCTCCCCCTGCTTCAGGTGCGGGGGGGTCCCG
>NW_015090987.1:5073-5731 GCF_001431845.1 Calidris pugnax | reverse complement strand
TGTGCCCCCCAGGCCCCCTGTCCCCCCACGCTGTGCCATCTCCCCCGTGCCCCCCAGCCCCCCCGTGCTGACCCAGGGTGTCGGGGCGCCGCAGGGTGGGCAGGGTGCCGGGGGGCTCGGCCCAGTCCAGCTTGCCCCGGGCGATCAGGTACTTCTTGGCCTTGAAGAGGAGGGTGGGGAAGTCCTGCTGCCCCGCCGCGAAGCTCTCGATCTTGTTCTTCACCGAGCCCAGCACCTGCCGGGCCACCAACCGCCGTCAGGGGCCACCGGGGATGGGATGGGGGTCCCCATGGCCATCAGGGGCCACCAGGGCTTGGCTGGAGGTCCCTACGGCCATCAGGAGCCACCAGAGCTCATCTAGGGGGCCCCATGGCCATCAGGGGTCACCAGGGCTCATCTGGGGGTCCCCATGGCCATCAGGGGCCACTGGGCACAGCTGGAGGTCCCTACGGCCATCAGGGGCCACCAAGGCATGGCTGGGGGTCCCCACAGTCATAATGGGGGTCCAGGGCTCATCTGGAGGTCCCCATGGCCATCAGGGGCCACCAGGGCTTGGCTGGGGGACTCCACAGCCATCAGGGGCAACCAGGGCTTGGCTGGGGGTCCCCATGGCCTAAGGGGCCACTGGGGCATGGCCAGGGGTCCCCACAGTCATAAA
>NW_015090987.1:0-749 GCF_001431845.1 Calidris pugnax | reverse complement strand
GCCCCTCTGCTCTGCCCTGGGGAGGCCCCAGCTGGAGCACTGGGACCAGTTCTGGACTCCCCAGGTCCAGAAGGACAGGGAACTGCTGGAGAGGGGACAGCAGAGGCTGCGAGGATGATGAGGGACTGGAGCATCTCTCTGCTGAGGAAAGACTGAGGGACCTGGGGCTGGTCAGTCTGGAGAAGAGAAGGCTGAGGGGGGATCTGATCAACACCTCTAAATCCTTCAAGGGTGGGTGTCAGGAGGACGGGGCCAGGCTTTTTCAGTGGTGCCCAGGGACAGGACAAGAGGAAATGGGCACAAACTTGAACATGAGAAGTTCCATCTCAACATGAGGAGGAACTTCTTCCCTGTGGGGGTGGCAGAGCCCTGGCAGAGGCTGCCCAGGGAGGTGGTGGAGTCTCCTTCTCTGGAGACATTCAAACCCCCCCTAGATGGGACCCTGTGGGACCTGCTCTGGGTGGGGGTTGGAGGAGATGATCTCCAGAAGGTCCCTGGTGACCCCATCTCATTCTGGGATTCTGTGATTCCATGATTCCATGATCCCCCCCCATGATCCCCCCCCCATCCCGACGTACCCTTGGACCAGGCGGCGTGTTCCTCCTCCCGCTCGGGGGGGGGCAGGTTTTCGGGGCGGCAGCAGCGGGGGATGAGGGACAGGAACTTGGCCGCCGTCTTGCCGTAGATGTCCAGGTCCCGCACGGCCCGTTTCTGGCTCAGCATGACGTGGCTGCAGGGCAGCAGGTACC
>NW_015090986.1:6511424-6522803 GCF_001431845.1 Calidris pugnax | reverse complement strand
GTGGCAGTCCTGCTGGCCCCCCGCCTTGTATATTGACGATATTGTCATATCGGGTAACACAGCAGAAGAAGTTTTTGAGAAGGGGCATAAAATAATTCAAATGCACTCCAACAGCCATACAAGCTCTGCCCTGACTCCACGGCCATTGCCCCAGCTCCCTGCTCTGAGCATCAGCCGCCCCAGCCGTGAGCCCCAAGGACACAGGAGCTCCCACAGCCTGTCCCCTGGGGTCCCGCTGAGGGTCCCCCTGCTGAGGTGAAGTCCCAGCAGGGGTGGGGAGCCAGCGGCAACAGGAGGGCGACTGGCCCATCAGAGCCCCTGCCGGGGTGTGCGTGGCAGCGGTGAGAGGGCTCCTGTGCTGCTGGGGCCAGGCTGGGGGCACCCTCCTACCTGGCAGGTGTCGATGAGCCCGTAGGCATAGCCAGCACACAGGTTGTTGCTGTGGACGGCCCCTGCGTACCACCGGCTGCTGTTACAGAGGTGGGTGTCCAGGAGGTGGACGGGGGCCTCCTGCAGGACATCAGGTTGTCGGGAACCTGTCAGCACAGAAAGCAATTAACCCCCAGCAGCTGGTTACCAGTTCTCCCCCCTCTCCCTGCTTGGTGAACCCCTTCCCCAGGGCTCGGCTTTGCACCCGGGAGCCCTTGGGCCAGCGCTTCCCTCTGTTCTCGTGCTGGGCAATGGGCTGGGTCCATCTCCCGATGGGCAACTGTCCCCACAGCCCGACTCTGGCCTTCGTCCCTGCTCTCGGGAAGCCCAGCCCTTCTCCCCAGCCAGCCAAGCTGGCCCTCGGCACACCAGCACTTTTGGGGAACTCACTTCTTGCATTCGTGGAGCCCCAACCACTGACGTAGCAGTTTTTCAGCTCCGACACCCTCAGTGAGGCGTCGGGCACACAGGCCAGCTGTACATAGTAGCTGCACTGGACTGGGTGATCCAGCTCCAGCAAGGCAATGTCGTTCAGCTGCGAGATGTTGTTGTAGTGCTCGTGCATCACGAGCCGCTGGATGTGGCGCACCTGGACCTCCGGGCCCATCTGAGACAGCCGGTTGGCCCCGATCACCACGCGCCAGAGGAGTTCGGGCCTGGAAGGCAGATGGAGAGGGGTGAGAGGGAGTGGAGCCCCGGGCTGCAGCAGCCCAGCCATTCCCTGCCCTCGGCTTCCCCAGTGAGGGAGCACAGCCACACTACTGAGACGCCTCTGGCACTGGCCATGGCCAGCTGGCAGCCGTGGCTGCTGGGGAGCGGTGGCACGAACCCAGCCTTCTCCAGAGCAGTCCCTGCTGGCTCGGGAGTGCTCTGGTGCAGGGTGAGGGACTGGGGAGGGAGCAGCACGTGGTGCTGCCACAGGGCACTGGCTGGGGTGAGTAGAAAGAATGAATCAAACAATAAAACAACAATTGGTTAAATTAATGATTGAGACACAAATGCCTTGGACGAAATGTCTACCATTGGCACTTTTAAACATAAGAACTAAACCACACAGTGAGACTGGATTATCACCATATGAAATGCTCTATGGCATGCCTTATTTTCAAGGAATGCCTTTGGGGAATAATGTAATTGAGGATCAAAGTATCCAAAAATATGTAATTACTATTGGAAAAAGATTAAAATAGTTAAGAGAAATTGGGATGGTGGCCCAAACACCACCTTCAGGATTTGCGATTCATCAGTTAGAACCAGGAGATAAGGTTCTAATAAAAACATGGAAAGAAGAAAACTTATCTCCCCTTTGGGAAGGACCTTTTCTTGTTTTATTAACTACAGAAACAGCTGTGAGAACTGCTGAAAAAGGATGGACACACGTGTCGCGAGTAAAAGCTCCAGTGAAGGAGTGGAGAGTCACATCTGAGCCCGGAGAAACTAAGCTAACCATCAGACGAACCTGAAAAGGCCTTCATCAAAGAATAT
The DNA here is from genome assembly GCF_001431845.1 of Calidris pugnax. Classification (NCBI taxonomy): domain Eukaryota; kingdom Metazoa; phylum Chordata; class Aves; order Charadriiformes; family Scolopacidae; genus Calidris; species Calidris pugnax. The sequence goes on along the minus strand of NW_015090986.1, from coordinate 6,520,889 downwards.
AAGCTAAGTGGCTGTGGGAATTTTATTGTGACTTACTCTTGTAAAAATTGGTGAATAGAGAGACTCCGAAGTGGGTACCTATTAGGCCACAGTATATACACTTTTTGGGACATAGCATACATACAAATCAGAAAAGGCCACCCCTTAGGATAAAAGAAGAGGGCAAGACCGGAGGGGAACCGGTGTTGCGGCTTGAAAAGGTCTGCCAAGGGCTGCAACCCCTTGGGGCTGTGACCGCCGATCACTGTGGCCCTGACCGGACCTCTTCTACTGCTCGGGGTGAGTTCCTTGACTCTGGCTACGGAAAATAACTGCAGTCAGTGTGTGGTGATGCATTATGTAGAGAAGATAACAAGACCGTATGCTATGATCCAAAAGAACTCCCTTAAGGTTATACACAAAACTGTTATTTAACTCATCACGAAATAGAAACAGGAGTAAAATATGAAATTCCCACAATTGCTAAAAATCATTAAAATGTAGCTAGTTGTTATGTTTGTGGTGGAAGATCCTGTGTATTAGGAAATATAAGACCCAGTTTTTTAAACTGATACACTTGGTCATACAAGGAATGCAGATAACTGCAGTATACTAAAGGCAAAAGAAAATCCAAAATTGGCACCAATTCGGCAAGTATTGACTCAATTAGAAACAAAAACACGAATCAATACCATAAAAAAAGAAGATGGGGGATTGTGAAATGTGTTCACCTGATTCGTGTTAATATCTTTAACTGTTCTGTTTGTCCTTGTATGACCATGGGCTTGGGAGAAGCGGGATTGTATGTATGTAGTTTCTGTTTCTTGCAAGAACCCCTAAGGAAACCAGTTTTTGTTACTGGTGCTGAACGGGAGGGGTCTGTGGGGCACACGCCTGGAGTCGGGGGTCGTCCTGGGGCGAGCCAAGGAAAACTCCTAGAAGATTCCAGAAGGTGAGGAGGGCATGCGCCAAAGAAGACAGGCCTCTCATTAGCATAGGCCAACCTTGGTATGAATATGTATTAGGAGAAGCGATATAAACCCAAAACAGGACTTGCACGTGTGTGCAAGTGAGCGGAGACTCCCGGTGCACCCAGCGCTGTTTGCTTGTCTTTACTCGTTTAATAAATTGTAAACTTTAATTGGAATCCTGTTTGAGGAAAAATCATTTATCACATATACTAAAACTGAACGAAGCCTTCTTTCCATCCTGTTACACTAAGGTCTGATGTGCAAACTCTGTATGGCTGTTTGTATGTTATGGCGTGATAGGTGATGTCATTCCAAGGTGTCAAGATCTTACCATCCATGTCTTGAATACAATAAAGGAAATACTTATTTTAACTTAATATTTATTCCAGCTTCACCATGCTGATCAATAGCCTTGAGATGCTAGTGCAACAAACGAGCACCCACATTCAGAAGTTCACCTTCACAGGTTAGGCTGCGTTGGGCATGAACGTGCTCGGGCTACGACCAAAGAAGGAAGAGCTTTTCTGAGAGGCAAAGCAGCCCCAGCTAGCAACCGTGCAGTTCCAGGGAACACCCTGACCCTTTATGGCTTGCGCTGTTCTCAGCAGAGATTCCTCCTCACGGGGCATGTCCAATTGCACAGTCAGCCCTAACGACTGCTGCTTTGTTAACGCGTGCTGGATGCAAGTGGGAAAGCTAAAAAACAACTCCCCCCTGCCTTACCAGAAGGTTCAAGCCTGTGTGAATTACTGTGATTATTAGTGTTCACTTTTTAATCAAGCCTAAGGAAGAAAAGCGCACAAAGCGTCAAAGTTCCCAACTTTTTTTCTCTTTATTTGCAACTTTATTTTTTGATCTGAAAAATGCTAAATCTTCTGAGGCTTTTAACTCCCGATGTTTTGAAACTGTGTTAATATATAAGAATGCTTGCATTTCCTTTTTTCATGAAGTGCAAGCATGTTTTAGCTTTGATACTTGCAGAGAACCCCTTGAAGGTAGGACTTCCGTATGGTCCCAGTAAGTTCATATAAATAAAAATCTTCCATTGTAATTTTGACATGACTGACTGCTAAACTGTGACCTTTGCACATAAGGATGGCAAAACTGAAGCTATTTTGTGGACTGTAAAGTATTCAGCCTAATTTTTAAAGCTCCTTCTGTGTGCTGAAGCACAGTCAAAAAAGATACTCATTTCAGAAGTTTGCAGGAGCAGATTCTCAGTGTGAATTTGCACAGCTTAAAAGTAGGTGAAAAGAGGTAATGACAGCTGTAGTAATTGCTAATTAGATTAGTGCTGTAGGTTTTTCGGATGAATGTTTAATTAACCCAGCAATGACTGGTTGCATGTAATTAGCACAGTATTCTGCAAAATCAAGAATGTGTTAATTGGATCAGATTTCTCAGCCTTTAAAAATTCCATATTAGGAGTAAGTTGTGCCCAGGGGCCTAACAGGTTTTTGCTCTCTCAGCACAGCTACCAGGGCCTCTGCCAGTATCACCATGTGGGTCGGAGAGGTGAGGGGTGGACCCATATCGCTACGTGGATGCTCTGGTAGTCGTGCCATTATAGCAGCAAACCTGCCTGACTTTTCATTTAGTGGCATCCACTCAGAGGTTGCATGCCTTCTGCAACGACAGCTTTTCCAGTGTAACCATGTTTACAATGGAAGGGCTGTTAAGGTGATCTCTTCCATTTCAGAGCCTCCCCTGTGCACACCTATCTTACAGAACAAGGCTAAGCCACAGTTGCAGAGCTCGCTCAAGATTCAGCTCAGCCCCAAGTGCAGTTTGCACCCTTGGAACGTTTTATTTGACTTACTGCCTCTTTTCCAAATGCGTGTGTTTTACCTTGACAATAACTGAAGAGAAGTGCTGTTTATTCTAACTGCCCAAGCGAAATAAATCTTCGGTGCAGGTTATTCTCTTAAATAAGGATTTCATGCAACTGGCTTTAATGCCTGTAAGTACATCAAACACTAGAGTTACATCAAACTCTTACCAAATTCTGCGCAGCCATATGCTCCAGGGAAAAGCCTCTGAAGTTGCACTCAGTGCTTCATGCTGTGCTCGCTGCCTTGTTCCCCCTTTCTGAAATACTCACAGCTAACCTCACGGCTCCCAGCTAACAAGCTTTTGCATGTTTTACTGGCAGGCACTTGCAGTACTTTCTCCTAAACGCACCGGCTCCTCACTGCAATAGGAAGACGACGAGATACCCTCCATGGAGAGATGCTCCCTGCTGGTTTGTACAGCTGCATAATCACGTCATGTCTGGGAGCGTGTGCTGTGCAGCACCCTGCTTGTGAAGAGGCCTTGGGGTTGAGGCTACCTTAGGTCCTCCACCAGGCAGCTTGCCAGTGGAAGAAGGAAACACTGATGGTGAATTATAAATATTTTGCATTTGTTGTTTCGCTAAACCTAACTCCTTGAACATCTGGTATGGAGCCACCAGTTTCAGCTTCCCCGAAATCTCTCCCTGACAGCTGTGCAGACACTCTCTGCTCAGGTGCAGAAAAAGAACGCGGATGAGAAGACTCTACAGCTGGCCTTCTGCAAGAATATAGGTGAAAATGTTAATCATCCACATGGAAAATAAAGTCATCCTGTTTACAGTGCTGTCAAGGTTTAGACTGGACTGGACTCTAAAATGAATGATGGATGCTCTCTAACTTCTCTCTCAAGAAAAGAGATGAGACACAGAGACTTATGAGTTGAAAAGAAACAAAACTACTTTAATGAAATATTAATAACAATAAAAAAGATAATAATATTAAGAAGAAAATAATGAAATATATACAATATATACAAAACTGTATTAAGCTCCCAGGATGATGTTCACGTCACAGTCAGGCACTGGGGGACTGGACTCAGTGACAGACAGGAACTGGATTCAGGAACACACAGATCGAGATCAAAGGCAGATGAACAGAGAGAGTCCTCCTTGGACACCAGCCATTATAAAAAGAGGCTGACCCTTTGATCCCTCAGCTTTTATACTAAGCACCGAGGAACACACAGATCGAGATCAAAGGCAGATGAACAGAGAGAGTCCTCCTTGGACACCAGCCATTATAAAAAGAGGCTGACCCTTTGATCCCTCAGCTTTTATACTAAGCACCGTGCAGATGGGATGGAATACCCTGCTGGTCAGTTCTGGGTGACCTGTCTGCTCCTTCCCACAGGTTTGACCCCCCTACGCTCCCCCACTTCCAACCCTCCAATGGGGCAAATAGCAAAGTCAGCCAACCCTGGTTGGTACGGGAATAAGTATAAACAAGAGCCTCTCTGCATCCCATTCCTTGGCATTCACTATAAACATCAGACCTTGTCTCCAATAGAAGCCAACATGCTCTGAAAAAATCACGGAATCACAGAATTGTTGGAATTGGAAGGCTCCTCTAGAGATCATCTCATCCAACTCCCCTGCTAAAGCAGGGTTGCCCAGAGCACATTACTCAGGACTGCATCCAGGTGGGTCTTGAAGATCTCCAGAGAAGGGGACTCCACAACCTCCCTGGGCAGCCTGTCCCAGGGCTCTGTCCCCTTCCCCGTAAAGAAGTTCTTCCTCATATTTGAATGGAACTTCCCATGTTCCAGCTTGTGCCCGTTGCCCCTCGGCCTGACACAGGGACCCACTGAAAAGAGTCCAGCTCCATCCTCCTTCAACCCACCCTTTAGATACTTATAAGCATTAATAAGGTCTCCCCTCAGCCTTCTCTTCTCCAGGCTGAAGAGTCCCAGCTCTCTCAGCCTTTCCTCATCAGGGAGATTCTCCAATACCTTAATCATCTTTGCTGCCCTATCTTGTTAATTTCAGAGGGTGCAGTTAGTTAGAAGAGGCTTAGCTGAAAAGCAAAATTATGGAAAAGAAAATTAGTTCTCTTTTACCTCAAACCGGGACAAAGGCTTCACGCTCCATGGCACCAGCAAAATGCACTTCAACTTGATACACACAAAAGGGACCAAAAGCTAAAATTAACAACAACAATAATAATTATTGTTAATAATAAAAAGTCAGGGCCAGCCTTACATTTCCTTAAGGCCTTTTCTGAGGCATTTTTGTTTTGCTGGTTTAGGGTATTACTTATTACCAGCCAGTTAGTCTGGCATTGTGCTGGTGGCTGCAGCCTGCAGCCCGGGTGCTCAAAGAGAGCAGGCATGTACCTCAGCTGCCTTTCTGAGCAGGCATCTCAGCTTAAGCATCCCTCTGCTGAAGCTGGTTCAAGCTCACCTCGCGCTGCACTACGTATGGAAGCATTCAAGCAGCCTGTGCCTTCAGACAGCAGCTCCTGGAGGGAAAGAGGGGTTAGAAGAGCTAATGCTAGGGTGGGCTCGTGCAAATTGCATGAGGTTCAGCCAAGCCAAGTGCAGGGTCCTGCACCTGGGATGTGGCAACCCCATGCACAAATACAGGTTGGGCGGAGAATGGCTGGAGAGCAGCCCTGAGGAGAAGGACTTGGGAGTGCTTATGGACGAGAAGCTCAACATGAGCCGGCAGTGCGCGCTGGTAGCCCAGAGAGCCAACCGTGTCCTGGGCTGCACCAGGAGAAGCATGGCCAGCAGGTCTCGGGAGGTGATTCTGCCCCTCTACTCTGCACTCATGAGACCCCACCTGGAGTGCTGTGTCCAGCTTTGGAGTCCTCAGCACAGGAAGGACATGGACCTGTTGGAACGGGTCCAGCAGAGGTCCATGGAGATGAGCAGTGGGATGGAGCACCTCTGCTGTGAAAACAGGCTGAGACAGCTGGGGTTGTTCAGCCTGGAGAAGAGAAAGCTCTGGGGAGAGCTTATAACAGCCTATCAATACCTGAAGGGAGGCTACAGAAGAGCTGGGGAGGGACTCTTTGTCAGGAAGTGTAGTGACAGGACAAGAGGCAACGGTTTTAAATTGGAAGAGATTTAGATTAGATCTCAGGAAGAAATTTTTTACTGTGAGAGTGGTGAGACACTGGAACAGGTTGCCCAGGGAAGTTGTGGATGCCCCATCCCTGGAAGTGTTCAAGGCCAGGCTGGATGGGGTTTCGAGCGACCTGGTCTAGTGGGAGGTGTCCCTGCCCATGGCAGGGGGTTGGAACTCAATCATCTTTAAGGTCCCTTCCAACTCTAACCGTTCTATGATTCTATGATTCTGCAGCTGGATATTATCTGAGCAGAACTCCTCACACCATGCAAGTGGCTTGGATGAAAATTTACTCCCTAAATTAGACTACTGCTTTGTCTAGTTTAGCCCCCGTGTAACCCTGTCTGGGCCGGGGGATCAGTAGATTTCACTGTGCCTACTACTGAGGAACGGACAGGGTGGAAGATATAACTTGCCTTTGAGTTTTCTGGCGATCAGGTCAGGGAGAAAATGGAGCCCGAGAGACATTTTCCTTTAACGTCTACTGCCTCATCCTCAGTATGTGACATTGTGACTGGGAAAACTTCCCGGCCAGGACAGGTTCCGTTGCAGCACAGCATGTCTTTAACATGGACCTCTGTCTTCATGGCATGAAGAGTTTTGCTTCCATTCTGCAGCTAACAAGTGTCTCCCGTGCACACCAGCAAGGTTCACAAGGAAGTGGGCAATGCAACGGTGATGCAGAAAAGAAGTGGCAGTACCAAACTAAACAATATAGAAGGGCCCAGGAAGATGAGTACTGTTGAGACAGCCAATTTCTCAGCTCTCCTGAGAAACCCCCCGATTTCTCACAGACTGCACATCGATCAAGGGGCACAGTCGGGCTCAAAATGAATCCTGGAAAACAGTCTCATGAAGCAAGGGGCTTGCAAGCAGCACGAACCACAGGAGTGGCAGCGCATACCTCTCTCTTGCATGTGCTCTCCATAACAGAGCATCAGCTGTTACTGCACATGGCTTGATTTTAGCATGCTGATTTAATATTTACAGAGTGCCAATAAAATTTATATGATGACAGCTGGTGGCTCCTGTGGTAATTTATAAACAGCAACAACAACACAACACAGACATCAGAAACTCCAAGAGGAATTCTACACTATTGTGCAATATTCAGCACAGAATAATGTGGGTATTTTTCTAATTTTGCAGACTTTTAATAATCTTTGTGTAATACATCTATATTGGACTTTATGTAAAGTATTATGCAAAGATAACATTTCCCCGAGGTGTATTTTTCCCTTCAGAACAGAGGTCACCACAAAGACTCATCTGGACTCTGTATCTGGATTTGATGCTCTGGAAAAAGTGTCAGGTAATTTCTGGAGTCCAAGCCTCTGCACGTTCAGTTGGGAAGTCCAGCACGTGATTGCCTGCTTTTCTTCCCGCACTGTGATTCCGCAAAAGAAATAATAAAAATGGGAACTGCTGTGCTGATGACGGAGCCAGGATGGACTACTGCCCTTGTTCCACAACCTGTGTTTACTCTGCACATCCACAAGTAGAAAAGGGTAAAATAAAATCTGTGTGATATAATGACTGGCCATTATCAGGGTACCACTACAGAAATGCAAATACCTGGTATTTGACTAGAAGATGACATTATCGACTGATTCTTTTTTTATTCTACAAGAAACCTCCACTGATCATGCTATCCCTCTTTGTTTATCTTTCTATTTTATTTCCCAAGTCCTCGGTTTCCTTCCCACTCCTTGGTTGCCGGTTCGTTGTGGTTTTCTTTCCATCTACATATATTCTTCAAATCAGTAAAAGGTTTTCACAGCTTACTGTGTCGTCATATAAAGGCATAAATTCATGTGCAATTTGTCATGGGTTTAGAGGCAGAGGCTGTTTTATACTATAACAACTTTTCCAGTGATCCACGTTTTTTAATAGTACCATTAAGTTGTCTATTATTTTCAGTGTTACCTGTTTCTAGGGACATATGTAGGTTGCTCTTGAGGAAGTGCTATTTTCTGGTTTACCTGGAACATGCTTCATTCTCTTTCCACACAACCTCCAGTTCCTGCTAAGAATATGTATTTTCAGGTCAGAGCAACTTCAGCGCAAAATGTTAACAATAGCCCTGTATAACAAAAGACTCCGGACACTGAAAAATGAATCAGGACAAGGTCCAAAAGTCTCGACAAAAGCTTGAAACCCACCTAAATACTAAATTGACATTTTGGGTACTCCCTTTTCAGAATAATCATATTATGATTTAAGTTTTAGCACGAATGTTATCAGTAATAATGAAGAGTTTTCTGTATGGCTGATGATCACCATTTCATCCATCATTGTGTGGGAAAAGTGCTCCAGGGCAAAAGCCCATCAATTTTCGGTGGGAACCATGCCACTCAGACAGATGGGGATATCTTTAGGTAGCTGAAAGATCATGTATGTGCATCAGCAATGGGTGCTCAAGGCACAACTCCCAGCTGGGAACACTGGAAATGCTGTCTGTTACAAGCCGTCTGTGGCGTTTAGCCACTGCTAATCCCTTGCGGGTCAGAATTATTTTTGGAAAACAAAGATTGGCTTGTATGTCCATGTACCCCCCTGTGAGCAAAGGGGACAGCACGGCAGGGGACCCAAATTTCACAACTTGCCTGTGCTGACTGAGAAGAGAGGGTAAGATGCAAAGTATAGAATTACACGGGTAATTATTTATTCATGAGCATGGGGTGTCCCATTCAAACGGGGTGTTGTTACACCTTTCAAGCTTCAGATCCAACACGATTTGACCACTCACTTGTTAACACACCTATACTACTGCTTTGAAAAATAACTATTAATTCTATGGTTCCATCGGCATCTTTCCTGATCTAGATGTCCATGAACTTGGCCTTGCTGCTTATGTATAATCTCAGATAATGGGAGGGTTTCACAGAGGCGTTGGGAGGCACTGGGATGCTGGCATTACCTTGGCAGTCCAGGTTCTTTACCATTTGTGGATGGCTTTAAGCTTCTGAGAAAGTCCTTATCTTCAAGGTGGAGACTGACCTACTGTTGTCTCAGAAGTGTTGTCATTTACCTGGTGAGCAACATCACTCCTCCTTGCAGTGAGCTGCAGCCCTTCAGTTAACCTGACTTACCGTGACTATGCAGTAGACAAGGTAAAATGTGCATTTATCTTAAGAAAGCTTCACATTATGATGAAGGGTCATACGATTTCACACCATAAAGAATAACGGGTACCATCGCCAGGGAGTGAGATGCTCCTCTCAGGGCCCCGGAGGCCACGGCAGAGTCCTTGTCTGCAGCGCCTACGCTTTGTCAGGACTTGCGAGGGGACACTGCGGAGAGGGCAGGAGGGGACCTGGAGGTGGGAACGGCGCTGCGTCAGCAGGCCCCAGCACCGCAGGGAAACGCCCGCACACGGGAAGGCGCATCGGGCAAACAGGTTACCGACAGGCTCCGGCCGGAGAGGGGAGGCCGGAGCTCCCAGGCAGCTCCTCCCGCCTGCGCGGGGAAGGCAAGGCGCAGAACCCCGACAGGCGGTTCTCAGAGCAGGAGGCGAGGCACGGAGAGCCGCCCCCCGCCGCACCTCCGTGAGGGACCCGCCCGTCCTCCCTCACAGCGCCCCGCCCCGCCGCCAGCGCGCGGCCAGCGCGCATG
>NW_015090986.1:6367529-6511261 GCF_001431845.1 Calidris pugnax | reverse complement strand
TAGGAGGGCGAGGGGGGGGCCTCCACGCCGCCGGTCTCAGGCGTGGGCTTTGCCTGTGTCAGACCTGCGTTACCAGCCCTGGGCGGACGGCTTTGCCCCCTGACTGACCGGGGGAGTGCTGCTTGCTGTATGGAGCCTTTGGGGGTGGGGGGGAGTCCTGAGCAGGCTTGGCGAATGTCACCTCATCTGTAAAATAAAGAAACGCTGTCATTTTCACACAGCTCCACCACGCCGTTGGTTTTTTGGGTTTTTTTTTTTTTTTTGGTTTTTGCTTTTTTTTATGTTTTTGTGGTTTTGTTTTGTTTTCCTAAGGGGTGAGGGGGCCGTTTGCTGCTCCGGGGCAGTGATGGCAGGGGTGTGTGTACTTTGCTTGGCCACCTGCTCTGGGCAGCTCCGCACAAGGAAACGCCAACGTCCTCTGACCTTCCCTCGCTTCTCACTTTCATTTTCCACCTCCCGGGGTTAGTAAAATGGAACTGTGGCTCCTCTTCCCCTTCGCGCTGAAGGCCTGGCCAGCGATGTGCTTAGCAAATACCCATCTCTCAACAAGTGGCTGTTGGGTCAGCAGTGGGTGAAGGTAGTTGTTACGGGTTTGTGATCGATGGGGATATAGTGTGTGTATGCGTTACATCAAGCCACCTCCCAGTCCGAGCCTCTGTGGCATTTCTGGTCTCTGTAAACATCCGCTCATGCAGGCAGTAGCTGTTTACAGGTGCGCCTTGCATGGTCCTGTCTATGAAAAAATAATTGGGTGGGAATGCCTCGCCTACCTTAACCAACCTGTCGGCAGCCACCTGGCAGCTGTGCAGCGCCATGGTCCCTCCTGACAACCCACTCTTGTATGAACATGTGCAGTGATGGGAACGTGGGGTTTTGTCACGGCACAAATATGCTGCTGCTTGTATTAACTGGTTATTCAGATACCAGTTTTGTTAAACGGAGGAGTTGCAAAAGGTGTAATGATAATTCTGTTCCGACTCTTGATAACATCACGTAAGTGACTTCTTTAAAATGTAGTTGAAAGTAGTTTAGTTGTTTGGTTCAAGTCCACTTTTTTTTTTTTTTCCTGGTGGTGTGATTTTAGTTCTGTATCAATAACTTTTGGCAATAATTCTTAAGATTTCGGGAAAGTCACAGATCTGAAACCACACCAAGTTGATGGAGGCTGTTGATTGTTATGGTCTTTCCCGGGCTATCACAAAAAATTTGAGCTAGTGTATCTCTCATGTTTCTGTTCCCTGCTTCTTTTTCTGAGTTGCTTAGAATACAGCCTTTTTAGAAAGTGGTGTTTTTCTTACTCTAGAAGTGTATTTTATAGAGCATAGAATAGTTCAGTTTGTGTGTGGTCTTAAAATTGTGTTTCACAGTGAAGAGTACTATGAATTATTCATCTGTGTCATTCTGGACTTATTTAAGTGTTTGTGAAAAAAGTTCTGGAAGTCAGATTTCATACTTTTGAAATAGAAGTCCACGGCTAAGGTGATGCAGAACGTATAGCACCTTGGTTTCTACTTATGTATCAATGCAACAACCATAAAAGTGCAAGGAGCAGCATGCCACCAGAGCTGGTTGTCATGCTTCTTAGGATGCAAAATTGAATAGTGCTTGTATTGGGTTTCCTTATGACACAGATTTTTCTAAATATGTTTTGGGACAGTCCTGATGCAAAATTGCATACTTCTTTTGAAGTTTACATTCAAATGAGCCGATGAAACCAATCTTTTTTTCATGCTAACATTTCTGGTTAGTGCAAAGCTTTCTCATTTCTCGGAATTGACTTTCTGCCTGCGTGACTCATTCTGTGGTCTCATTGTTCAGTGGACATCACATCAGAAGTCATATTGGAGGTGACTGTAGTGAACAAATACTGAGTTTATGATATCATTAATTGAATTGGGCAGAAAGAAAAGGATTAGGAAAAAGTGATGTCCAGACATCCTGCAGTAAAACTATTTTTTGGAAAGGCAAGAACAATTCTTGATCATGTAGGAAAGACTCAGTTATGTTTCGGTAAATCTGACTCTTTTCACAGCCACATGTACTGTTTACTTTCCAATCCTGTGTGTTTGAGATGTTTATTTAGAAAAATAGCTATAAATTAGGGTAAAAGGAAGGAAACACATGACATTTCCAACATTAGGGTGGTTTATCCTAAATTATTTCGTTGGAAAATTTTAGGCATTGCATGTATGAGTACTGATTTGTTGTAAACCTACTCATAGACTTCTTTGGTCCACCACTTATTGTGGTGTTTTTTATCAGAAATGGTGCATCCTAGAGAACAGAATTATTTGAAATTATTCTTCCTTTATTTGACATTATATTTGAAAGAGTAAGTATAGATTTTTTTAAAAAAGCATATTTAAAAAGAGAAGGCTGTAAATTCATCTTGTCCGTGAGTTGAATTGGAATCTAGTATTTTCTATGTAATCATCAGAACGTGCATGTGTTAGGTCTTCTTTATACCCATTACATATTTATGTATGATACATAAACCAAGAGGGAGAGCGGGAAAAGCTCACTCTGCTGGAGGAAGTAGTATATTGACATTGCTTATACAGTATTGCTGACAAAAATATAATGAAAAGTATAAAACTTAATTTATCATTATAATGGGCATGCAAGAAGCAAGTGTATCACAATTTAAAGTAACTGAAAAACACTAGGAGTAGTACAGTTTAATATAGACCATTTTCTGAACACTCCCATCCTTCTAAATCTATATTAAAATTGTAAAATGTCCTAGAACTGAAATGAAGGAGCACTAGTTAGAATTGGCATGTCATTTCAGACATGGTGGTGTGATTTGGGCTGGGTTGGCAAAGGATCTGGATGTCTCTCTGAATAGCTTGAGAGGAAATTACTCAGTAAAGTGAGGTATGAAGAACAGAATAGAAGGTAATATGCTGCCTTTAAACCACTGATGATGATTGTTTGAGTCTCACACAATTTTCTGTTTCTTTCAGAAAAGATACAGAAGACGATGATGAAAAATCTCCCTTTCTTGAGAATGGGGCCTTTTTTTGCATAGTTCCAATTTAATTGTGGAACTTGCCATCAAAGGTATGGGTTTGAGGAGGTGTGCGTGTTTGTGTTTGGTTTGGTTTGGTTTTGTAATTATGAAAGTGAATAATGTTATGCAGGCAAAAGTTAGTCATTGGGTTATAAAAATTCGGGATATATTTCCATTATGAGCTTTCTTACTGTTTTCTCAGGATCTCTCTCGCTGTTTATTGCTCACACATTATACTTAGGTCACTCGGAAACAAGTATTTCAGTACTTACATCTCTCTGTTTTGTTTGTTGAGCTGTTATTTCCCCTTCTGAGGAAACACTGTGAAGTCATGGAATCTCTGATGTTTTGGTAAGATGGAAAACAGATGGATTCCTCAGCAGTCAGCAGTGTTTCTAGCTGCCTCTAGTTTTTTTGGACTCTGTTTCTATCAGTCTACATGATTTGCCCTTTGTAAATCCATGCTTACTCCTCCCAATCATCTTCTTTTCCTTCATGGAAACAGTTTCCAGGATTCTTTACTCCACTTTCCCAGGGATCAGGGTGAGGCTAACACACCTTCAGTTGTGTTCTTCATCCTCTTTCTTGCCTTTGAAAACAGGGTTGACAGTTGCTTTCTTGAGTCCTCCGGAACTTCACCCATAAGCTTAAGACTTTCAAACATAATCGAGAGGGGCCTCACAGGGCCAGCTCTCTCAGCACTCATGGTGGCATCTCATCAGGTCCCATAGAAGTGTTATGTCCAGTTTGCTTAAAGGTTTCTTAATTTGATCCTCCCTTGGTCAGAGTAAGTCTTTCTTGCTCCAGACTTTCCCACTGGTCTTCAGGGGCCTGGGCTTCCAGAAAGCAGGTTTTACCCATAAAGAGCAAGGTGAAGGTGGCACTTTGACCTTTTTGTATCTTTTCACCACCCTATTCAGCAGCAGACCCACGTTTCCACTAGCCTTCCTTACACTGCCCTGTAAATACACTGTAAGTATGCTGTACTTGACCTTAGTATCCCTCACCAGATTCAGATGCGAATGGAATTCTGCTTTCCTAACGATATCCCAGTACATCCAAGTGTATCAGGTGTGTGCAGACACTTGATGTGGCTCCACTTCACCTTTGTTCTGTTGATTATAAAATCTCTGTTTTCCACATCATGCTGCATCCTTTGCTTCCAAACCCTGACCACCAGTCCCTCACTCGATTGTAGGTCACCACCTCCCTCTCTTATCATTCCTAGTCCCAGCCTCCCCTTAGCAGATTAACCAGCCAGTTGCCAAAGATGCTTTTGCCCCACATAGTGTTGAGTGGATCCTGCACCTCTTCCCTCGCAGTTCTTGATCTTCAGAGAAGGTCCAATGGATGTAAAAGCTGAGTCCTAGCTTTTGACACAAGCTGCACAACCAGTTGTTGGTCTGCAGGATCTGTCTCCTCTTCCTCAAGTCCTTCCCCTTTACCAGTAGGATGAAGGAGACACCCCATGCTCTCCCCACGCCTGGGTCCTCATACTCCGAGCCATGTAGCCATGCTTGATATACTCTCCATCTCCCTTGTCTGTATCCTTGGTACCCCTGTGGAAGAGCAGCTGAGGATAATAGTCTGAGGGCCAGAGTACTACTAGGGACCCAAGCCCCTGGCAAACAGCAAACCTTGCCAGGTGACAGGTTGGGCCGGCAGAGGTCTATCTGTCCCTGCAGCAGGGAGTTTGCCACCAGTGTTCCTTGCCCTGTCCTGCCTTGTGTGGCCACAGGACTCTGGCACAGCCACCTTGGAGGCTTCATTGAACAGAGCTCCCCGTCTTTGCTTGCTGTCAGGGCTCAGAACCTGCTCTGTAGATCAGAGCTGCAAGTGGAGCAGGAACTGTCCTCCTAATGCCAGAGCTCAGAAGCTCTCAAGCTTCACCAGACTCAACTCTTCCATGCCAGCCTGACAAGGTAAGGCTCTGCCCCCTTCTCATCAGTGTGGTGGGACTTCATGTTCCAGTAGCTGCAGGGTTGTGGTGAGTATCTGGTCCATCTCCTTTTCATCATCCCTGGTGTGGTACAGTCTACTCACCTTCTCCCACAGCTTCTCTGTTTGATGAGACAGGTCTTCCATCAGTGCATGCTTAGAATGACATACACTGTTTTTTAGTTCTAAACCTGCAGGTTATCAAAGCTAACTTACAACAGAGGCACTTTAAGAACTGGCAGATTCAGGAGTATAATACTACATCATTTATATGTCTAGAGACTGAACATACGTCTGTCGTATATTAATACCATGTATACAACAGATTATGGTGCATGCAGGAAGTAAAATGTAAAAAGAATAGTAAATACAGGCCTAAATACCTTATATGATTATGGACTTGAAACCAACTTTAAGGGCATGGTAGCTGTATTCAGTATGCAACATGGGTTTACAAAACAAATTTGATGGATTTTTAGGATAAAAGTATGCACAATACTCTGCTATCCTTGAATGGTAACACTGTTACACTAGAACACAGCAAACAAAGGGTTGTGATAAATAAGAGAAGTGTGAAAGAATGTCAGGTAGGTGATTTGAGTCTGATTTTGATCAGAGATCTAGAAGAAGAAGAAACCTACATTAATGAAATTTGTGGATAATAATAAGCAGAGAAATTGTGAAAGCAAGTGAAGATAGACAAGTGACCAAAACCCCTGGAAACAGAGGGTGACTGATAAACAGATGACTGATAAACAATATGAAATTTCAGTGCAACAAGTAGAAGCTGAAAGGAATGGAAAGAAAACCATCTGAAGTGGACAAGTTCCCTGAAGCCCAGAAGTCAGGGAAACTAATGGGTAGGAGTGTAGCTTGGGATTTGTGTGTGTGTGTTGCAATGTTAAGATATGTATATGGAGGCAGCCTGGCAGATAGTGCAACAGCAGTAATCTTCCCCTTGAAGGTTCTGCTGAATAGTGCTTATGACTTAGGGCTCTGTTTTTATGGAAATTAGCTTGTGAAGCTCTGAAGTTCATACTGTAGGACTTGGTAGGGTTTCTTCCATCTAAAGCAAAAAAGAACCCAGCACGCTAAACTTTCAGAATGGAAACTTTGATGTTTTAAGTGTGATTAATAGTAAGAAAGCTTACTGTTGTATGATACCCCTTAATCTTCTACATGAAAGGTGTTAGGGCACTGTTATTCTTTTCTCTATTGGTTTGCTATAAATGACAGATTCCTAGGAGAGCTTGTGACTATTTCAGCATGCAAGCTTTTAAAAAATAATTTTGAAATACAGTTGGGAGGCTATGATAGGTAGGTGGGATGAATCCTTGTATAACATAAATTATTCCCTGTATTTCTTGTTTATTTAGAACCTTTTTATTATGACTTCTTTTCTTCAGTGCTTATATCCTTTGCTGCTCCCAGTTGCTTGCTTTACCTATTACTTAATAGTTTTCCCAGGTACTTGTTTTACTTGGATCTTGATGATAAATGTTACTTTTTAGTGAGATATAACTTACTAATGAAATTATAAAATATTTCTCTTCCTAGTACTTGAACAGTGCATGTGAAATGTCTGTAAGTTTTCATTTAATTCCTTAAGTCAATAGCTGATGGGTTTTTTGAATGTATGTGGAACCCTGTAGGATGCATGATACTGGTTAATTTACTCATTTTTATATTTATTTTTTTATTTGTCTCTCTAGGATAAGCTTTTTTTCCTGGGTTGAGACAGATTATTACCTGTTCGTGTTCAATGGGCCGACGAATTCACTTTGTGGTTGACCCTCAGGGTTGGTGCTGCATGGGCCTGATTATCTTTGTCTGGCTGTACAATACAATCTTCATTCCAAAAGTCATCCTTTTTCCTCACTATGAAGAGGGACATATTTCAGTTGTGGCAATTTTGTGTAAGTCAATTTAACTTAGCCCTTTTTTCTGCTAGTAAAAATAGTATCTTTGGGCAGTAGTTAATATACATCAGAAAGGTCAGAAAAAATAGAATAAGGTGAAGGCTAAAGATAAACAATAAGTTAAAGGATGAGAGTAGTGGGATGGAGCCTACATTTTTGTGTTCTGAGAAGCTGAGACACTTTGTTCATTTTAGAGGTGTTATGGCAAAATTTGTTTTTGTGGAAACTGGGGAAAAGCATTAATACAGCTTTCAGGTCACATAGCTAAAACTTGTTGATAGAATTTCAGGCCCACAACTCTGAGTCCTTGTCAGAATTTGGGGTGGTAGAACTGATGGTTGACAAACTGAGTTTTGTTAGTTTTTTCATACATCCCTGGGTGGATCAGCTAGTATGAATTATGCTAATAGGTTTTGCTGGGGAAAAGGCTTGAATTATAACTGCAACCAAATTTTAAGTGAAGATGGACTATTGGGAATGTCCTTTCACATAGAGACTTCGAAGTGTAAAATGATTGGTGCTTATTTGATAAGACACTGGAGGAACTACTTCTTCAATACATTAGTAAGATCATAGTGGCATCCTTCTGGTGATATCAAAGCCTTTTAAGACTGGAGAGTACTTAATATTGTAGAATGTATAGTACCGAAAATACATCTGGAATTGAATGAGAAAGCTGACTAATTTCCAACTCAGTGCTCACTGCACCTGGAAAAGACTAACATGCTTATTTATTTTTCCAGGTTATTACTTCTGCTCATTGTTTTGTATAGTTTCATTACTAAGAGCCTCAGTAGCTGATCCAGGAAAGCTACCTGAAAACCCAAAGATACCAATTACAGGTATGTTAAGTTGTTTCTGTGTAATCGAATAAAGGTTATTTTAATGTCCTCAAAATATTTAGTAGCCAATTTGATTTTGTGAGATTTGATGGAAACTATGAGGTGTCTCTGTTGAAGCCTATATTGTTAATGAAATTCAAATTGGTATGTTACTGTTTAGCTCATAAAGTTCTAGCACTTTCCTTTATGTAGACCCAAAACTTCTTTTTCAAAACTTGTATTCCATCAGAGGTTTTGCTATGTAGGAACTTCTGCTAGGAAACTTTTCTGTGGGAAGAATCTTTTTGCATTCTAGGCTTCCAAACATATTGCATATACTTCTAACTTGATAATGTTTAATAAAAAATGTTTAAAGATGGTTAGTCATTGTAATTCTACAGCTTTTTTCTAAACAAATTTATAAGATGTTGAAAGTGGTGGTAGAAGGTACTCTTATGCTGGATTTTACCTGTGCATTTTTTACACATTTTTTTTGGTGACTTGTGTTTGTATGGGCTGTTAACCAAACAAATGTGATACTGATTGCATTGCATGCTATAGAGTAGCAACTTCTGTCCTTGTGAATTTATAACAAAATTCCTGTATGACATCTGATGCTCTAAAAATTGGAGGGAATTTGAAACCTTTCTTCAACAGAGAAAGCCAACATTTTTAAGAACTGTTTGGTGCTATTAAAGTGCTTGCTTAATGCATAGAGCTTTTACATAGCAGTTTAGAATGGAGTAGGGCTATTAAACAGCATGGGTTTTGTCACATTAACAGAAAACACTTTTTGAATGTAGGAAATGTATCAAATGCAGCGACGGGTGAATATTTCAGTCTTGTCTTGAAAATGTGGTGGATGCCAGGGATAACATTTTGCTCTCTCTTCCTGATGTTAGTGAGAATCCAGGGTGATATGTCTGGAAACATGATCTGTTTAGCCTCAGCACTGATATGATGTGCAGAAACTAGGCAACAGATAGCAGATCTCTCTGGGATTCAGATGTGACACACTGATTGCAGAAAATCTCCTGTCAATGTTCTTTATGCCTCTGGTACCTGAGACTTTGATCCTGTAAAATGAGAAGTGGCTCAGACTTGGGCCCTGCAGTCAAGAGTTCTTGCTGCAGGAAGAACAACATGGGTTCTGCAACCTGAGCTGGAGAATGAAGACTCTCAGTACAGTTACAGATGACATTACAGTGATTGAATGTTGATTTACCTGCAAAATACCAGGATCAGTACAAATTCTGTTGTGCACAAATGTTTATTTCTTTTTTAAGAGATCCTTTTGAACGGCTCTCCAGCTTCTTCATGCTCCATTCATTTCATATGTCAATGGTTATTTATAGATACTTCTGAAGATGGAACACTTAGGCTTGACTGTGACATTGATACTGTGATTTGGTGTGGGCTAGATCAGAGATTTTGTACTTTATAAAGTAGCACTTCAGTTCTCTGGTATTCTCTAGGTTGAGGGGAAGATATGTTTTTGCATGGTATAAACTGCATTCAAAAATGAAGTTGGGGTGTTTGTGAACTCTGCTGGTAGCTACCTTGTTAGGGAGTGACACCTTTGTGACACTGGATTTGTGGGAACAGATTGTAAATCACTTTCCATCTGGCATTATTACTAGTTTAATGATCTCAGATATTGGGCTTCTTTACTTGCACTGTCCGAATGTTATTTTACAGCAAGAAAGACAAGATTAGAGCTGCCTGCAGGTGGCTCAGAAGTGCTGAATTTAACTTTATTTTGTTTCCATAGGGACAGTGCTTTTACTATATTGAATTTCAGAATGTCTTACTCTGAAATCTAAGCTTATTTATTTTTCCCGACCAATTCAAGAGATTTCTCTGCATCAAAAAAGTTCTATTTAGGTAAAAACAACCAGTCAAAGTATTTAAGGTTCTCAGTCATGTCCCTATATTCCTTAAAGGCAGAGAGTGTATGGTTTTGTGAATAAAAGTATTAAAGTGTTGGTGTGGTTTGTTTCCCATGTGAATATGAACTTTCTGAATATATCATTTGAATTCTCATTTTCAAAGTTTTCTTAGAATTTGAAGATAAATTTGGAATTTGGGATAAATAATAGCTAAGCTGAACAATAGTGGCTCCAGGAAGTTTCAGCTACTCAGTATCTCTGGAGATCAGCTTAAGGAATTTCACACTGGGCATCCAAAATAGTGCATATTTTTAAATACAAGCCTATCCTCTGTCTGTTCTTTTGTTGTCTTACATGTAACATTGCATGTTGTGAGATGCATGTCTTAAAAGGCTTTGAGATGGGAGGTGCTCCTGAAGGGTTCATTGTGTATTTTATTTTAGTTGGCTAACTCTGACAAATTTAAGTAGCAGTATTTTCTCAGGAGGTTTTGAAATGGCAGGGAGATTGCGGGGTGGCTCTGTCTAGCAGATATGTTTTTTCACAGTAAACATGTAAGAAAAGAATTGAATTATGGTCTTCCTTGTTTGGGTGGCGTGTTTTGTGCCATAGTAGTTACTCCCTAGAAATATACAGGAAGAGAGAGGGTTTTGGAGAAGAAAACTGGCACAGAGGGGCAGTAATGTTTTCCCTGTTTAATTAAGGTGACACTGGGGAAAAAAAAGCTTTTATATGCTGCCTACCCTTCTCAGATCATAGTAAGATTATTTTTTTTTCCCCTTTGAATTGCTACCATATAGATTCATCACTAGCATGCTGTACTGAGTTTAAATCTCTCTAAGGTATCTTTAAATTTTCACCTAGAACGAGAATATTGGGAATTATGTAACAAATGCAATATGATGAGACCAAAGCGTTCACACCATTGCAGTCGTTGTGGACATTGTGTGAGGAGGATGGATCACCACTGTCCATGGTAAGACCAGTACATTCGTTCTAACAATCTGCTGTTGTTTTAGTGAATAACTTCAGAGTTCTTGGTCTTGACTATTGCTCATTTGTCATATTTCTGTCCTAGTAATGCTCAATCATTTAGGCATTCAAAGCAGGAAAAGAACAGCTTTGAGACATTCTTATGTCTGCAGGTAAAATTGACAGTAAGAGCAGTGTGACATTTAATCATTGTCAAATTGTTATATGCTGTATGGTTTAGGAAGATTCGCATCTTTTGTTTAAAGAATTGGAGTTTTTACTCCTAAAACTGATCTCAGCATAATTAATTTGTAGATTGCAGATTTTTATAATTTGTTGCAATTTATTTTTTGATGCTGGAAAAGATATTTTGGTAGGAAATTAGACAATATTTAGGTTTCCTGGATTGAAAAAAAATTTACAATTTTAACATAAGAGGGGACTCTCTTTACGATAATAAAAATAGATCATGGTTTCAGACAGTTTTTGATTTTTAGTTTACCAAATGACTGTGCTGAATAGAAAATGTTATTGACTCATACCATGCCCTTATTGTCGTAACCTCTCTGATTTTATAGCGAAATTGCTTGTTTTGGTGTTCTCTAACTAGTTTCAGTCAAAATGAACTTATCTGGCTGAAATTCTCTATATAAACTACGTGTTTGTAGCTTAAATGAAGTCAAACATTTCTTTCAGTAGTTCTGCAGTACCATTTCCAGCAAGACAGCAATGATGAACTGCAGAGGACAGAACTGACATGAGGATCCTCCTGCGTTGATAACCTATTTGTCACACTACCCTTTTTGTCAATCGCTGCTCCAGAAAATAGTACCAGTATAGTGCTTTTGTTGTTATAGCTTAGCTTTATACTGATGTCTGTGCCAATGCTTATATGAAATTGTGACCTCACCACATTTTTTGCATCAAAGTAACTCCTGTGGAGCAGACTAGACCTGGATTTCAAAGGTCTGGTAAAAAAATCTGGTACTTAGTATTTCTAGAATCCTTGTGATTTTCTAGTATTTCTTAGTATTTCTAGAATCTAGAAAACTCTGGTACTTAGTATTTCTAGAATCCTTATGATTCCTTTACTTCATTATGTTGGAGTATGCAGGAGTTTCTGAATAGAGGTGCCTGTTCTGCCTTCTGTTTCCTAGGCTCCTTCCTTAAATCGTGCTTATTTGTCATTGAGGTACCCTGTGATCACACTTTTTTCCAAATTATTTATTTGCATTTCCAGTATTATTTATTTGCATTTTCCAGTTTTTGGACTCTACACAGTACACAACCACTGAAATGTGTTGAGTAGCAGAAGATAATAAATATTACTATGAAATTTTGCAGACTTTAAAAAAATAATTTGGTTACTTGAGTTTTACTTAACATTGCAGGAATACCTCTGCCACATGAAAATATGGAGAAATATGTCTACTGTTCTAAGCTGTGATCTAAGTAACGTAACTTTTAATGGCAGTATAAGGAAATCACTGTTTACAGTAACTGTCATCTCTAACATACAGACCGTCACTTTGATTAAGAATGGAGTGATTAATCAGTAGTTCTTATGTTTGCTCATAACTTCTAATACTCTTATAACCTCTATTAAAACTTCTCTTATTCACAGTAACTGCATATCATAAACGCAGTGTTAAAGTCTTTATATTTTGTCTTTATATTTTAAGCTACAAACAAATATGTACACTTTGTTTCTCTGCAGGATTAACAATTGTGTTGGTGAAGACAATCACTGGCTATTTTTACAGCTCTGTTTCTACACTCAGATCCTTAGTTCCTATACATTGATACTTGATTTCTGCCATTTCTACTACTTTTTCCCTCTGAAAAAAGAAAACTGGGTAAGAATCTGTTTTCTTTACAAAGTGAATAAATAGCTAGTACTGCAGTGTAATTTATTTGGTATCTAGTTACTACATGTTTCTGCTGGCTCAATTGGTTAACAGTGGAGAGTTCACCCAGGTGTATGTTATCAAGTGAGCAAACTGATTTATGGTAAGTAAGTATCATTCTAAAAGGGTATATGTTTTTTATGTGTTAAAAACACAATGTTAGTTTTCTTAGAAATCTAGGAAAGGAGGATGGAAATGGTTAGGTTCCTTCAGAAGTGATTAGCAAATGCTGGGAAGAAGCAAGGTAGCTACTTTAGGCATATTCGAACTTCTTTTTACTTTCTCCAAAGTAAATCTATAATCTGTGCAGAGTATACATCTATCCTAAGTCCCTATTGAAAGATGCTGATGTTCCCAGAAAAATGAGAAAAAACCATGTGATCATTCTGAAAGGAGAAAAAAATGTCCATTGGTTTTGAAGCAATATTTTGTGTTGCTTTGAAAAGGTCATAAGAGAGAATTGCATTTGGTTTGTTTTACTTGGACTCCATGCTATTATCATATTTCAACATGTTGTCATGTGAAATGGAGTTGAGCACACGGAGAAAATGGCTTACGGATTGGAATAGAGTGAAAAAAATAAGGAATTTCTTCCACTAAGGATCTGAAGTTGTAAAGTCTCTGTGTCTGGTGCTCATTTATGTCTATTATCTCTAATGATCAGAATATTCAAGAGGTTTGCTTGAAAGTTACTGAATGGTTGGAAGTGCTAGAATAGCAAAGCTGATGTTCTTTCTTTTGAGGAAAATGTTATGAGGTCTTGCTCATAAAGAAACTAAAAACTTCTGCCTCAAATCTGAAGTGGACTTTGTACTGGACTGTAACAAATACAAGCGCACTACAGAGAAAAACCTAGAAAACAAGTTTAAAACAAATTCAAAGTTAGATAACATTCCAGATGTACTAAGTGAAGCGGCTAAGACCATCCCAGAAATGGATGGTTTACTCTAAATTTTGTTAAGATTTTTCCCAAGTACTGAAGTGCTGCAGATTTTTTTTTTTTTTGTTCTCTGTTGATGTGACACTCCAGCATACTCTCTGCTGATGGGTCACACCTGCCTTTCAAGGCTGCTGGAGACTGGCCTTTGGTTATAGGTAAGGCAAGTCCTGTTTTCCATTTTATTGATGAACTTAAGTTTCCTACATTATTTTTTTATCCTAAATGGTATAAACTAAAATGTTTAACTTCCTGAAAAGTTCTACTTCTGGAGAAGAATGGGGCATAGCCTTCCAAGCTTATTTGCTCCCGTATCAGTCTGTAGTGTATGTGAAGATGTTGTGTCAAAGGAGAGCTGAAAATGTAGGATGACTATGCTCCTTGGATCATCCAGAACTAATAAAAACATTATGTTCAAGTTGAGAGATACCAACATTTTATAATATGGAATGTGGCAAAGTTGAGGATTTTTGCAGATCTCTCTTAGAATAGCTTCTATTCTAAAGGAATTTCATTTTTAATTTTTTAATCTATATGAGTATTTCCATTTAAATGGTTTAAGGAACTCTAGAAATACAGAAAAGAGAAGAATTTGCTCTCTGCTTGGAGCATCTTTCCCTAGACACTGCCCTGCAAACTAAGAGAAACCTGTAAAATGTGTCTCTTAAAAGTGGAGTACTCGCATTTTTCACTTGTTTCCAGTTTTTTGCAGATGAGCTTTTGATATCTACCTTGTTTTACAGGCATTGTGAGATTGGAGAGAGCTATTTTGATTTGTTGTAGCTGCATTAAAGTTAAAAGGCATATGAAATTGCAGTCTTTCTGTATTAGCGACGAAATCAGTCACCTAAGTAAAATTTCTTATAAATGTGTTACATTTTGGGTTTTTGGAAATCTAACATTTTTGAAAGGTAACTAACTGTAAATGCCTTTTCTTCTAGTTTCAGTAGTTTTGTAAACTTCTTTTTAATTTATAAATTAAGTTAACCTACTATATTTCTGGACAGGGAAATCTTCTATATTTTCTGTATTCAGGAGGCCTCCTGTGCAGAGGGTTTGCAGGTTTCAAGTGCAAAGGCTTCTCAATGATACTGACCTGTGTACTGGACTGGATATTGCGGTGCTTCTAGAAGGAGTGTTATTTTCCAAAGATAAAATCTTTGTCTGAAGTCGGTTCTGCTTCTCTAATAGTGTAACTTAATGGAAGAATATTTCCTTTTGGTTGTGAGAGTCCCCTGAATGTTCTAGCTTGCACTGTGTTTAGATAATGAACCCAAGTTCTGTTTGTTAGCCCTGCTTTTTAAAAACATGATGAAAGGGAAACAAATTATTTGCTTGGTCTGTGCAAGAGAGGAATAGGGAAATCATGTTTACTTCAGATGGTTTACAACCTCTAAAGAAGTAATAATAAATATTTATTAACAGTTCAAAAAATGAATACATATAAAACTTTGTTCTTGGTGATTTAACTGGGTTAATTCCAAGAATTTTGGAGAGGGCTCTACTTTTAATATCTAGCCTTTAGAAGATGTGACAGGCTCTCTCAGCCTGTCCTCGCAGGAGAGGTGCTCCATCATTTTTGTGATCGTTTATGATCATTTTTGTGGCCCTCCTCTGGACCTGCTCCAGCAGGTCCATGTCTTTCCTGTGCTGAGGCCTCCAGAGCTGGATGCAGTGCTCCAGGTGGGATCTCTTCCAGAGAGAAGAGGGGCAGAATCACCTTCCTTGACCTGCTGGCTATGATTCTTTTGATGCAACCTGGGATATTGTTGGTTTTCTGCAGGTACACATTATCGACTGCTGTCCAGCTTTTCATCCACCTGGAATATATCTGTCATCTGAAGATGACATCAGAGCCCTCTTAAGCTGATTTTTTAAAGTGTGGCTAAGGATGTGATGCCGTGCAACTTTGTGCCACAAATAATTTGTCAGAATTACATAGTTTTGATGGGACCAGTGAGACATTTTGCCTACTATTAGGATTTTAGGAAAGCATCGGGCAAAATTCTTTTAGTCCTTGTATATCAATTAAAGCTGAAGTACCACAGCATTCCAGAGACTTCAGTACCTTCTACCTTTCATGGAAGTGCTATTCTTTGTCAAAATTTTGGCTGTAACCAAGAGCTTAATGTTTTCTGAATTGAAAGGGGCTAGCGTTTAGCACAAATTCAGAAAACTGGATAATTTTTTCTAAACAGCCATCTGGAATTAGCTTACTTTTTGCTCATTAAAAATACTTGTGAATTTTTTGGCGGTGTGCCTTTATCTTAATTTTTATTCTTTGGATATAAAATACTACATAACACAGAAGCTGTAGAATTAAAATGCCTTTTCATGCTGTTGTGAAATAATCATTTTATCACAGTACTGATGAATGCATTATGAAAATATGATCACTGTATGCATGTTAGTATTTCCTTCTGAATGAAAACTTGTGTTTTTTAAAGCTATTATCTTTAGAGACTTAAGTAATAAAAAACTAAACATTTTTAATTGTCTAGTACAGTAAGGGTGATAGCTATAAAGCTAATGGAGGAAGCTATTTCAGTAAAGATACAATCTTTCAACTTTAGGTCTTATAGCAGAATACTGCTTTATAGTATTCTTGGGTCTTGTAATTGATACAGTCAGAGATCGATTGTGGTTATTGCTGCTGTTTGTCCAGCAGGAGGAGTACAATTACTGCTAGAAATAGGGAAATGGTGATTAAATTGTCTATGTGAGATCCTAGCAGAAGAAAAATAAATAATTCGATAAAGCAGCATATAAGTTCTTCTGCTAGCTTTGGTGGTTTTTAGAGGCTAGGACTGGAATGTTCTTAATTTTGCATCTTCAATAAAAGACATCAAGGTCAGGAATGCTATATCTTCTAGGAAGTACTTCATCTTGAGGATAGTGAGATGTGAAGAATAAATACTAGTCTTCTCATGAATACATAGTAGCTCTCTGCATGGCTGTGCTGGCACAGATTCTAGACATAACTGGTGAAATAGAAGCAAAAGTAAATGCTTTGGTGGTATATTTTACCTGATTTGGCTTCTAATCTTTTCAGCAAAAGAAGTTTTGCTGATACGTTCTGTTTGCTAGAAATGTTACTAGAATGACTGTCATAGCAAAAAACACTGACACATGAAAACCTAAACCCCTTTGATCTGGTTTAGTTTTATTTTGTTCCTGGTTCTGCAGTTGTCTATTGCAAACTATGAAAATATTGTTACTTAACTAATTTTTGAAGTATTCTGAGCTCTGTTGGTAGAAAGGGAGGAACGTTATGGAGGAAGTATGGCAATATCAGCCTGCTCTGTCTGGGACTCAGCCTTCCCAATTCCAAATTAAAGGTGTTGGGAAATATTCATTATACTTTTTGAGAAGATGATTTACAGTAATATTTATTTTGATATTATGTATTAACAAATATTAATTAAAATCTGGAAATATGGATCATCCAAAGTCCATTTATATTGTAAAGAGAATCTAAAGGAAACCTGTTCTCTTAGGGTCATGAAATGACCTACAGGATGTAAGAGTTTTTAGGAAAACGAAAA
This sequence comes from Calidris pugnax, assembly GCF_001431845.1. Classification (NCBI taxonomy): domain Eukaryota; kingdom Metazoa; phylum Chordata; class Aves; order Charadriiformes; family Scolopacidae; genus Calidris; species Calidris pugnax. The sequence goes on along the minus strand of NW_015090986.1, from coordinate 6,494,320 downwards.
TACATCAAAATTTTCCTTCTCAGTGTTCTGCAAAATAGACCAAATCCTCCTATCCTCCTGTATTACTCATTTAGTAGACCTGAAGTGGTTTTGAATCAAAAAGTGCTTTACGTAAACATCAGTTGTTTTTAATAATAAATATCTCTACAAAAGGCTTATTAGAATGCAGCTTGTGTTCTATGAATTAATTTTCTTTTTTTTTTTTTAACATGAGTGAATTTTCTCCCTTTTACCTCTCTTTCCACTTTCTTTCTGCAAAACCTGCACTCTGTATTTTTTGTTTTGTTTTTTTTTTTTTAATCTGACAGCCTGGCTTTGTTCTGTATTCTGCACTGGTTTTATGATAGCCAAGTTGATAGACTGACTTCATCACCAGACTGGGACAGACATCCTGGTCATTTGCAACTGAGAATAGACAAGCAGGTTAGCATGTGTTACGTGAGGAATCCCTTACCCAAGAGAAAGATGAAGTATCTTAATATATTTTGTTAGTATATTAATTTCTGTGTATATCATATTTCACCAACGAATCAAGATTGAATAAAGGAATCTTACATTGTAAATGAAAATTTATGAAGATTGTTTTTCAGTTTGTGTCTTCTGTAGCAGATACAATAGTCATGTGCTGGTCTTGCTGAAAGCTCTTTCCTGTGTACAGAGCATGCTGTTTTTGAAGGAATGCTGTAAACCCTTGAAAATAATAACCCAATACTGCAAATGGCCGGGACGTGTTAATGTGGTCATATCATTGAATGTGATCTTGAGCTGGACCCATCATTGTTTTTAACTACTCCGTCATGAAAGCATAAAGCTCTAATAGTTGTTTTCCTAGTCGATGGTAGCACTCGTCCATAACAGTTGATGCTCACAGATGAAGACATGGCATGTGCTCTGCTGGAAGTCTCATGTGAGTCTGTCATGGTTACTGGCTTCTTGTGGGGTGTATTGGTACTGCTTATTAAGACAAAGATGCCTGATCTCATGGTTTGTAATCAATTCCTCAACATAATCCTATGGGCCTACACTTCGTTTCTTATTTTATGACAAGTTTCTGTTTTACACATCTCTACCCACTTTTATAAGTTGCCAAGAATCATTGCATTTTGACTGGATGGATAGGAATAGTAGTTAAAGGGAACTTAAAAACCTTTAGAACAGACTACAGCCTGGAGGGAGAGCATGTCTGAGCTATATAGGAAATGCTAAGCAAAAAGCATTGCAACCCACATGAACTGAAATTTTGGCTGTGATGTTGACAAAAATGAGAGAAGAAAGGGGCTACCTGAAAGGCAGCTCTCACATTGTTATAACATGCTTGCTAAGGCCATGTGTATCAGCCTGGCCCACAACATGGGGAAAAGCTGCTATGGGACAAAACCATCTTGTGCCATGAGAGAGAGGTTCATCCCTTGGTGATGTTATCTTACGTGTGGTTATGCTGCGTGTCTCAGGCTGCCTGATTCTTTCTCCTAGCACAGATAGTGTGATTCTGGAGGCTGTGAGGGGCAGGCTGTCTCAGTACTCGCACTGCACTGAGATTGGTGAGTCCTAAATGGTGTTTGAAGAGAACCTGTTCAAAATGCATTGAAAGAGGGTTATTGACTAGTCTTGGGGTGGTTTTCTTGGCTGGGAAAAATAATCTTTATCAGCTCTGAGAAAAATAAAAACAAATTGTATTGAGGTTTTATGTAAAGCAGAAACACCCTAAATAATAATAACAATAATTATTATTATTACTACGATCTAAATGGATTTTTTTTTAATCCTCTTTTTTTTCTGTTTTCATCGAGTCACATGTTTTTATTTCAATGCAGAATTGTGAAAGTAGCTCTGTTATTAAGGTCAGATTACCAGAAGACTCTGTGCCTGCATATAGTTTAGTTTTCTACAGAAAAATGCTGTTATTTCTGGACAGGGTGCTAGGTGAGGGCACAGTATTGATTTCCGGGTCATCATTGCCTCAGGGTGTTTGATTCCCCTAGGGCTGTGTAATGGCTAGAAAAAACATTGGTGATGTCACCTCTTAATCATTAGTAAGTCAGCAACCCCCAGTCTTCTGCAGTAGATGCTTTCATCTTTTAGGGAGGGAGGAAGGAAATCAGGAAGGAAGGAAGGAAAGAAAAACAGAGTAGTAGTCTTCACTTCAGTGTGAAAGGTTTTTCCTTTTCTGTACCTCTAGTTTTAACACTGGATAGAAGGGTCAAATGCAAAATGCAACCTGCCTTCTTTATGCTAGGATTTTCTGTTGGCATGTGTTGACTGATGTCTCTCTGTCCTGCTGAAGATGATGCTCAAGAGAAGGAACTCTTCTAATTAGATGGGGGGAGGAGGATGCTAAGAGCTGTGTTAAACTTTTTTCTGATGGAGGAGTGTGATGCTAGATCCAGAATGTGACTTCAGTGTTGGCACTCTTCTGTTACATTTCACTGCTGTCTATCAAGTTGAGTTTGACTATGATAAAACATTTCTGATATAATAAAACAACATACCTATGAACATATGAAGAGAAACAATTTTACAGCTAGTAGAACTTGTGTCTTACCTTGCTTTTCGTTAAAGCTTGGTGGGCTGGTGGAAAGAGCAATAAAGATTAGTAGGAATGCTTTTATTCTGAGTTGATATAACTTTGAATTAACTCATTAACTGAGTAAGAAGAGTTTGAAAAAAAAAAAAAAGAAAATGAAGCATATTTTTTCTACAGCAGCAAGAAAGGCCAATACTAACAAGAGCTGGCTTACCATTTCAGAAAAGACTGATAAGGTTTGGTTTTTGTTTTATGTGGTTAATTGGTGAATTCTATGTGTTCATTAAATACTGACTTTATTCACATGTTTAGTATCCAGTATAATCTTTGTATTTTGAACCTTTATAGAAATAATATATATATTTTATATTTTGAAACTTTATAGAAATAATTTAAATCTAAAATCTTCTTTGCTAAATATAATTTACTTTAACTATTCTCTGTTTAATTAAAACCCAGTATTCCTGAATCTAAGAATTCAACTTCCTTAAGTCCTACTGGTTGAATGTAAAGAAGGAAAGATCAAAAGCAGTGGTTGGTTTTGTTTTGGTTTTTTTTTCATTCAGTTCACTTTTATGTTCTGGTTGTAATTTAAAGTTTACTTGAAAGGTTTTAATAGTTTCCTGCTGTGATCTGGCTTTTCTAAGTGGAAAAACAGATGTGTACATTCAAAAGACAGCCTTGAGAACATAATCGTAACTTATAAATAAGAGAATGGGTGTGTTAACTCATTATCAGAGGGTAAGATGGGGTGTGAACTCGCAGTACATCTACAGTAACTGCCATGTACAAATGTTTTCCTGTGATAAATATAAGGTGTCTTATCCTTTGAAAAAGATCTATAAAACTCTTTTACACTTTTCATATCTTCTGCTGGGAGAGAGCAGGCTTTCCAGAGCAGCTGATACAGTGAATTCATATCCTCCCGTAACCTGAGGCAACTTGGTTGTGCACCCATATGCAAATAATCCAGGAAAGGTCCACATTTAAAAGATAAAGATAAATTTATGTTGGATAATAGACAGCATTACAGTGAGACCAATCCACTACAGAGATTTGGATTTTGTAGGTACCATCTTCAAAAGTCAAGCTAGGAATGTTGTTATCCTTATTACAAAAGAGGTGATGTTAGAATGAAATTGGCTGTGGCTAGGAGCTGAGATACAGGAGGCTTACACATCAGACTGTTTTAACAGAATGAGTTTCTTATGCTTTGGAGCTTGTGTGTAGCAATTTGGCACAGTTTGAGATGGAAAAATCAGGAGTAACCCATTTGAGCTTAACTCTATTCCCAAATCTTAAATATCTGAACAAGCTTTTTTAGCAGTCTGGAAAAAAACCACAACTGTGTACCTGTATAAATAAATAATTAGTGCTTTATAATTTTAGCACATAAATGTATCAATGATTTGGAATGTAGCTTAAAAATCCAGTATTTGCCTTTAGCTGTAAGTCTTCAGAACAGCTCTTATCTAGTGTTTCCACTCGGTTCAAAGACTTAAATTAATTTTTAAGTGCTAAAGTTTCTCTCTTCTTTCTGTCTTGTTCTAGGATGTTTTTGTATTTAGACATGAACTTGCTCTCCTAAGAATATCTGCCTTCATGGGTCTAACAATATTAGGTGGAATAAGTGGACTCTTTTACACTCAGCTAATGGGTATTTTCACTGTAAGTATCTAATTTTAGAAGTATATATTAGTTTTATTTTCAATAAAATTAATTAAAGCAGAAAAGCACATTGCATTTAAGAGAAGACTAGAGAAACCCTTGCAGTGTGAGGCACCTATTTGGTATGTACTCTGCCAAGACTTTTGTCTCCAAGGAAGTCTTAAGTCTTCTAACAAACAAGTGTCTAATAATTCACCTATCAAGGCAATTTCCTGATTTGTATTAGTAAAATAAACCCATACATTTTCCTGGAATTGTGCAGTGTACAAGGTACGTATTTGTGGTTTCTGATTTTTGTTTTTATTTTAAACTTTCACGTGCCCTGGTCTCAATTATACTTTGTGACAGTGAGGCCCACTGATAAATCATACGTTTGGAGAACACAGACTTTTTGTTAAGTATTTTAATAAATATGCTTACGTTCATATCTCTTCAATTCCTCACTAAGCTGTGGAATGGGATCAGGTACAATTTACAGTCCAAATGCATATTCTGTATTTAAAGGTACAGGAAAAACAATCCTCTGCGTGGAAAATTTTTCCAGTTAAATTAATTTGGAAATTTAATAGATAACTATAAGAAACAAGCTTTTGTTGCTGTAACATCCTGTTCTGGACATTAGAAGTTAATAGCTGCCAGTGAATTCTTTAAAGTTATGTTGAGAATCCAAGTGTTTGAAGTACTGCAGTGTTAAACAGAGGCAGTACATTAGTTGGATCTGTATATGTCAGAAAGGGTCTATGACCTGGCCTGCAATACTAGTGTACAAGATAACAACATCTTTGTGACTACAACTGATTGAGATCTGCCTGAGATTTTGTTTGGGGATTATGAGGGTTTACACAATATTAACCTTTGTAGGTGCATAATGGAAAACCTCCTAACTGTATTATGTATTATTAATTCCTTTGTATGGAATAAAGGACAAAAATTACTGTATAGTTTTTCCTATAATGTTGCTTATTGCTTTTGTTGTACTACCTTTACATAAGTTAACTGCCTTCTGCTCTCTGTGTGACTGTAGCTATGCTGTGTATTATTTTTGCCATCCTCCAGCTGCTCTACCAGACTGCTTTCTGTACTATCTGTCAACCCCAAGGTCTACAGATTTATCTTTGTGTCCCTTTAGTGTGTGCCTGATTTCCGTTCCAGGGTCTTGCTGACAGGTTCTCACCTCCCTGTTTAAATACTGGCACACAGCCTTTGTGTCTGTGTCCTCTAGAGTTTGGATTTTTTTCTAATCTGATACTACTACTAGATGAAGTGGTGCAGACATCTGAATTCTGCTCACCCTCACTCACAGTAGTGGGAGAGACAGAAACTCAGGGAGCCTGAGAGTTCAGATACTGCAATATGGATGTCTGTTAAGTGGAGAAGAAACAAAAAGCCATGTGATTGGTACTACACTAAAACACAGAAATGATACAGAAGAAGACAAGGATAAAAAAATCTAAGTCTACCATTTTGTTCTCTGTGCTGCCAGAAGCTAGACTATGTTTTGGCAGTGGCAGTCAGCATCCATTCAGATACTTCTGGTATACATGAAATTAAAACTCTCAGACTGAATCTGATTCTGTCAGATACACATGAAACTTGGACCATCTCTGTTCTGTCACAGGATACCAACTGTGCTGCCTCTGCAACAGGTATGAATTCCCAGTGTGTTCTTTCACTGTGCTGAACCTTAACACTTTCAGGCTGCTACCACCACTGCAAACTCTTATAAAGTGCTGCAAAGCCCCTTTATTCTTTGTCAGTTGTATAATACAGTGTGAAGTACATCCCATTGCACTTACTGAGCTGGCCACTACCCTGGAACAGATGTGGGCTAATAGCATTCTCAAGTCCAACCTCCTTTGATGTGCTCAAATCATAATTCTGTGGATGGCTGAGCTGCAGTAAGCCTGGATACTCTCTTTTGTCCTCTTTGCCAAACTTTGTGAAACAAACACACCACAGGAATTGCGGGTATGGGTGGCCTATGAGAGGCAGATTCCGGAAAGTACAGATCTACTGTGTTAGGGTCTCTCGCTGCACCTTGTCTGTAGCAGAGGGGCTATTGTGCTTGCCTCATATGGACAAGTTTTTAGGTTTGGGGTTGTTGGGTTGGGATTACTGGGAAGTAGATATCTATCATTGGGATCTCCAAACTCTAATTCATTCACATTACGTGGATGCTGTTGCATTGACTTACTGAAGAATGTGGGTCATCTAGTCCATCCCCAGCTCAGAGTGTTCCCGTACCAGCAGTACAATTGTCTTCTTCCTTTTCATTCCTTTTTTTTTTTTTTTGTGAGTACAGAATTGGCAAGAATAAACAATGCAGTCATTTTGAGGAAATCTGCTTGGGAACAACTGGTCTGACTTCAAACGAACAAAGCCAAACCTGTTCGGTGAGGTTTGTGCTTAGTGTGCACGTTGTGTCAGAAAATGTTTCTGTGCAGAAGGTTTCCTATTTTCAGTATTTGCAGTGTGGGGATTTGCTTCCTCCATAAGCACTTACTGACAGCCTTTGGCTAGCCAATGGAAAAGGCAGGGGAGAGGGCAGCAGGTGAGTGAGTAGTTTCTTTGTGGGCTCCCCAAAGTCACACCTGTGATGCACAGAATAGGGAACCAACGAAACTTAAGTGTTATACCTACCCACGGTGCTGAGCACACAGCGTGGGAGGTGTCCATGTCCTGTAGAGGCAATAAACTGTGATCACTAAGAGAAGGTGATGTTCCTACTGCGTTCTGTGCTGCAGTTACTCTTCAGCATTTCACCTTCCTGTATAAACTAAGCAGATTGTATCTGGAATGAGTTTTATGCAAAATAACGAATTAATGATGAAATTAAGCTTAACTTAGTATAACTTAAGGATCAAAATTTATTTAACAGCAGAACACAATAACTGAAGTGTGGTAGTGCAGACCCAATGTTAATGTAAAAGAAAAATACTTGAAGGCATAGATACACACAGTTAAAGCATTTGTTTTATATTAATTGCTCCATGGCTATTCTTGAGAACATTAATTTCAGTGACTGCCCAGAGATGTGTGCAAGAGAAGTGTACAAGAGCATGGGTCTTTTGAAAAAGGTGAAGCAGAGCAGCTCTAGCTTGTGCTTGTACAGGAAAACAGATAACAAACATTCTCCTGGTTCATGCTCCATGCCTGTGTTTGCAGTTTAACATCAAGCCAAGATTAGTTCCACAGCTCCTGGATAAAATTTAATTTTATATAATAGAGCCAATGAGCATTGCAGCTATGTCATCTAAACTTTGACTGATACATACTGTTGCTAAATGATTTCAGCAAGTTCAGGTTTGTTGGGGTTTAATGTTATTATTTACCTGTATTTCAAATCCTGACAAAATTGTACTTTTTGAAAGAAAAATAAACTCAAGATTTATCAAACTTTGACCCTCTTGTAGCAAAATTTCCTGATTCTCTATAAGGTAGACTTCCTAGACCATCATTATATAATTTTCCAGAAACCAAGCCAATAGTTTCTGTATTGTCTTATGTAAAACTAAGGCTAACTTTCCTCCAGGAGTATTGGACATGCATATTAAAAAATCCCCGGTTTTCAGTCTTTCAGTATCTTCTACATACACGGAATTTGCTGTGCTTACTGTCAGTCTCACAGAAGCAACATGGGATAAAGAAACTGCAGAGTTGTTTGTCCTCATTTAGCATTATCAATAATAAGGAACTAGGTGCTGAAATGGCAACTTCGAACTTTGTTGTTTGTGACTGACTTCCACAGTCCGATGGCTCTGCTCAGATGTAGGTGATTGGAATGTAGCATGCATTGTGAAGTGTGATACATACCCTTGGTCAGAGCACTTGTGCTGATTCTTCACATTTACAGAAGTTTATCCTTTGCCACTGCAGCAAGATACATAAAGCTGATCTCTATGTACAGCATTTTTATCAGCACAGTTGCTCTTCACTAGAGTGGAGCTAAGTGATAGCTGACAAGCTATAAGAATGAGCAGAAGTCTTTTAATAGTACTTTAAGCGGAAATACTGGCATTTTCTCCTCTTTGATAAATTCTTTCAGAAGTCAAAAAATGTTATCCAACTGAATATGTAGTGGAGATGATATATCTGATATACTACAGTATGGAGCAGGGTGGTAGCTAAAACAGGAAAGCAAAGCATTGCGTTATGAAGTGCAGGTGAAGTATTCCGCCACGTGTGCTGTCACTTTCCAGAATTCAGAGGTGTTATGCATGTGACTGATCTTCTGCGCCTGTCATTGCGTCACTCTCATTGCTTGTAACAGTAGGTTGGTTATTTAGGTGTTATTTAAGAAAAAAAAAACTCGTAATCTGCTGTTCGCCATGTTTCACGTGCGTTCAACAGATACCAAGATGCTTGGAAAAATTGTGCTCTCTGGTAAAAATAAAACCTTTGTAACTTGAGTACTCAAATCTGTCTCTTGCACAGAGAATGTTCTTAACGCTGTACTGCTTGAGAAAGTGATTAATAGACCGAGTTACCTAATATGCAGTAATTTCTCTAAGTCTGTTTACTGCCTCTCCTACTGTGGTATCACTGTTAGGGTATCATTAGCACAAGGGTATTCATATCTCGTCTGGAGGTCCAGGAAGCCAAAGAGCAAGGGAGGTGACTTTCTACAATGAGAGAACAGCTGGTTAGCAAAAACTGTCCTTAGAGGAACTTTTGACATGAATTGTTCCAATGAAGAGGGGAGCAGCTGAGGTGGCCTCTGTATATGAGATTAGTGCTTTCTCCCTAGAAACTAGCATATGTGAAACACACTTCCAGCTGAAGGGGCACATGGCTCTTGTCATCCTCCTCCTCCAGTTGCTTTCCCCAAGCTCTGCCTTTACTCTCGTCATCATCCTGAATTTTAACATTTCTTCCAGCATGTACCTGAGATCGCTCTTGGGGAATGTTTATTCAGAAACGTTGGAAATTGAGGTATCTAAGTTCTCCCTAACTCAGAAGCCTCTGTAATTTAAGATCCTAATTTAGGAACCTTAGGATCCTAAGAAGGTACTCTTCTTAAAATCTCAGCGTAACAATTAGTTGTCTTACAATTTTCATGTTTCTAGAGAACTGGGTGTAAGAAATCAGTTTCATCCATTAAGAAATCACAATCTGATGTAATTTCCAAAATGAATGTGTATTTATATTGAAGGCCTTATTATCTTCCATGCTTGGTGCTTTTCCAGTCCTCTTTTCCCTGTCATTGCTTGTGGTGTAGATTTGAATTCTATATTCTTTAACTGGAAATGAGCCTGTATTCTTACATTCCCAGGCAGCATGATGTTTTTTAATGATTCTGCTGGAGAAGTAAAAGCAAGCTTAGCTTAAAACAGTAAGTTAACAGAAAAAGCAACAAAAAATATTTTTGTCAGTTGCACCCTAGAGAAACTAAATGTTCTCCTACTGAGAATAACACCTGATCATTTTTCTTGAGATAGATAGTTCCATTTCAGAAAGTTTTAAAATTATCCTCAAAAAAAGTCCAAAACATCTGCTGTTCTGTGCCCCTACTCCCTGTGCCTATTAGTGACATGGTATTGCAATGACAAATGCAAAGTTTATCTAGAAAAGAATTTTTTGCACTTAACATAGAAGAAATTCTTGAGGAGGACATAGCTGTGTTACTCAATTGTATTTCCAGTTACTTTTTTTCCTGTAGTTATCCTTGTATCAAATAATAAAATTTAATTGGAAGCTAAATCAAATGGTATCCAGAGACTTGCTTGCTTTCTCAAGACATACTTTCTTGTCATGTGTTTTTCAAGAAGTCCTCTCTCATTTTATATTTTTATATGTAACATGTTTGTTTTCCTAAAAATTTCGTAAGTAGCCTATTTGTTCATTTATTCGTAGGAAAAGCCATAAATTTCCCTAGAAAAAGAAAAAGAGAGTCTCCTTTGTCAACTACAGATTTCTTCTGATTTTTAATTGTCGGAGGTAAAGAGCTGCAATTCAGGCTCTTTTAAAACAGTGGAACTGTCAGGATGCTTGAGTGTATATTAGTACAAGGCTAGCCCTGGAATTTGCATTTCTCTTGCTCATGTTCCATTTTTGCTTTAAAAAAGTACTTTTGTATGTCTTTGATGTCGCTTCAACATTAAATGATGTTAAAAACCAGTTTCTATTCATACAGTAAGAATCTTACATTGGTTCTGTTTGGTCTAAAAGGCATTACCGTAGAACAAGTAATTAATATGGCATTGTTTTTTAAACAATGGCTCGCCTGATTATTTTGATATTTGTTCCTATCTAGTGAGGTTTTAAATTGCACCAGGCACTCCTGAGAAGTATTCAGTTTGCTGGCCTTTTTTAACGCTGGTACCTTTTGCACATGTGAGGTTTTCTTCCTCCCAAGATCCGCGCTCTTTATTTTGCTGGCTGCCACCTGTCTGGAGCAATCAGCCACTTCTTTCTCTGCCTCTGCACAAAAGGAAAATCCCGTCTTCCCATGGATGGTGGAAGGTAACAGGATAATCAGTTCAGCAGTGATCCTCTGATGTCATTGTGGGAGCCCTGCAAAAGCGGATTATCTGTGACCCAGATAAAATAATTAGAAATTACTTGGACACTTACAAATAACTGATCTACTAATCTCATTTCCAAAGTTGAAAAAGGCTTGTCTCTCAACGTAACACTACCAGATGTTTCCGTTAAACAGCATCCTTTGCAGAGACTAATCTGAACCCTAATTTTAAAGGATTACCTTTGATTGTTTTTTATTTCAAACACTAAACAGTTTGTGTTTTCATTTTTCCATATGTTCAAACAAAGTATTTACATGGAATTAAAGACATTTTCTTCATTTTTCCACTGTAGTCCATCAGGTACAATTTTTTGTGATTTTTGTGGGTTAGTATTGGATAGAAAAACTTTTCTTTATAATTATTTAGTAATTACTTTGTTTCTCTGGGGCAGACCTATGTAATAGATGAGCTTTTATATATTTAACAGATACCATGTGGTCTTTGTGCAAGGTAGTGGATGTATGATCATAAACTAAGTGGACAGTGACTTTATTAATTTAATTAATGCTGCCGGGGTTTCCTGTTAATTAACTGTTTGAATGGTGTACAGTGATATGCCAATATCCTGGTACATCAGTATTGTGTGGATATGGTAGAGAGAAATTTCCCTTTATTTGCTTTGGGGAGGATGGAAGGGAAAATAATTTAACAGTTGGTGTTCAGCAGCCTGTCTGGTGCACAGTATGATGCCTAACACCTGATTTTTTCCCCTTAGAAGCATTTTGAAATTTTGATATTTGTTAAGTGCTATGTTTATTATTGTTGCAGTGTTTCTCCTTTTCACTTTCATTTCACTAGCTATTTTTTGTTGTTCTTGTAAACAGATGCATTTCCACATGACCATCGTGAACTTATTGGTTCATATATTTTAACTATTTTACTTAGCTGCCTGGTACTTACAGTGAGCATGTAATAAGGAACACCATTCATTTTGCTCAGGGCTACGCTTCTTCTCAAAAGGATAAAAACTTCCTTTTAAGGAAATTGGAAAAAGATGGAAATTGAATAAATGAATTTTCTAATATATTTGTCCCAAGGGGATATTTTGAAGCAGTTAATTTTATTTAGGAGTATCATTTTGTTTAATAGTCTAATGCAACAATGAAATGCAAACAATAAAAATGCCAGTAAAATATTTTAAATTCTTTCTGTAATCAGTCAGACAAAAGTTGAAATGCTAAATAATGAAAATGTAACTGCAGTTATTCTACTAATAAAACCAAAGGCTTTTTAATTTTTAGCATATTTTGTAGCATTGATCCATTGGTGTTTTAATATACAGAGTGCACAAGTGATGTAGTTGTACTGAAATGCTTTTTGTCTTTGAAAATAAGTATCTTATAATTAAAAATATTTGCAGTCCTATCTTTAATTAGATAATCTATTAAATGCTGTTTTGATTAGTGAAATACTAAGGGCTTTTCCTGTTTTTTCAAACATGGCAGAAATGTAATCAAGGAACTATTAATCCTCATAATTAAGTTTAGCGCAGAAGAAATTAGGATTGGAAGGGGAAATTAGGATTCTCAGGCAAATGTATTCTTTAGCTAGCTATAGTAAAATATATGAAATAAAATAATTATACAGGGAGAGCAAAAGGTATACAAACTATAAACCCAAATAGTAATTTCAAATTGGAGATGTAACAGAAAATAAGTTCATGTTAAGGTTGTCTGTCTATCTTTCCTGTTATTCTTACCCCTTCGCCTTTTCCTGTCGCTACCTTTAATCTATCTATAGGTAAATCTCCTATTAGAAGACTGCATAAAGTCCTATAAATTAAATTCTCAGGAATTAGCGATGTCCTGGTCTTCGAGGGGGATTTTGTTAACGGTGTGAAGTCTTTTGTATCTTTACTGTGTTTTTTTTCAGATAGACTAGTAATTTAAATTTTAATGAATGTATTTTCACAGTCTCAGACACATACTTACCATCAAAATAAAATTTTAGTTTATTTAGAAAACCTCTTTCCTGACCAATTTAAAATGTAAGAATAAATGTAAGTGTAAGACACACTAAGAGACAAAAGATCTCACCTGTTTTATTTAGATCATTATATGGTTTTAGGAAAAGTGGGAGTACATTTATTGAAGTTAATGATTTACAATATTATTAAGGAAAAGGATGTTAGAAAATTTGATCAAAGATATTTTATCATGTGCACAGACAATGTACCAAAAATCTCCCCTGTTCATGCAAGGAGGAAGTCCTTTTACAGCTCAGTTATTTTTCTAAACACTAAAGAATACCTTTAACCAATTGCAAATAAATAGCTATGATAGTGATATTCGAGTGTTCTGGGGGCAGAGTACATTTTGTTTAAATGTTGCTAATCAGATTTAGACCATTAAAATGGCTCCTGTGTGAGGGAGGTCAACAGCTAACCTTCCTAAGTATTTTTTCGTAATATTTTTGTCTTAATAAGGTACTTGTCAGTATCAAGAAAAATATGTTTTGTCGTGTGTCTTGCTGTCATGCAGCTATCTGCACCAAAGACACCATGGGTTTGAAACAGACCGAAGAGATCTGTGTATTACCATCTTTGTAGATGTGTTCCTAATTTGTTATCAGAGCTTTTCTTTTCATTAAATCATTTCCTAATATCTGACAAATACATTGGAAATCTTTTTAACTAAATTAATCATAGCATAGAGGAGCATAGGAGTATTCCCTTGATATAACATAGTGTAGCTTCATTTTTCATTTTGCACACCATTTTATAAATTAGGGATTTAAAGCTGAAACTGAACTAGCAATTTTCAGGCTGAACCTAACTCTAATTGATAAAAATCCATCATATGATCTTATGTGAGAAATCTAGATTGAGAAAACAATGCTAAAAAGTGGCCAAATTTAAACTGAAAATGTAATTAATGCCAAAAAAAAAAAAGAAAATTTCTGAAATATGAAGTTTTACTCCTAAGGGATGTTCAGTATTATTACTCACCTGTCATTTACATACACACAATAAAAGAAAGGTAGGAGGAATAAACAAACGTATTGTCCAGATAGAGGATATATTGTTATGCAGTTTTGGATAAAAGCAATGGCTGCAAATCCAGCAAGGCTTGCAGGTTTTGTTTTTTTTTTTTTTTTTCTCTTTCTGCTTTATCATACTTTCCTGCTGATTCTTATGTACTGAGTATTTGAAAATAATAGGAAGCGTGGCATAACACTTACATTCTTCTATTGGAAGTATTAAATAGTGCTGTATTGATTACATGTCACTTTAAGCAAACACAGAAGAAAAATTGAACCAGAGCTTGTGGCTGCGTGCTCTGGAGTTAGTCCTGAGAGTTACAAATTACAGCCTCTCCTTTGGAAAACGTGAATCAGTAGCAGGAAAATACTCTTTCCATGTGCTTCTTCCATGATAAATTATGGTCCGTGATGAATGCCATCCTATAGCAGAGTTTGTTAAACAGTGCAAGTGATCTTTTTTTAAAAAAATGTTTTTTCAGGCAGTTGGTTATGCTAATTAAAAATACAGATGTGAAATATATATTCCTCTTAGTATGTAGCACAGGTGCATTCATTTGCAAGTGAATCTGAGGTTGGTCTGCAGAGTTCAGTCAGTGCTCATACTTTGCTTACTTCACGTAGAGTAGACAAGCTGCTCTTACAGACTTGTAGGAAGTCCTCAAAGCAAAAAAAAACCATTCCGTATTCACTTGGCAGAATCTGAACTCATTTCCCTTTTCCTCTTGTTTTAAAGTGATATGTTGTTAGTGATTGTTGTGTTTATTTCCTCTAATTTCATTCACCTTTCTCACTAAAGTATGATTTTATTTTTTTCCTAGTTGCTTTAAGATGCTTATCAGTGGGTGTGTATCTCTGAATAACCAGATGTAGGAGCAAGAGTTATTTCCCATCTGGGAGACGACTTTGGGTCCAGATGACCCACCATGTGAAATTAATCAGTTTTGGGTTGGCCAATTTTGTCTTGTATACAACTGTAAATTTTACAGGATTTTTGGAGATAGAGATTATTAGGACGCAATAGATGTGCCATGTTTGCTCATACTAAGTTATTTTCAACTTCTGGATGAGTGCCAGTTCTCAAAAAGATTTTAACATCAGCATTAGCTGTGAGTCTGGGGGAAAAAAAATCATCTTAGCAGAGTTCTATTTGTATTAATAGTAATCCAAGCTGATAGTAGATGCAGACAGCCAAAGCCTCTTAGGCTCAACACAGTAATACTAATGTTGTAGCAAAACCTTGGTATACATCAGATGCATAATTAAGAGACGTGATATTCTGGTTGAAAGCCATTTGTGAGATGTGTTAATCAACAGAACACCTTGTTATTTAGAAGAATAGTGGTTATTCTGGTCATCCTGCCTCAAAAAGAAGAAAAATTCATTTGTGTGAGAAGAAAGCCTTAAATAACAAGCCAAAACTCGGCTGTGGCCCTTTCCCTTTCCTTCCTCTCCTGTCTCCAGAGGAAAACTACCGAGTTTCCTGGGGTGCTGTGAAGTTTCACTTTCATGCAAAAAGGTAAATTGTTTCACTCTGGAATGAAAGTACATTCTGAATGAGGGCAGCTGTTTGGCAGCAGCGCTGGGGGAGGGAAGCTGTGAGGGGAGTTTGGTTTCCTAAGTTCAGTCACCAGCACTTGTTAAGCAGCTGAGCTTCAGAGAGGTGCTTCCTCCCATTCCCTCCAGCCCTACCTCACAGCTTTGAAAATCTGGCTGTAAAGTTTATTAATTTCTGAAAAAGTATCCCAGAAGCACAGGATTCACTGATCAGTCCTGATTCCTTTGCTGTAAAGCAAAAGTATTCTAAAGTAATTGTTGCCATTTTAAAGGAAGGAGAAGGAAGGGAGGATTTGACTTCCAATCCAACTAAAATCCTTAGTATTTGTTAAAGGTGTGGAAGCTTGACAGCCTCTTCTTACAGTCATTTTCTGCAGTTCCTGTTTTGGTGCTTTCACTTAGTTCTTTAATTTAGTGGGTTACATTTTTGAGGGCAGCAGACCCTGATGAGCATCTTTCAGGTCCTGATAGCACAGCATAATAATTAAAAAGAAATATAACGCTCAGTTCCCAACCTGGAAATTTCTTCAAAAACCTCAAATACATTAGGGAGCTGTACACATGTATTAATGAGTAAACAATGTGGAGAAAACACAGCAAAAAGCCGTACTTAAGGTATTATTTTGTTACGTTATTTCTGCACCCAAAGCTGTTCTGAGGCTGCTTTTGTGAAACAATAGCGTAAATCTTTGATAGCTAGAAATCAATTATAGTCTGTGCTAGCGTGCTACTCTTGTACAAAACAAATCATTAGCAATCATTGCTTTCCAACATAGCAGTATTATTTTGTACTCTCAGGTAAATGGCGTTGAGTTGACCAGGGGGTAATTCCTAGAGCTGAGGTTTCACTCTAGAAACTAGATCCCGGTTTCACTCAGACACCAGCATCATCTGACGGGTGCGTTACGTGCGTGCCCAGAGCAGTGAACAGCAAGGGGAAATACCAAGCTGCCGTGGAAAGGAGGTGGAACCAGGAGAAATACTTCAATCGCTGTATTTTGGACCTCATGGTTGATTTGGGGACGTAACGAACTCTGAATGTGCATTGAAAACGCTAACACTGCGGAGTTAAAGTGACACTTGCAAACTTTTTTTTTGTTAAATATATAGTGCAAAAGTGAGAAAAAAGTGCTGTTGTTGGTAGTTTTAAAAGTTGTATTTGGGGAGAATCTAAGCTTAAATTGACTTGTTGATTATAAAACCTTGTGACTCATGAGACTAATCGTGTTCAGAAAAGTAAACTAAGAATTACATTTACTGCTAGCTGCAGGGGTGCCTTCAGTCTGCACATTATTTAGGTTTTGTTACACTTTAAGAGAATAATTTTTGTATTTGGTATTTACCTGCAGAGACTATGGAAAGTGATGGCATATTCCTGGTGGTGCTGGTTGCATTATAATACTCATGAAGATAACTGTTTTAAAACTTCTTAAAATCTTCTGCTTTTCAAAATACTACATCCTTTAATAGTTGCATTTTACTAAACTTTCCTTTGGCTATCTGAGTGGACTACTCCCAAGTCTGGAATGGGTTCTTGTGAAAAGTATGGCAAGATATTGTGTTTTACTGTTCAGTGTACCTTACCTTACTTCTAAATGTCCCATGAATTAATTGTAATCTCTGAATTAATTTTAGCTGTAATAGTGCTGTAAGTTTTTTTTTTTTACCTCCTGTGGTATGTGCTATCATAATAGAACACCCAGTAGAGTTTCATGTCATATTTGTACAAATCCTTTAACAGACTGAGTAATTTGTGCATATAATCTCACATCTGTTTAATATGGTGTATGAGTAATATGTAACTTACTGGACTAATGCCAAAGCAGTGTAAGCTAAGAATTGATTCCCTGCTTTATTTAGTTGCTTTCATAATGGCATTTTAACAGTTAGGAATGTAAATACTTTTTCATTGTGTTTTCTTCTCTTCAACAGGATACTACAAGTATAGAAAAAATGTCAAACTGTTGTGAAGACATGTAAGTGCTGTAAATTTTCCACATTTGTTTGCTGAAAGGCTAAAGGAGTAGCTGGGTTTTTTAACTGTGAGAGAGAAAAGGAACTGAAGGCACTTTGTTAAGATTATTTTGCATGGTCCTGTGCCCTGTACTTTTTATCTCTGGCAGCAGCTCACTTATCTTTTGATAGTGGTTGTGCATAAAGTAGCCTCATGTTATTCTCATTCCTTCCCTACCCAAAGCCAGTGGAACTGTGTATTCTTTCAAAAGTACAGATCAAAAGACACTTTCTGCTGTGTCTTGACATACATTTCATTGATTCTGAGGTTCTCCTCTGCTTCAAAAGTTGCCTTCGGTTGATTGATGACACAGATAGTTTCTGTTCTCCGAAGTTAAGTCTCAGCTGCGTGCCGTAATGAGAGAAAAGCTGCATTTGTGATGCTGGGACACAATTCATCAGAGTCCAGTAATGGATCCCCAGCCAACCTGCATTGTTCTAGCTGACTGAAGTGCACCGTGGGCGTGCTGTCTTTCACTAATAATGCTGTCTTCTGTAGATCAAGGCCCCGAAAGCCATGGCAGCAGACCTTCTCAGAAGTTTTTGGCACCCACTGGAAGATCCTGTGGTTTATTCCTTTCAGGCAGAGGCAACCACTCCGAGTTCCCTACCACTTTGCCAATCACGTCTGAACAGATGGATGGTGGGCACAGATGGGTCCTCCATGCTGGAAGTGCGTTACAGGTTTTATGATAATGGGACTGTGACAGTCTTCAAGTCAATTAAAATCCTCCCACCAATCGTAGGTATCACAATGTGCCCCAGGCTTTATTTTAATAGTGATCTTGATTCTGTTCTGAGATTAATACAAGTTGTATGTTTAACTTTAGGCATATCTGCTTTCAAATTAGCTTTCCAAAGGGATTTCTTTTGTCTTTGAGGTTAATACCAAAACCAAATGACTGGAATGCAGTCTTACACTATTTGTTTGATACTGCCTCTTTTGATTATTATTTTTTTTAATTTTTGGTAGGAAGCACTGAAGTTTACATTGATTGTTAGCTTTCGCACTAAGTGTCTTATTCTACCTTGGATTTTTTTAAGTGTTTTTATCAGTAGGTCTGTCTAGATAATCATGTCTTTTTTCAGCTACACGTCTCAAATTCCCTGATACTGCCATTTATTTATGATACACAATACTAATCCTGCAGTACCACACTATAAAAGGTAACATTTAAAACTGAGGCAGACTTCTTCCTAAGCCTTCCTCAGAGAGATTTTTATAAATACACGTAAATGTATGTGTTTATATAGAGAAATCTTACATCTTACAGCTACCTTTCTACGTAAATATGATCTTAGTGAAAAATATCCATGTCTTTATGTCAATAAAAGCAGTGAAATGTTCCAGGGTAAAATATGCAGATAGAAAGCATGTTTTCCCTATATTCCAAGGGTTTATTTGCAATAATTTAACAAAGAAGTTTTATGGTGCAAATACTAGAATGGTTAGTTTTTAAAAATGTAAATTTAATTAGCATAATGTACCATAAAGAAAAAATATATTGTCAATAAAGTTATAAATTTTTGTTTAGTCATGGTTAGCTGGAATTGGTCTGTTCATATATTGGAAGTATATGTGAAAATATTTTAAAATATTTATACATAAATACAGATATTTGCTACTAATGTATTGTAAAGATTATGAACTGATTTAATAGGGTACTAAGTCGATGTATGATAGCTTGTTGTGGGTTCTTTATGTATGGAAGTAGCTAACCAAAGAAAGCATCCTTAAGACAAGAGCTGGTGAAATGGCAACAATTCCCAAAGTACTGGCTCAGCTTTGCTGCATATGGAAAAATTATGTAATTTATTATAGGCCTCTGTATCTATACAAATATCAGCATGAGATGATTTTTGAAAGTTCAGCCTTTTCAGTTACACTGCTTACTGTGTTTGTTGTCCTGGCTAACCAGACTAGGATCCACCTTAAGACAGCCATGCAACAGGATAATAAGAGGCACAAAAGCAGGGTGTAATACATTTGGATTGTGTTTGGAGAGAGTAATAGTTCATTTGTGAAATTCAAAAAGAAGGGCTAGAGTTGTCATGAGTTGTTTTCATAGTGAATTTTTGGATCAGCTGTCCTATAGTCTTTGCACGGTCACTGCCAATGTTGGGTGTCCCTGCATTGGATTAACAGCTTTTGTTGATCCATTGAACCTTCCAGAAGGTGCATCTTGAAAATCACTTGAATTTTAAACTTTTGTAAACCTCTAACATTTGAACCGGCTTTACTTTGTGGCTACTTTTAAAAATAGATACAGTGTTTTCTTCATTCAAATTTTCAAGCCTCATGTTCAACCATTTTTTTCACAGCATTTTTACATGTGAGTTAAAATTTTCTTTAAGATGGTATTGGCAGCAATATTTAAATGAAAGGAAGCTTGAGGAGAGTGGATGGAAAGGCTGCAGCAGTGCTTGAAATTAAAAATAATGTGCATATACATTATAAAGTAATGGCTGTATACTCTTTTTTAAAAGAAATTCCACTGTTATATTCTGTATGAAGCACCTAGAGGAATAGTAGCAGTTTTGTTTCATGTGCCAATATTTTAATCTGTTTCATAAGCAAAATGTGGTAGCTTATTTTAAAGTTTTTCACACTGGTCAGTTATCACAGTCAGCAGATCAGGCTGTTCTGAAGCTGACGAAGAAAGGGGATCAAGAATTTATGTATACTTCGTATGTTCACTGTGGATGCATATTTTCATTCTCTCTGTTTCCTACTATCATTGTATCGATTTAGCTGTGTGTGGAGAACCGAGCCTGTAATACAGAGTCTGCCTGAGGGTCGGAACCTCAGTTAATAAACTGTGTAATTAATTTTTGTACGTGATATCCGGCGGAGCAATGGAACCGTTACATTTTGCCTGCTGGGTGGGGATCACAGCAGCAGCAGCCGCCCAAAACGGTGTCCGTCCCGTGTGCTGTATTCCGCTGTTTTCACCCCAAAGAAGGTGCTGGCCGATGGGGTGGGCCACGGAGCCCCGTGTGGGTGGAGCGGGAGATGTTGGGTTTTATGCATGTCTCAAAGGCAAGGCCAAGTCAAAACTGACCGGTTTCAAAGGAGCAGCCTTTCAACAGAGGAAGTGGGGATGCAGGACAGAGACGGGGCTGGAGTGGAGAGGGAACTAGTTAAGATGCAAGGCAGTAAGGAAGGTGGAAAGCCCACCCCCAAGCTCTATTTTTGTCTTCCCTAACTTGGTGGCTTTTCCATTGCATTCACAAGATACATCTGAGCAGACAGGCTCAAGGTGGGGGGGGGGGGGGGGGGGGGGCAGGTTGTGTCCCCCGTGGGGGCGGCCCGGCGCCGGGACAGCTCCCCCGCTCTCAGGGCGCCCTCTGTCGGCCGAGCCTGCGCAGCGGCAGCGCGGGCGGCGGGGAGGGCGACCCCGTCCCGGGTGGGTGGGTTGGGGCTGGCGGTGGGGCTCGGGTCTCGGTCCCGGGGCCAGGGGTCCGGGGTGAGGGGGACGCAGGCTCCTGAGGGGAAAAATCTAGGTGTACATTGAAGTGAACGATGCATGAATGCCGTGCCGCGTCATCGCTCATGAACATGGTGATCTCAAAGAGTCACAGTTCCTCAAATGTTTTCATGTATTCTTGATTTTTTTTTTTTTTTGTAAATATATTTTTTCTCAATCTCCCATTCATCCTTAATCAATATGTAATCTGATTAAGGCTTTCCGAGTGTGCGGAGGAGAGAAGGGGGAATTTGGAGAGGCTTCTCCTTTAGGAGGCACTGAGCTTTACTCCTTGAATGACAGCCTCTAAAAGTGTGAAAGTGATCAAAATATTTTTTAAAATTTTAGCCAACAACCATATAATGTTATTAGTATATTAGATTAAAGTTTCTGAAACTGATTCTCAGAAAGAGTTGTTCCAGCAGGAAAAGACCAGGCAGAGTTTTACGATCTAATTTGAAATTCCTTCAACCTTGAAATCCTTTTAACCTTTATTTTGAAATCCCACTTCTTTCCCTCTGTCTCTCCTTCATGACTTTTTATTTTAGTAGAAACCGTATTCTTAAAAGCAATTAGTGCTTGCCATTGTTATTAATTTAAAAATCTTATAGACAGTATGCATGAATTTCATCCTGATATCACATCAGAACTACATGTTTCATTGAGCACACTGGATATTAGCTATGCACTTAACAATATTTGATTTCCTGAGGGGTACAAAGAGAAGTCAAAGCACTAAAGAAAACCAACCTGAAAACATTTGAGAATAACTGGTTAATTTGCAGTATGGGGTACCTCCTGGAAGGTCAGAACAATGCGACCTTGCTGTCTTCTGGTAAAATCACAGATTTGAGATTTCATCTGAAAAATCTCGATGTCTAAAATAAAAGATTCTGCGTTAGGTAACATTTACCAATCAATCCTCTGATCTGTTGGTCTGAAGGACAGCTTCCGTCGAACAGCTGGTAGAGTAGTTGAGATACACAATCATTTTCAGTCTTGAGGAGGATTCACAAGTAAGAAGTTCATCTATCCAGTTTATTCAGTGAATGATACTTCTCAGAAACGATAACTTCATGCTTTTTTTGTGTGCTGTTTTATTGGCCACTGTATGCCAATGTAATGGCATAAGATGTAGGTGGCAAAGATGGGATTTCTCCAGTACTGAGAAAGAGAAACCTTTCAAGTCAGCTTTGCATTCAGATGAAACATGGTACTAAGATGCATTCTCTGGTAACCTGAAATTTTTGGTTAACACAAAGCACTTTTCTTTGTTATGCATTATTTACGGTATTGGGCCAACCTTCCTGCCAGCCGTCCATCGCTTGTAGCAGAGTGTTCCTGTCACATACTGGAGGATGACGTCACGTAGGTGCATTATTTCACGTGGCTGTCTCCACCCTTTGTCTTCACCACACACTCAGTTCTGCTGCAGCTCACAAATAAGAAGCCGATGCACTGGCTCCTCTCAATATCCCAACTGGAAATATCATTGCATACCTTAAAATGTGTTTTCTCTGTATGGTGGTGTCTTGATCATTCTGGACCCAAATTTTTCCTTATTCTACATATATTCCCTTCAGTAATACTGTATTAGCACTTCTAAACTATTCCTAAAATAAAACCTACATGTATTTTCTAAAGTATGAATTGCATAAAACCATGTGGATCTTAATTAGTACCAACTAGTACTTCTCATCAATCCTGTACCTCTACAGTTGTGTTACATCTGCAAGCATAATAAATCGATTTTTTTTTGGTATTGTGTATAAGAAATACACTTTTATTCATAGCCTTGTAACTGCTTGAAAGTTAACTATCACAAGACAAAGGTACCATTCTGGCTTTTGCACTTCAAGAATTTACTAGCTTTTGTTTAGCCACAAAAACTCAGATCTGATGTTGAAGCCTGTGAACAAAGGTTTGACTCTATTGAAGTGATCCAACTGAGCATTGCGGCTGTCCAGCAGCACTGATAAGGATAATCTTAGAGGGATTTTTATATACATAGCACAAGCCCAATGTTTATACTTCTCAGGGCCTGCCCCTTCTCAGTGAGGCCATTTCCCTCTGAAAGGATTTTTCTTTTCTGCCTTCAATAAAAATTGGTGTTAATCATACCCAACAGCCACTTTGTAGCTCTCTGTTAGCTCTTGACTAGGTTGAATGAGTAGTAGGTGTGTTTTTCAGGTCCTGGTAGGCCTTGGTGTGTTATCTCCCAGCAACATCAGGTTAGTGGTCAGGTAAGAGGCAGAGGCTCATTTTATCACCCTTTGAGATTATCACTTGATCATCTTAGATTTTGTGGTGCGCTGACTAATGTGAATCCTTGAAGGACCTTTGAAAGAAGAGGTCCCAGATCTCTAGAAGCTTACTTTACACAGATGACTTGCCTAAGTTTGTCTACCTTAGTTCTACTGCCAAGTAGTTGATTCTTGGCATTAATGTAATTAAGAATTTTTGTGTTTGAGAAAGAGGGAGTTAGATTTTAAAATAACCTCAGTCAGTGTCTCAGAGGTTTAAGCTGCAGATAGTGTCTCCCATAAAATCAGGATGGTAATGACTTCTCATTCAGCTCTGGATCTGTTCTCCAAAGTATTTTGCTGTTTGTCACTCCGTATTTCAGTAATATGTCTACATATTACATAGGAAGGGTCAATACAGAGTGCAAATGAGACTGTTTTCAAGAAGCATTTCCTTGACCAAGGAAGAAATTCTGCCTGTGAGCAGATACCATTGTGATTTATGTAAGAGATCAGACCTTTCTTATCTGTACCTGAGTCTCATTTACCCAGACAAAATCATTCCTGTTGTCATGAATTCTCTACTGTAGTGAAGTTACTACCTTGAATGAGATGCATTCATTTCTCTGCTCACTTTCAACTTTGATGGCTCTTTTCCTGTCTTCTCAGTGAGCACGCAGCACCATAGAGTGGCCCTACCTGTAGTCATGTTCATATCATCATAAGGAGTATTGGTTTGATTTAAAAAAATTAATAAATTGTAATTCATGATACGCAAATTCTTTTTTCCCAGAGAATTTGTGTTTGGTTTGAGAGCAAGCAGTCAGTTGCTTCAAAGATTTGAAATCTGTTATGGATTCTGTACCCTGAATGAAGTCACACCTCTTTCTGGGTTTTGAACAACTGCTGACGTTTTTTGCTGTAATAAGGCACAGTTGGCACTTTTTGTAACCTTAAGCATTATTTTGTATATAATTCAAGATTTTTTTACCTTGTTGTTGCCTGAATCAGTATCTCCTGACCTAAGTCGGTACGTGCACCGTTCTGGTGCTGCCACAGGTATGTTTAGCAGCTGGAGATCCATGTCTCTTGTGCCAAAAAATAACTTCTTTAAATTGGTCCACTTGCAAGACTTGAATTCTCACATACTTGGGATTTTAAGAAGAGACCTAATCTCCTATATCTCATTCTTTATTAACAGACATAAATGTTTAAAAACATATGGTTTAAGCTGTTCTTCAGATATTCCTGATAATTTATTTTTACTCATTACTTCGTAAACACATGGTTAATGAAGCACCAAGTGGGATGATGTCATGACAAACCACATTGTCATTCACACTCAGGATAATTCCAGGTAATTCAGGATTGAGATTCACATTATTGTGTTCAGGATAGAACAAATAATGATATTGATATGACAATTGAGATATAGATGCAATCCTTTGTTTCACAGTCATTAGGAAATGTTATAAATGCAATGCTAAGAATATTTTTCTGTACAAATTATTAACAATTTTTGATTAAGTGAATGGACATATTTGAAAATACACAGACACTACAAAAGGTGATTTCAGTGCTGTTTAAAGTTATTTAAAACAGATGACATGTGACAAACTCCTGCTTGGCATGCTGTTTATATCAAAATATAACTACTGTTGTTACAACTACACTACTACTACTAGTGTGTCAGGCACCTTATTTTCATGTCGACTGTTTTATATATGTGATTTTTTAGATTAATAGTTTTAATAGTTAGGAGTGGAGAAAATACACTGGGAGTTGTCTCCTGCATTAGTAAAGTTAAATTGAATTACTTCTCTTACACTAATAAGTTGAATCTAATTCTCAATCAGTCAAAATATCAGGACTTCAGAACTATTTGAGTGATGTCAAGTGATGCTAGGGATTACTTTTGGGAAGAATGGGTACTTCTAAGTAGAGTGTCTGTACTTATGTGACCTATGGCATGACTGAATACTTCCAAAAGCGCTGTTCTTCAAACAGATTTTTGTACTACTTTCTCAATGGCTGAGCGTCTGAACTCCAGGATTCTTTGAACTACTTGCACCCTCCTTAGGCCTAGGGCTCCCGTTCCCCTGAAATTGCTCAATGGCCCCTTGAGACTTGCCAAACTCAGGTGGAACGATTAAAGTTAGTTGTTGCAACAAGGGCCATCTAAGCGTTGCCTGTATAACCAAGAATAATTCAGATTTGCAGTAGAACACATGCTTTTCAACTTAGAAAACATGAAAATTAGATTGTAATTTCTGTATATTTCTGGGTCAATAAGCATTTCTATGCACATTCCCAAGGCTGATACACTGTAGTGTATAGGTACAAAACTATCACTCTGTCTACTTTACAGCTTCGATTTAAGTGCCAGGTAGCAAAATAATACTGATTTTTGTAAATTAGTATTTTGAATTTTGTAGTTCACAAATGGGCACATGATTGACTTTTACTAGTTTGGTCATTGTTTTCAAACAATACAGAAAAATGTTTATAGTGGACTTGTTGAAAATTATGAGGTCTAACACTGGTTATGCCTGAATGGGAAATGTATGAGGGGACTAGCTGAATAATATCAAAATAGGGAAACTTACTCTGGTATTCCTTTAATCAAATCTAAAAGGGCAAGAGTATGTCCAGCTGAGAAACAATGAATTATCTTTTATTTATCTTCCTTTACTTTATTCTTGAAATATTTCTGGTTTTTTTTTTTCTTTCCAGATTGATTTAAATTACATATTATTTTTTCATTCCTATTGAGATTTCTTATGTACTCTATTTTTAAAGAAATATTATTTAAAAAAAAATAATCAAGGTTTCTTTTTCTCCTCTGGATTTCATTTAGATTGGTTTAAAGTTGCATAAAATACTTTGCTAATATTTTCCAAATCTGTTTTTAGATTTTCCTAATTCTTTTATATATTACTCTCACTACTTCTTATTCTGACAAGATTAAGCTGGAATCCCAAATGGTTGTTTTGGAAAACTGAACTGTGAAAAATCATGGATCAGTTAGCGGGGTACTTATTATTTGAGCTTTGTTGGGGTTTTCTTTAAGAGAAGAACCAAGTGTTGGTGGAAGCATTGAAAACTTCCTGTTAGGACTATCTCTTGCTATAACAACACTAGTTACACTTGAATGTCTTGCCTAAATAATTAAATTATTTGTATGCAGCTGTACTAATGCATTAACAAACACACCCATACACCTTTTTTTTTTTTTTTTCTGCTCTCTGCTCTTGTTACATAAGGTAAAACAACCAAATCTCTAAACTGTGCTGATCAGGGGGTACCAGCAAAGGAAATCCAGGCAGCTTCTCATGTGTTTATGCCAAGACGAGAGTTTACAGTTCTCTCTAACCCCTTCCAGAGTAGGAGCCTCTAATGTAGGTATAAAATAAAAGTTATACAAATTGCCGTTTTTCAAATTGCAAAAATAGAGATTTTTTTTTTTCTTTCTAGTCTTTGGCTTGTGTGTTTCTATACACTGTATTAGATCATGATAATCATTCTTGGAACACTTTTTGAGGGAGTTAAAGACATCTGAATCAGCAACTCTTCTGTTTTGTGTACATGTGAATTATGTCAGATTTCACTGCGGAGTGTTTTTGCACATTTTGGTCTCTTGCAAGTGAGATACTGGATTTAGACACGTAAAAAGACGTGCAGAAATATTACTGGCCACAGTAAAATGTAGCAGAGAGGAATTAAATAGAAGCTGCTGGATATGGTGTGACCAGAGTCTCAGCTGTAGAAGAAGGGAGGATTTTAGACACCTGGGAAGATCCACTGCAAGAATAGTGGGCCAAAGAAAAAAAAGCCAGCGGTTATGCCTGCAAGGAAATTATTAAAATAGCTGAATTGTGGCACTTCATGAATAAGGGAGCACAAACTACATGATGAGAGTTTGTGGCACAGAACTTGTGTCTTCTGTTTCAGCCCGAGAACCGGATTCTGGTAATAACAGTAATAAAAATCACTTCCATACTGATCCTCCCACAACAGTGTAAAACCGACCTGTAAAAATCTGTGTTCTGTGTGTATTCCAGAAAAAACTGTTCTTGCCCGCTCCCAACAATTTCAGCTTCTCTTGTCTGAAATTTCAATGGGCCTCTTTTCCCCACATAATAATTTCAGATCTGGTTGATCTCTGCTATGAAATTTATTCAGTTTAGTATTTACAAATTAGATACAACTGCCTTGTGTGAGTGTGTGCCTTCTTTTTGATGTGTGGAAACAGAGATCTATTCCGACTTGCCCATAAAAATAATTTTAATGTGTACACTGCAGTATTTTTAATGCCTAAAGCTCCTGGAAGTATTTCTTGATGTGTTTTGTCCTTTTATAAACTGAATGAAATAAAGTATTCAACAGTACTTTGAGTCTATAAATTCATTTTAAGAGGCTGCCAGGTAGTGCAGATGGACAAATGCGTGCAAACACTGCTGTAGGCTGACCAATTACCCATACGAGCCGCAATTATATTAGCGTGCAAGGGCAATTGGAGGGAAAATTGGACCCTGTGGATATCCAGCTGAGTAAACAGGCTTGAGGAAGGATGGAGGATGTGTTAGTCTGAATAAAATATAGCTAAGCTAATGTGAAAAAAAACAGGCCAGAATTTGTATCAGTCACAGCACATTCTTTGTGTGTCCGCTAGTTTCACAATATTTTTCTCATTAGGCTTCCCCTCTCAAAAACATTCCCTTTGCTGAAGGATTAGTTTAAGATCAGACACGTGCAGCAATAGGGTTTGTATGCAGTAAGCCAAAAAGCTATATTTCAGTCGCACGGAGCTGAACATAAAACGAACTGGACAGGTGCTGCTGCTGAGGAGTAACGACTCTCTCCAGCCTAAGCAATAATTTATCCCCAAATATAACGTGATCTTGCTGTTTAGGCTGTGCTTCACAACTTCCCTTTTTATTCCACGAAGCTAGTGCTTTCCCCTAAGCTGCGGCCAAACTCCCTGTTGGCTGCCATTTGGGCCATGGGCTCCTCTGTTTTTTTTCCAAGCGGTGTAAGTGCAGACAGTGCAGTAATTCCAGCCCAACAAAGGTGGAATGTGATAATTTGGTTTGATAGCTAATGGGCGCTAACCCACCGGGCTAGACCCCAAGTCTAGGAGTCGGAAGATGGGCCTTCAGCTCTCCCGGTGACCTTTGGTTCTCCTGGGTGGAGCTGCGATGCCCAAGGTGGCACCCCTGAGGCAGCAGCCCAGGCCCTAATCCCATACTGGATTTCCAGAGCTCCCAGAGCTCCAGAGAGACGTGTGTCCCCACTTCCCTGGGCAGCACTGCACTCCAGGGATACGCTCCTCAGAAAAATTTTACACTGCAGCTCTCTGGCAGCAGTGTCTGATTTAAATGAACGAGGGAGAAACAGCCAAATAAAGTGCACCTGGGGGACTTTAAGTGACACTTGGGGACTTTAAGTAAAAATACAACTACTGTGCTTTTTGCCTTCAGTTAAATACTAAATGCAAGTAATATCTGCAGGTCCTATTGAACATAGGTTAATTTTCTACATACTGCTGATAACTAAGTTCAGCTAACTATGCCGGTGTTGATCACATTTCTAAATCAAATTTCTAAATCAACAAATGTGTTGTCACATTTGTTTTGCTACAAAATTTGGGGTTGAGGAGTCTGACTAGTGAATCTAACGCTCATTTGGCTGGGCTTCCTAAAGACCAAGATTTCTCCAGGCTCTGAGTTGGTACTCAGTAACTATCTTAGAGAGTAATTTTCCACATCATCTGTGAAAATAAGTATCCAGGTGTACAATTTTAGCAGTATCATAACTGAAGGATGGACAGCAACTCAGGTATACCTTGCTTACCTCCGGTAAAGTACAAGGGAAACCACATCAGCAATTTCATCAAATAAGCTAGTCCCAGAATATTTCTGTCTTTTGGCTTTTTGCTTTTAGAATTATTTTTCTCTCTAATTTGGGGCCATAAAATTTACGCCATCTATAGAGAAGCATAAAATTGCAAAATTATATTACAGGAAAATGGAATCCCATTTTTTAAAACCACTTTGGAAGTGGTGTTAATAAACAAAAGTAACCTTACTCCAAAAAGAAGGTTCTCCTGTATTTTTGAAATGGCTTTTTCTTCTGAGACACACTTCTTGAGGTGCGACTATAGAAAGTGAAATGTTGCTGAAGACAGGTATATTTTTTGTTTGTTCGTTTAAATTCCTGAAAGTTTATTTTGATGTACAAATAACAGCTGCCAACCTTCCAGCTTCCTGCACTTCTGTCAGCCTTCATTATTCATGTCTAGTTTTCTTTATAGAGTTGATACATGCCCAAATAACTGCACAGATATCTTTAATTAATCTTTTCATAATTTGCTGTATTTAAAAAAAAAAGTTTTGAAGCGTGGAAAAAGTTATTTTTCAAATACTGTAATTGCAGAAAATATTTTTAGTAAG
Organism: Calidris pugnax; assembly: GCF_001431845.1. Classification (NCBI taxonomy): domain Eukaryota; kingdom Metazoa; phylum Chordata; class Aves; order Charadriiformes; family Scolopacidae; genus Calidris; species Calidris pugnax. The sequence continues at coordinate 6,464,893 of NW_015090986.1, read as the reverse complement.
TTTTCCCAATTTATTTGCTTCCTATAATGTCATTATTGTTCTCAGAAATCTCAGTAAAATCAGAAGTTGTTGGAGTGATTTAAAAAAGAATGTTATGTAAAATGTATTTGATGTCTGTTCTGATTGCTAAGTAAAAAGGGGAGAGGCCTGTTAGGGGAGACAAATCTTGCTTTGAAGAGAAAGGCAGAGCTTTTATCTAAAGCAAGCACATTGTGCTCCTGCAAAGAGGGGAACAGTGGAGGCCTTGTACCCCCGGCCTGACTGGCTACTCTCGTGATAACCGTTGGTGAAGAGGCAGGGGGAGTCTTTGTGTGAGAGAAAATAAAGAACAATTTGTGTGGGCAAGGAACGGGAAGTTTGCTGGTAGGTTTGGCAGGGTCTGGCTGGCAGGTGGGCACATCCCACCAGCAGAAAGGTAAACTGGTGGGAAGGAGGGACCTTCGAGGGGGTCGGGCGTGTGCTCAATTGCAGCCGCCTACAACCGTAAGGAGTAAACAGTTACCACTTGAAAGCACTCATTGGCTATTTTTTGCAGCAGTTGCATACGTACGAGCATTTAAAGAGGGGAGGAAGGAGCTATCTTGTGCTAATAGTTGGACTTCATCTTTTTAGCTTATATACACCAAAACCCCATTCAAGTAGCATGTGTGCTGTTTCACACACAGAGTGGAACATTGTGATCTCAGAAGACAAAAAATAAAAGATTGATTAATGTACCATGATAGCTATTGGTGGCTGAGAAGGGGTCTTTCTCCAAATACTTCACTTACACTCCTTTACTCACAGAAATGTATCTTCTCTCCCCCACGCTGGTTAGTTGCATCATAGATCTGAAAGGAGTTGCTATTCTTCGGGGAGAGAAGATAAAATGTGGAAATCAGTTGTACTGCAGACAACTTGTATTCTGAGATAACTGTAAAATTTGTAGTCTCTCCCTTTCCAGTTGTTTTTCCTTTCAAGAGCTCAGGCTGGTGGACCAATAACCTAGAGTTCAGACATCAAAGCCACGTTTGCAGTGTCTTGCAGAACTTGCTTCTGGAAATAACTTTTTATAGTTTTATGTATATAAAAGGTATAGTTACCTGTCACAACAGCAGCATAAATAAGTTGTAAATTTAAGATCTTTACCAGCTTATGAAGAATAGAAAATATAATTTCATTCAACTTCTCTTCAGTCTTGTAGAAGACCATTCTTGAAGGTGTCAAGAAATTGAAAATCCATCATTTAACTTGGGAGCCTGATCCTTCAATTAGTTTATCTTTTTTTTGCATTCCCAGTATTTCACTCTTCTCTTTTCCAACTTGAAGTTTTAAGCTTTTCCTTTGAAGATGTTGCATTTGTGCTGTTCTTTCTAACTGGAAGGATCTTTGAGCAGTCAGCATTTTCTTTACCTAAACTTACTCATAAAATGAAATTGCCTTTTAGCCATATATGTATTTGATAAACTAAGTGAACATGCACTTACCATCTTGCTGAAGGGCATTACTGAATAATGTTCATGTTATTGTCATGTGGTGGCATTTGAAAGAAATTCACAGCCATAATATTTCATTTAGAGCTTTGTTGTGGTCAATGCCACTCTAGGGAAGTAAAATCCTCTCCCTCCTTCAGCTTGATCTGCTGATTATTCACTCAATGGTGATTTTGGTCTTTTTTTGTTGCAACACCATTCTCAGATTTTGCCCACTATATTTCTAAATTCAAGGTAGGGTCCCCCAGACTTAGCTGCATTCTTTGTTCCTATGTGTAACTTTGCATTTAGCTTTAACAAGCAAATTCTTATAAATTAGGTCCAGTTGTTAACTGTATTAGCTGTTTCTTTATCACTGTGTTCAGCAAATTTTACCAGCAAATGCTTTTCTTTAGACCACATTGGTTCATGTGTTTGATGATATGAATCCCAATACTGCTGCTTATGAGGCCACATTAGCACTATCCCCATTCAGTTATGATTCCTTACGCACAGCTACTTTCTGTCATCTGTTATCCTCGCTTTAAACTAGTATTCATGATGAGAAACTACCAAGAGAAGGCAGTGCAAAGTATCTCCCAAAATATAAGCAGATTAGAACTGTGCAATAATCTTTGTTACAATTCTTTTATTCTCATTTGAGGATGAAATTTGGCCTGCAAATATTTGTACTTATATTCCTGTTTAGATTAGAAAAAGTGCTATGGTGAATCCTTTCATTCATGATTGACTCCTCTTTTCTTCTTATTGTTCTTGCCGCTCATCAGGCAACTTTTTACAGACTTTTGCTTGAAAATTGTTTAGCCTGCTAGTATTCAAACTGCAGTTAGGTATTAGCATTTTTGGTACTTTTTGTTCTTACAGACACCTAAGGGTGGCCATGACAACGGGGTGGCTGCAGCAAGTTCAACGCAGCATTGATGGGATGCTGTTCCTCTTCTGGATCAGCAGGTGGAAGTCAGGCAGGGTAGGGAGAGCACCTAAAATGACCCAAGTTGAAATACTGGCATCACCCCTCTGCACTCCTGCTTCCTCCTCTAGCTGAGGCCAACAGCCGTGCAGGCTGTGCAGTCCCAGCTCACCTCCAAAATGGATGCAGACTCTGCCACCAAGGCCCCTGACAGACAACGTGCAGCGCTTGCATTAAGCACTCTTTATTGTTAATCTTACTGAGTTACTGTATGCTGAATGCTTTTCAAATGCTGCCCCTTCCCTTACCACATCACAGAAGCCTCATAATCCACTTCAGAAGAAATGGCCATATTCCGTGGGCCGGATAAGGAATTTGGGTTGCCTAACATCCAGGAGTGCATAGGTGACTAGAATTTGAAGTATTTGTATTTTTCAGCTCATGCTGACAAACTTTTTGGATACACTGATGATGTATGTCTGGCCCAAGGAGAAAAATCATATAAGAATCTGTATTTAGTTTTCTGTCTTTGATTTTGGATTACAATAAAGAAAAGAATAATTGATGAGCATACTTTGTGTGATCATGTTGAGATGTAAATTTATTTCATTTTCAAATAGTGTTTTATGTATATACCTTTAGTATAGAAACTAGGGAAACAGAAAATATAGAAACTTGCAGGGAAATAGAAAATACCCATCTGCAATCAAGCTGGCTAGTCTAAGCAGTTGCATATTCAGGGCATATTTCTACAAAAAAAACCCAGACGTGCACTAGGTGTCTGGGTGAGGAAGAATTCTGGTTATTTGTCAGTAACACCCAGGGCTGCAAATTTTAGCTGTATATATCTTCACTCACCATTAGTAGAACATCTTCAGCAAATAGAAAGGGTAAGAATTATTTTAGGCAGGAAAGACCAGCTCTTCAGCTTTACTTCAAGGTATGAAATCCTAACACTGAAATACCAGGTTAAGCTTTCCCTGTCCTCATACCTTAATACTCCCAGAACACAACAACCAAGAATGTATTTTTCCTTAGATCACTCAAAGGATCTCGCAACCTGATAAACAGTCTTACAGGGGCAAATACAACAGGGGCAAGTACAATGAAGACAGCAAGTTATAGTGTCTTCATATCCTTGGGGAGGAAGAAGGCATCCCAATATGCAGGGACAGTTTTAAACTGAAAGAGGAAAGATTTAGATTAGATATTAGGATGAAATTATTTACTGTGAGGGTGGTGAGGCACTGGAACAGGTTGTGTTCCAGAGAAGTTATGGATGTCCCTTCCCTGGAAGTGTTCAAGGCCAGGCTGGATGGGTCTTTGAGCAACCTGGTCTAGTGGGAGGTGTCGCTGCCCATGGCAGGGGGGTTGAACTAGAGGGTCTTGAAGGTCTCTTCCAACCCAAACCATTCTATGTTTCTATGTGTTGACTGGGAAAGAAGATGCCATGCATTTTGTACCAGTGCAAGTGTTCTTTGTGTTGCATCTTGAAGAGTCAGGAGCCTTGTTTGAGAGATAAAGCGTGTTTTATTGTCCCAGTGTTGTTTTCAGGCAGAGGAAGTTACAGCACGGTCACCCACAGAACTCCAGGCAGGGACGGGGCTCTGGAGAAGCCCATGAGTGGCAGTGTGGCTCTGCGACCCCTCTTCCTTCTTGCTCGTTTTTTTGTGCAAAGAGAGATCTAGCACCATCCTGCCTACCGCAAAGCAGGTTCTCGTTGTAGCTGGGAGAGGACCTCTTGAAGTCACGGAGATAAAATTTATCGCCACCACAGCAGCGACAGAGGAAGCAGCTGAGGTGTGAAGTGTGGTGGAGCTGGCTTCCATGCTGATAACGGGAAGGGAGGAAGCAGAGCTGGAATTGTTTTCCCTGTAGGAAGCTTGGGCACTGGGCTACTTCCCCAGGTGAGATACCCCAGCAGGAGCTTCTCTTTTCCCTGGCAGACTCTGCAATCTTCTCTCGGGGCAAAGGACTCTAAATTTTTGTCACTTCAAACAAATGCTTGATTTCAGGTGAAATTCAAGCACTCCGCATTTCCGTCATCTTCCAGTTTGGCAGCGGATGATTAGCTTGGCAGATATCAAAAGACAAGCAAGAGTTTATAGCTGAAGCTGAGCTACATTTCTGAAAGATTCGCATAAAATCTAAGCTATGAAATGCTGACACAATTTTGCTGATGTTCTACTGAGTACCTAGATGGAGAAGTCCTACAGGGTCAATTCAACAACCTCTGTAGCTTCTCAGAAAAAGATAAGGGAGAAGGAATGTGACCATGTGAACATCATACACTTTTTAAATGAGAACTTAGAAATAATTTGGCATCTCAGCAACACAGTGTCTCTCTGAGTATCTGCTGCATAAACATGGATTTACTTGCAGCTCTCCAGGATAAAGGTATGTCTGAACCTCAGTAAGTGAATATGAGGAGATGCACACAGTGAATTAAATAAAGAATTTTTCAGGACCTGATTTATGACTGTTCAAAGAAATCATAATGCTATTGAACACCTAAATTTTGTGCTGCTTTGCTCTAGATAGAAAATATAAACATAGGCTATTTCATTAGAAAATGACAGCTTAAATTGGACATTTTTTACAAGAAAATGTTTGGGTTTGAAGAATTTTTCAACACGATGTTCTTCTCATTTCTTTAATCAATGCCATTTCACTTTGTTTTTTCACCCAAACTGACTTTCTACTCAGTATTTTTTGGAATCTCAATTTAGGCACATAGCTCTGTTGTTAGCTAAGTGGTTCTGAAATGACATTTCTGCAGCCCAGAGACCTCAAGTCGCCAAAATCAGTTATTTTCAACAGCACTGCAATCATGCTTGTGTTATTTCAGTAAGCCTTTATCTTCACTATCACTAGTACTTCCTCTCTGTTTATTAGTTTGTCTCTGTTGGTATTGCATGAGGCATGAAAGTCAATACTTTGTGCCACGGGATAGGTTTGTCATGTTAACAGCAGGCCACAATGAAATATGTTAGAACCATTTTGTGTAAAAAAGCCGCATTTTATTTATTGGTAAAAATGGTGATCTTCTTGTCACTAAGTTTATCTTCATTTGGGAGTACTAGCATTTTTGATGAAATAAAACCATATTCACTCATTTGTAAGGAAGAAAGCTATTGAAAATAATGCATTAGTATCCACTAATCTTTGAAATGGTGCGTTAATTTATATGAAAGGAGAAAAATTTTATCTATAATCAGTCAAATGTAAAGGGAGACAATATAATACTATTCAAGTAATAAACTTATTTGTATGAGAAAATCAGTTTATAATTTTAAATTAAGAATAACTGTGAAAGTGGTGAGATGTTCAAAACTAGGAGGGATGTCATTACTTCACACAACAGCTAGATTAGAACCACAGTCCACTACTGCAGGTCAGGAAGCAAGTAGAAAAGATTTAATCCATTGTAACAGGATTGCTCAAAATTACCTGCCTAAACCCTAAGAATTGGCACAGAAAGATTTCAAAATGTGAAGCATCTTGTCTGTCTCATTTTGATTTTGGCACTTGAAACAAGAATTCTGACTATACATTTCAACTGAGGGCAACTATATTACTAAAAACTTTCTGTCAGTGATGTTGGTTCTTGTACTGTTCCCTGTAGTATGTAAGAAAGAAGAAAGTCCATCATTACAGGAAAAGTTTTGATGAATCCTTCCCAAAACATGGCAGGAAGGTGTACAGCCGAGCCATATACTCATAGCAAACATAAAAGTAAATCTAGATAGCATTTAGAAACATCAGGGGCTGAAGGTGCACGTCTGGTTTGATTTAAGTTTCTGAATGAGACATAAAGAGCTGCTCATCCAATGACTCTGAATTCTTTCCACTATTAAGATGCTTCTAGTTCAGAGTGGTAATGAGAGATGCAAGAATCAGTGGTGTTGTTGGCAAGCCTGCATGTGGAGATTACTCTCTTTATCCTTTCTGCTCCTGTCAGTTCAGATGCTTTTCCTCTGTTAAGCATAACTCCTCCCCATGGAATTACTGAGTTATGAATGGGTGCAGTCCACTCTTCTCATGTCTTCCTGCAGATTCTCTGGAGATTTGACTTTGCAAAAATTAGGTATTTCAAGTCTGACAAAACTACAGATACTTAAGAAGATTGATTAATTCAATTAAATGATCATTGCTGGAATTGCTGAACTTCAGCCACAGTCATGTCCAATTGATCAGATATCCCACATGTTCCTTTTTCAAAACAGCAAGATTATTCTTTGTTCAAATGTACTAGCAAGGCAATTTGAGATCTCTACACTTTAGAGTCTTCCCATTAAACTGTATCTGCTGTTTTCTGAAAAATGAACTCAAAGGCAATTGAAAAGCTAGAGGTTAATATACATCTAAGATGTGTTGACTCTCTAGATATCCTATTTTAAATTAGAAATAATTAGAAAAAATTATCTGTTGCAATTGAAATTAGTGCGCATGTATGGATGTGTATGAATACTTTTACAGTTTTGGAGAAGTCTGAACAAAACTACTACTCTCCCAAGTAGATCTTGACTTAGGCTTAGGCTGAAAGGCACTTATGTCAAGAATTGCATCTCTTTTGTTTGAGAAAGTCAACAATTGCAAATTTTCTTATAGTAATTTGTGGCTGATCCTGGGTAAAGGAAGAAATTATTGGGCTTTTAGCATATTGTTTCAGTTCATCAAATTTTTGGAGAAAAATTATGGCTGTGGGTGGGAGAGAAATTTGCATTCTTATAAAAGATATGTGATAAACAACATTAATGTATGGCTTAAAAGGGACCAGAGGGATGGTAATATGACTGTATCTAGGAGAATACTGATGAAGCTGTTCTATTACTCCACAAGTTCACTTGTCATTGTTAGATCTTGTAAAGATTTTGGCAAATGTATCTTAAATGGACTTTCAGTTATAATTCTAAAAGTTTGTGAATGTGAAGGTCTATGTTGTATTACAACAGTTGAGTTGAGCAGAAATCTGAGCTCTATTTATTTATTGTATAAAATAGATGGGGAAAAGAGTGCTGGAACATTAGTTTGTGAGGAGGACAGCAACTGCAGGTCTCCTAGTTTAGTGAGCTCTTAGCAGGATATGCTGTCTCTATCTATACATTTTGTGTAGGTATTTCACAAAAGCCAATGGGACTTTTAAGGTAAGAATCTGTATCCTTTATCACCCAGAGAGGGTGGCTAGGTGGTTAAAATTATTCATCCATTTTGTCTAATAAATCCTTAGAATTGTAAGTTGTGTAGATCAATAGAGCTGCATTATTACATAAAGGCCTTTCAGGAAAAAAAAGCTTTAAAAAATAGTTTCTGCTTACATCCCAGAGCCATTTTCAGACACTTAATAACTTTCCCAGATGGGAACTGAATTAAATTTTACACTTGTTTCCATTTAGACATAGCTTGCTGTTCTCTGTCATAACCTGCTATTCTGTGCTTCATTGGAGCATGGAAAGATGATGAACTGAAAGAAGTGTGGCTAGCTTCTCCTAATGCTGAGTTGGTGAGCTCCCTGTGAACTTCTCATTCACCATATTTGCCATTTCCTGCAGGTTTAGGGTATGTAATGTGGCAGCAGAGGATTCTTCAGGTTGTTGGATTACTTCATCCTCTACCCACAGTTTGCTAACTTTTTAATGACAAAACTGGACAAAAGGAAGACACAAAAACACACAAAGGGAAAAAAAAAATCTGCCACAAAAAGGCAGATTTTGGCACAAGGAGGCCAAAACTTGCACCAAATCACAACAGTATAGTGCCAGGTCTTGCTAACATTCAGCACATGAATTGCAAGCTTTTAGTCACGGGGATACCAAGAACTACTCAGTCCAGCTAGTGCTTGCATCGGGAAGGCTCAGTCCTCCCCTCCGGCATGAGGCAGTCAACTGTTTGAGGTCCATCGATCCTGCACCAAAACTCCAGGCAAAACATGTTTGCATTGACCCTTGCCCACCTGGTTTGCCTACCACAGGCTCCAGCCCGAGGAATAACTGCTTAAAGTCAGTAAGTCAGGGCAGTGCCAACTTGCCAGCTGCTGACCAGGACTGAGCAGGAGGGAATGTGTTGGCGCTCACCTCATGGAAGAAAGGAACATGGCAGGTACAAACCTTCTAACAACTGGGCAGGCACTGCAGCACAAAAAGACCTGCTAAGACATCGCAAGCAAAATTAATGTACAGAGATCACTCCTATACCTCCTGCACGGGACAATAGTGATCTACGGGGGGGCCTTATACTGAGGAAGGTATATGCTCAGTTCCGGAATAGCACAACCTCTGTGACCGTTTTGCTGAAAGATTCTGTCAGCCTTAGATTCTTGGATTCTTAATTCTGTCAGTCAGAAAGTTTCTTAATCAGTCCAGAGGAATTAATAGGAAATGGAACTACTAGATCTTTCACATATGAGATTTTCTCCCATGCCTGGCCTATTCTCCCTTTTTTCTCACCTCTGCTATGTAATATAACTGGGGCAGATCAATTGCAGCCATGCAACAATGTCAAACACGACATACAGCTTAACCCCTGCCTCTGTGATTTTCTCTTTACAAGTAAAACAGGCTTTTGGACTGTGAACTGAGGAAGGATGTGAAAGATCATGAAAATTATAATTGTGGGGAAGTCATTAACCATTACCACCTGAGCAGCCAGGTGGAATGAAGATAACCATAAGTCTTACTCAGAGATAAGCCAGTAGCTACAGCCGTATCACTAGATTATTCTTAGTAGCACAGCTACACAATGCCCCCCCAAGACTCTAATATCTGTGTCACATGTCTAGCTAAAACCAAACACATTTTATGTCACTTCAGCAAAAACATTGGAATGAAATACAGAAACTAAAAAATATCCTTGGAAGAATCTAGCTGGAACCGTGTCTTCCCTTTTCTCTGCCTCTTGTTTCCTGAGTTTTGTTTCATCAAGTAAAACTGGTAGAAGCCATATTCTGTGCTCCAGCTGTGCCCTCTTCAGTCTCTGCCCGGCACTCAAACCAAGCCACCCACCACTTACAATCCATTTACTCTGTGAGTGTCAGGCATTTGCTGTCAGGGCCTGGAGCTGGTGCTCAGCCACGTGAGGATATCCCTGTCCTTCAGCCGGTCGCCCATCGTGTTCTTCCCATCCCTGTTATGGTCTGCCATACCAAGAGGCTACCTGGACAATCCCTAAAGAGCAATGATTGCTGGTCCTGAATCAAACCCCCACATCTCCTTTCCCATGAATAAGTAGTCCTCACACCTAACCAGCTGACAGAAGAAAAGCAGCAACATATGTGGTGACTACGGATTCAGGGTCAGACCTGCTTGCTTTAGGGAAAGTGGCCCACACAAAATTGCAAAATTGGTAACAAAAGAACTTAAGTCTATCAAACCTGGAGCAAAATGTTTTCAACCTCTGGTTACAAGCAAAGGCAACACCTGAGTTAAAAGGGAAGAAAAGGCAGCAATGGTCTTGGAGCTAACCTCCCCTCATGTCAAATCACTACTTATACTAAATGTAAATAGATATATTGTGAACAATTAGAGCTGTGGAAGTGAATGTAAAATGCAACTAAAATGCAATAGGGATGTGTCAAAGGAAGAAGGAAATCTCTTAGCCTGTATTTTTCTCAGATAATTGATTTCCAAGGCATATGAAATAAAGGAAAACCATCTAGACTTCGTTATAGCATTTCGTACATCCAGTAATAAATTACATTATGCCGGAGAATTCAAGAACTGATTAAAAATTGTGAGATATGAAGAAATGAGGCAGAGCTAGGTGAGAGAAGTTGTGCTGACTGGGAAATGTGAGGCATACACGGTTTCTGAATAGGACAAGTGGCATGCCTGCCCCGGTGGTGGGCGCCGGCTTTGGGGGGCAGCAGCATCCCCATCACCCCTGCCCACCTGGGGTGGGCTTGGCGTGCCTGTCCGGGCACAGTGTGACACCCGTGCCTCTGGGGACACTGCCAGACCTTTATTGCTTATGGTGCCCTAGGAAAGGGGAGCAATCTGCTTTGTGGGTTTTCTGGATTTTTTTTGGTTTGTTTGTTTATTTTTGCTTCTGGCCACATTTGCAGTGACATTTGGGTGAAGGGCACTGATTTCCCCAGAGCCCTCTGGGTTGTACTGCTGTTCATGCCAGTGCACAGTGAGGACCAAGCCGGGGGTTGGGTCCTGGTGGATAGGGTTGTTTCAGCAGGCCCTGAACTGGAGATGTGCTGTAAGCAAAGTGCTTGCTCCACATCCAGCTACAAAAGTGCAGTGCATTTGATGAAGCCTATCAGTATGCCCTTCCCTTCAAAGAGGCGGGGAAAAGAATCCATCCCTTCTTCTAAGGAGATTGTGAACAAGCAGCATAATGACTTCCATTTATTACTGGGCTTCGTAGCACTGTATCTCAGGGGATACAATTCAGATTTCTATGATTCTCGCATGGCTCATGGGGATGAAATCCAATCCACAAATGAGATGGATGGAGTATTGTCCTGTGAATGCTAACGGCCACCCTCCTCATGAAACAGGCCATGAAGTGAATAAAGAACACTTGTGTGAGACACACAATTCTTAAATATCAAACAATTTTTTTTTCTTGAAAATGGCAAGTGTAACTTCACCTCCATCTTTGAATAATGGTTTTACTATGGGGAAGCTTTTTAGAAATGAAAAAGCCTCACAGACTGCATTTCATAAACTTTTTTTAAAAATAAATTTAGCAGAATGCTAGAATTTTAGTATTTAGATTTATTGTGCCTTGGTTCTATTAGTATGCATAAATTATTTAAATGGAAATAATGCAAATGAACCATTTTCTGGGGCTGGTTTAGAAGGTACAATTGAACCCTCTGGTTTTGGGCATGTGCCCACCACTGGCTGTCTCTTGTCTAGCTTGCGAGTTATGATAGCACACAAGTGTATTATACACAAGCCGCAGCAGTTTTGCAGACATATTGAAAAAATATCGTTACTATTTTTTCAAATGAAACCATTATATTTGCCTCTGTATACTTCTGAAAATGGTAGTTTTCACTTAACTGTTTTGCCACATCTGCTTTGCTAGTCAGCACTCAGCATTTATGACTTCAAAAAGTTACTTGCAAACAATAGTTTAGAGTTAGTTTCTTTCCCAAATGTCATCAGCCTGGGAATGGGGTCTCTAGCCTTTTGGAAACCAGCTTGTCCACTCCCAGGTGGCACCTGCCACCCTCTGTTTTCTGCCTGTCTCAAAAACTGCTGTGCTCCACCTGGAAGACTACCAGGCACTCGTGATGGGAGCAAAAGAAGGGATATTGGAAAGATGCTGCCAGTCATCCTCCACATATGCCTTCATTATTACTTTCTGTGAAGCTGCTGCTGCTGCTGCTCCTGCTGGCTCCTCTTAGCCAGAACTGTTTGTGACTTAACTATGGAGCTCTCCACGTTCCTGGAGGTACTCTGCCACTTCTTGGGCACTCAAGCTCCAGAAGAGAGGAAGTACGTCTATCCACAAGAAAGAAAGTGCTAAGGTGGAAAGGTCTGGTAAATAAAATGCCCAATAAAGGACTTTGTAAGAATGCTGGCTTTCATCACTCTAGCAGTTAGCAAAGACATTTCTTGGACAAATGATGCCATGGTTTAATTATTTTAATATTTGCCTGTTGTTTTTTTTAAAGCCTTACTTTTCTCTTTGCTAATGTCAAACAGGAAAAATAGAAAGGCGAAGTGAAGTTAATAGCAGTTATTCACCACCACTGCTGCATTAGGAAGGAATCATCAAATTTATGTTTTCCATGGGACGTAACTCAGTGGAAAGCAGTGGGTTGTCAGGCTTCTGCAGACACATAGTGGTCCCTTAGTAGAAATGAAAAATCCTGGGGCCGTAAAGGACCTCTCTGTGTAACTTTATCTGAATGGGTTCTGTAGGTGCCAATGACTATGGATGGAAAATATTTATCACAAAACAGCAGAGGAAAGAGGAGAAGTATGTGCTGAGGGGCAGTCTGTGAGCTGTTAGACTCTGGAGACCAGCAGTCCTTTTGGGTTCACATGAAGGGCTGAGGCAAGGCTGTATGGGCACCTGGTGAAACAAGGGGTCACTGCAGGGTATTCCCAAACCTACCTGAAAGCCTCTGGTGCATCAGTGCAACATCCCACGTCTGAGTAAATAGCTGGGGTTGGTCTCCCAGCCTCAGCCCAGCAGCAACACGTGTGTGCAAGTGTGCAGGGGCACGTGCGTGAGAACTGCGGGAGGCAGTAGGTGGATGTGATTCATGGTTAGCTGTCTGTTATTAGTAGAAATGGTTTGGTTCCACTAATGGCTGGCTTAATAATGTTAGAATCATAGAATTGCCTAAGTTGGAAGGGGCCTTTCAGATCATCTGGTCCAACCATCAACCTAACACTGACAAAAACCGTCATTAACGCATATCGCTAAAAACTACATCTAGCCAACTTTCCAAGACTGCCAGGAGTGGTGACTCAACCACTTCCCTGGGCAGCTCATTCCAATGCTTAATATCCCTTTCAGCATAAAAATTCTAATATCCAGTCTGAAACTCCCCTGGAGTAACTTGAGCCCATTTCCTCTTGTCCTATTGCCTGTTACTTAAGAGAAGAGACCGACTCCCATCTTGCTACACCCTCCTTTCAGGTAGCTGTAGAGAGGAATAAGCTCTCCCCTCAACCTCCTTTTCTCCAGGCTGATCAATCCCAGCTCCCTCAGCCTCTCCTCATAAGACTTGTTCTCCAGATCCCTCACCAGCTTCGTGCCTTTCTTTAGACATGCTCCAGCACCTCAATGTCTTTTTTGTGGTAAGGGGCCCCAAACTGGACACAGTACTCGAGGTGGGGCTTCACCAGTGCTGAGTACAGGGGGATGATACCTCCCTAGTCCTACTCGCCATGCTGTTCCTGATACAGGCCAGGATACCATTGGCCTTCTTGGCCACCTGGGCACACTGCTGGCTCATGTTCAGCCGACAGTCGACCAACACCCCCAGGTCCTTTTCTGCCCGGCAGCTCTCCAGCCACTCTGCCCCCAGCCTGTAGCGCTGCATGGGGTTGGTGTGACCCAAGTGCAGGACTCAGCTCTGGGCCTTGTTGAACCTCATCCCATTGGCCTCGGCCCATCCATCCAGCCTGTCCAGATCCCTCTGCAAAGCCTCTCTACCCTCCAGAGGGTCGACACTCCCACCTAACTTCGTATCATCTGCAAGCTTACTGAGAGCACACTCGATTCCCTTGTCCAGATCATTGATAAAGATATTAAAGAGGACTGGCCCCAATACCGTGCCCTGTGGGACACCACTCGTGACCAGCCACCAACTGGATTTAACTCCATTTACCACCACTCTCTGGGCCCGGCCTCCAGCCAATTTTTAACCCAGCAGAGAGTACTCCCGTCCAAGCCATGAGCAGCCAGTTTCTCCAGAAGGATGCTGGGGGAGACTGTATCAAAGGCCTTACTAAAGTCCAGATAAACAATATCCACAGCCTTTCCTTCATCCACCAAGCAGGTCACTTTGTCATAGAAGGAGATCAGGTTTGTCAAGCAGGACCTGCCCCTCATGAACCCATGCTGGCTGGGCCTGATTGCTTGGGTGTCCTTCATACTTGGGTGTGCCACATAACGGCACTCATGATGATCTGTTCCATCACCTTTCCAGGCACTGCAGTCAGACTGACAGGCCTGTAGTTCCCCCAGATCATCCTTCTGGCCCTTCTTGTGGATGGGCGTCTCATTTGCTGGATGCATGTCAGCTGTGGCTTCCGCAGTTTGCTAGTACTGCTGGTCAATAATGGAAAGGAAATACGAGCTGTGGTCTATGTCTGCCCACAGGCCTGTTAACTGACATGGAAAGGGAATTTCCAACACTGCAAGGGTCTCTACATGCTGTGGGTAGCCTCAGGACACTAAGCTGTCCCTGTCCACCAGTGAAAAAAATGCTGCTCTAGACTTACAATAATGAGTGGTTTTTCAGAATCACTAGGTTGGTTTTTTTTTCCTTCCGAAGACAATCAAGGACTTTTCTAGCAGTAGATTAAAAAAGAAACCAATCAACAAAAAAACCCCACAACCCACTGCAGAAACCCCAAAGATTTCAAGATCATACCAAAATCTGAACACTGATATTGGTCTCTGTAATCACTTAAATCTGCATGACCAGTTTGGGTCTCGCTGTTCCAGCACTGCCTATCCACCAGAGCAGCACACTGTGAGTTCTTTGTTTCAGCCTCTCTGCTAGTAGGTGTTGGGACCTTATGGAAAGAAACTAATTGATTCCTAAGGGCTCATTATGTATGGTGGTCTTCATTAGCTCCCTCCTGGATATGAAATGGGAATGTCCCCTTGAGTAGAGTTAAAAGCTGAGCCAGCCTGGAGAAAAGAAACCTGACAAAAAACCAGAACCCCTGGGGAAAAGTCAGGCTGGCAATTACTTTCTTAATGTGTTATGAAGACAGGTATCTAGAAATGGATGAGCTTGCTTGCATCTGATTTCACTTAAATAAGAAACAGATTTCTGTTCTATCAAATTCTATATTTTGATATCTTCTTTTGTTCCACTGAAAATGTGTAAAAGAAGCTTATCCCCCAAAAACTGAGGTCAGTCAGAGCAAATGTTTCATTCAAATTAACTTGAAAAATTCACTTGAAAAATCCAACTCACTTGAAAAATTTAAGTTATTTCACTTGAGAAAACCTCACCCTTCCACCAAAATGGAAGTCTGAATAACCACGAAATGCATCGCTATTATGTAACAAGCAATACCATATGCTTTCCTCATGAATTTGTCTTTTTCTGAAAGGAAAAATAGGTCATTGAAAAGTTTTGTCCAATCACATATTTCTCCCTGTGTTGTTTATGACTGTATCTTCAAGCAGCATAGGAAATGAGATCTCTTCCTACATGTTACAGCATTTAAAAAAATCCCATCTGTGAAACAGACATGGCTGGGAGAAAGGCAGACCTCCCAGCAGGCAGGAGGAGGCATGGGAGCAGCACGTGTATGGGAAGCAAACTCTGACCCGTGCTGCAGGCGTTGTTTTTCTGGGTGCCAGAAATCCCCATTCTGCCCTCAGCTGATGCAAGAAGGCAACAGGCAGGAACAGAAGGGAGACTCATCGTTAAGTCTGTCTTTCCTGCCTGCATAGAAAGCGAGTATCCATGTCGTCTTTGTGCCTATAGGAGAAGTGCCGTAGTCTTCCTGAAGCTTCAGGAGCTGTGCTCCCCTGTGATGGAGCAGATCCACCGGTTGCAGGGGGCTTGGTAGAAAAGGATGCTGCAAGATCGGATTTGCTGTGGGCTGGGCATCCAAGAGCAGCCTAGAATCTCTCAGCTAGCTATAGTGCGATAAAACTTTTATCCTCTTTTAAGCACTGCAAACTGGCTCATGATTACCTAAAGCGTGAGCTCCCACTTCCAGCCATCACAGTGCTGCTGGGGATTTGTGAATAGCCCTGGTAAGGCAGATTAGTGGCTGAAGCAGTTGGTCTCTTCACCTGCAATCAGGCTTCAGTGGGTGAGAAACTACAGAAAATCCACCTCTTCACATTAGTCCCAGGTTTTCTTGCACTGGAAAGTATGATGGTTATGAGTGAAAGAAAGCAAGTGGTAGCATCCTTCCTCTTGTCCGAGGTTTATCTCATGCCTGTGTTTGGCTGCGGTGTGCAGTCCCACCATGATGATAAGCCAGTTAGTGAAGCCATGGGAGAGATTTAGGCTGCAACCATTTAGGACATCTGACTGTACACTGCCTACTGACAACCAGATAAATCTCTGTTGCTGCTGCTCTCCATACCTTATAATGTTCACCAGAAAGCCAGCCTGTTTGACCAGGGTGTAGGGACTGAGCCAGATGGAGTTAACACCTCCTGTGCACTGTAAGTGTGCTGAGCCATCCCACAGCTCCTGACCATCGGCAGAGCTTCCAATAATCCAAAATTTCCTTAGGTTCCTAATTATCATTGTGACCTAACTGAAATGACAAAGAAGGAAACATCCTCATCTGTTGTACAGAGCTTTTCTAGAAAAAGGGTTATATAAACTTAGGGGACGGGGATGTCCAGATTCTCCATTAGCTTTGTGTCTGGATTTTTTGAGGCTGGCCTTATCAGTGTATTTAAAACAAGAAACTGAGGCAGCAAGCTGACCTCAATAGCACACGTAGAGAAGGGGAAGAAATGTTAATCTTTTGAAGTGCCTTGTGTGGCTGCAGAGCTGTTCGGCTGCCAGAGCTCCGGACTTGGCCAGAGAGTCATTTCTTTAGGTGCTGTCACTGTTTCAGGACCTACTTAAATGGGCCGTGGATGCCAGCTCTGACAGTTAGCTAAAGGCGATAGATCCATGCCAGTGAGCCCTGCTGCCCGCCCCACAGCAATGGGGTGCATGCACGGGTGCCCCCATTCCTCACTGGGATCAGTGCAGCACTGCTGCCGTGGGGGCAGCTACAGTGGGCTCTCAGCTGCGCGAGGGATTAACCCTGGAGGTGATCTTCGTGGAAGGGAAAAAGGCTGGTGAGAGCAGAAAAAGGGGCAAACCCAAGCATGGGAAAGAAGAGCTGCAGCCATGAGGGGTCCTGTTGGGGGATGTGTGTGCCATAGTGTGGTACTTCCATATGGCAACGGTCCTGGATTCTTACTTATGGCTCATGGGAAATTGGTGTAAGGAGCCTGTCAATTGCAAAGGCTTTTCAAGTCTAAAATGCAGACCAAGATGTGGAAGATCAGGCACTAAAAACAGGGTCAGTAGAGAGATTCTAAGCTTGTGAAATACTTGCTCGTTTACAGTTATTATTTTAATGTGATAATTTTAAAAAGACACTTTCTGAAATATGGGGGTTTTTTTGCTAAAGAGGGGACGTGTAACTAAAGCACATGTAGAATGTGCAGCGCGGCGGTAAAACTGCTGTTGATCGCTGCAGCCAGGACTAGTTCTTTCTGTATATCCCTTTTATTTAATGTGAGCCAGGGTTTATTGATTTCCTCTATGTGCTTATATACATACTTTTCATTTTTTTCTGCCACTTAAAATAAAGCCAGAATTATTTGTTCTTCTAAGCTAGCCCCTCCTTCAGGGAATAGCAAATTTTCCATTAGGGAAAAAGCCTTGCATGGAAAACCTTGCAGGAAGAATGCCTTCTCTCCCTGCTGGTGGTAGGTACAACAGGCAGATGACCCAAAGCTGTGGAGCAGGAGGGAGCAGTGATTGAGATAGTTCCCCGCCCCCTCGCCTCCCCCTTCCCAGCTAGATCATCCAGAGGAGAGGAGATCATGAGCATCCATGGGAAGGGAGGGGGGGAAAAACTCTGTGGCACTGAAATCCCAACCCCCCCCCCCCCCTCCCCTTCCCCGGCAACTCGTGCCGCCTCACCAGCCTTCCTATTCCTCGTTAAAGGCTGATTGCGAAGCGCTAAAACTGTTTCCATATGTCCAGTTCCAGAAGAGAGTTTGTAGCCTTTGGCAACTCCTGCTGCATCCAGCTGCAGCTGCTACCTGTGTGTTCCTGGGGGCACACGGGGGTGTGTGTGTGGGTCCTCCTGACATCGGGACCGTGCCCCCACCCAAACCTGTCTGCCCGGGATGGGGGAGATACTAATGCAGAGACCAGCTCCCATCCCCTCTGTTCTTAGGCGTGGAGCTGACCACGAACCATGTCGAACAATATACAACCCAGAAGAATGCAAATAAACTGCGGGCTGCGTCGCCCGGCAATGCAGCTAGCCGCCCACTTGCGAGATACTGAACTGGTGTACACATGATACACAAAGAACGCTGGCTAGTTTCACCAATCCCTTCAGACAAAAAAGGGAAAAAAAAAAACAAACCAAAAAAAAAACCCAGGAAAAAAAAAAAAAAAAAACCAACAAAAACCTGATCCTTGTCTTTATATCAGTGAGGTTGGAGTTCTTGCTAATAAAGGAGCTTTTCCCATGATGCAGTGTGATAAGGATTGGCCTACATGTAGCCCAGCAAGCCACTGCTGATGTTTTCTTGATTAGGTGTCTTATCTTCCATTGAGCTGCATCTGATGAAGGTTGCTGGCAGCGTAATGGCAGGGAAAGCATCCGACAGCTCCATAAAATGGCAGCTATGCTATGACATGTCAGCCAGGACCTGGTGGATGGTAAGTTGGTGTGATAACTTTTTTTTTTCCTCTCCCTGGAAGCCTTTTTTTTTTTTTTTGTGTTTTGTTTTCTGAACTCCTCCTTCACTGTTGCGATGCACGTGCTGCAAAGTTCAGAGTGTGCAAAGTTTCCAGCTCCAGCTCACTGACTCCGCAGAGCTCCTAAACATCACAGTCTGCTAGATAGGGTTTCTCTGCTCTTGTAGTGGCATGGGCCTTCTTTTTAAAACTGCAGCAAGGACAGTGTGGGGTTTTTCTTTCTCCTTTTTCTTCTTCTTCTTCATCTCTCTCTCTCTCATCTTCCTCTTTTTTTTTTTTTTTTTTTCCGTGAAATGCAAATTTTGCAGTGCTTGCCAAGCTAGTTGGTGTGAGAATGTGGAGGTGGAAGCAGCCACGGGAAAAAAGAAAGCAGCCTTGTCATCATGCTCTTGGCTAATTGTTCTTGAGTTGGTCTTAAAAATAGAGCAATCTGCCTCTTTATTCTGTTTCCTCTGAATAATTATTTAGAAAGTGTATTGTATCATGTTGTGAGCAGCCTCCTAATCAGTATGCAATTGTCCCCCACGCTTCCCCTTAATTTGGAGTCCTCCTCCCTTCCAATGAATGCAGTAACTGGAGCAACTACTGATTAATATGCTGCTTGTCATAATTAAATTTAGTTAATGAGGATATGCATATTCAGTCCATTTTTTCTTTGTTTGGACGAGCATGGCTTTTTTGTTCATATTTATACAGCTGCAAAAGAAAGCGGGGAGGTGGAAAAAAAAAAAAAAAGCTTACAGAGCTCGGGGAAGGGTGGACCCTGAGAGACAACTTTTTTAATGTTGCCGGGCAAAGGAGCCCAAAACTTTATTTCAAAACAGTGAGGCCAGAGGCAAGTGTTTTGGGAACGAAAAGCTTTTCTCCTCAGCAGAGCTACATGAAGTTTTCTCCATGTAGTGATTTTGTTGCGTGTGGACAATGGTCTCTTGTATGCAATAGCCATGCCATGAAAAGGACCTTCTGCTGGCTAGCATTCCATTATGAATATTAATTTCATTCTTGGGTTGCTTTGTTTGGTCCTGTATTTTTACCCTTTTCATTCCTTCATTGATTGCCTTTGCTTGTTTGTCTGGATAATTATTATGCTTACTGCATGGGCTGCTTTTTCACAATTAGTACAGTGCTGAGACAATAGGCACTTTATTCTTGGGCGGTGGGTCTCGGGAGCACCAGTGAATAGCACGTCCCAGTGCCTGGACAGAAGGCAGCTTTCTGATTATAACTGCCTTCCTACACTGCTTTGCAAGGACTTCATTATCTTTCCAAAGGTGGATGTTGATACGTGCCTTCAGTGAGGGCATCTTACCTGAAGGGAGTATTTAATTTAAATTATGTTTGCTACTTGTGATTGTTTCTGTACTTTCTGAACGCAGGGAAGGAGGCTTTTTCTGTCTTTGCTACTTGTTGAACTACTGCGGTATGAACATTCATGTTACTTTAAAAAAGAACAGAGGAGGAAAGTAAATGATAAAAAGCTGTTTGTGAACCTACTTTTTCTCTGGGAGTTATACTGTATAGTATTATGCTTAGATTCATGTTTAGATCTTTAATCAGACTTTTTTATTGTAAGTGTGTACATTATTGTAAAGAGCTGTTAAAGTGGCTGACAGATGTTTAGACATAGGCACTATGAAATATTTATGTAGCAGATTTCCTTAGTATTGCATGTATAAAGGCTTGGTTTTCTTCAGGGGCATGTCTTAAGTTTAATAAAAGTTTTTCTAAGGATAGCTTTCAGTAAGCTGGCATTGCTTCCAAAGCGAAAAGAAAGTCAATACTTTCACTGCATGCAGTATTTTATCCTGAATGGCAATCTGTAAAATGCAGGCAATGTAAATGATCACTGTCATGAGTGTGTATTTCATGCACGCTATAGAAAGAGAGTACAAAAATGCTTGACTGTTAAGGATAGGTGAAATGATGTTTTAGCTGTGCATTCTATTTTGCATAATATTTCAAATTATAAAATTGCAGTTGTAGAATATAAGGTAAATCCATGTACAATGTGAGTTATTTTCTCTCAAAGGAGGAGAAGTACCTTGTGCTTCAGTGCCATAGTGTACAAAATATTACCACAGAGTTTACTGTGTAATTATTTAGAGTAAATTCCTATCAGGAATATGCAGTGTAAGTAAAACCTTGAGAGTTCTGAGCGAAAAAACAAGACAGGCAGATTTCTTCAGTTTTCTGCTTCTGCTTTTCCTGAATGATTGTAAACATTGAATTGTAAATGCCTTGTGGGGAACAGGAAATAGTGCATTAAGATGGTTACTCATAGTTATAAAAAGTTCATTAACAAATGCTATTATGACAGGCATCATTACAAAACTTGGTGGTTTTTCATTATAGCTAAGCATCTAGTTTATAATTATGTTGCAGCACAGATGTTCAACATCAAATTTAGCTTGAATATTCCTAAAATAATGGCTTATTTTAATATTTTTTAAAGTAATTACATTGAAACTATTATCTGGAAAACAACATTCTGTCTTTCTCTTAAAATTAAGTGGAATGAGTGTATAGTACGTAAAGTCTGTGTTACCATGTATGGTATTGTAGTACTACTATACTGTTTCCTATCTTAAAGTTTATTCTTTTATTTATCTACAATAATAACAGATACATTGATAGGGGAAAACCAAGCAAACAAATTATACACACTCTCCATCTGTGTTCTCTTGAATACAGACGTATTTACTTAAACAAGGGGGTAAAAGTTTTACTGAGAATGCAATAAACACCCAAGTGCAAACAAAAATAGATTTTTAATATATTAAATAACAGGAAATATGTGGAGAACTGTTAACTGATTATCTTAGTTTTTTGGGTAGTTGTAATGTGACTGTCTTCTTTGCGCATAATCTTATTTTTGCTTTTAACTTTGAGATGAGAGAAAGAACATACTCAGTGAATAGACAAAACCTAGATATCAAGTAGTGTTCGATACAGCTGGCAAATACTCTAGAATTTTTTTGCTGAAAAATCTGCATTTATAAAGTGAGAAGGAATGATGATGAGGGTGATTGAGAGGATGATACCCATAGAAACAGTAGATATTTTTTTGCTGTGAATGGCAAAGCGCTAGTTTGGGATTACAGTCATATGGTGTTTTGTGATTGACTTTACAAATTTAAAAATTCATCACTTAACGGATTTAAAAATTCAAATAGAAGTAGCTATTTACAAAACTTTGTGTCATTGTCATTAGGCAGTTGGGGTTTTCTTGTGGAAAGTTTTCCAAATATTTACATCTCAGGCACCTATTGGAAGCTATTTTGTTAAATTTGTGCCAAAGTCTGAATGTATGTCTCTGATTGTCAGATCATTTGCATGCAAATCTATAGAGCTTAAATATATCTAAAATATCTAAAAGATCTCTTCTTCCTAGTCTCAAACTGCTATTTTTCTACACATACATGTATCCATAGTGCAGTAGAGATAAAAAATGAAAAATTATCCGTCTATTCAAAACTGTTGGAAAAAATTATTGAAATCAGAGGGTTGTGTTACAAACAATCCAGAGAACACTAGGAGTTCTGATTTGTTGCAAATACTGCATGTTTCCTTTTGCTTCGTAGCATGATCTTATGATCAAAAACATCATAACAAAATCTTGGCATGAAAAGTTTGTCAATATAAAGCTTATCACTTTTCTATTCTGCTCTGTATTTGCACTTTCAGGAAGAAATATTTTTAAGAAGAGAGATGTTATAGTATTAAGTCTGTATTAATAGGGCATATAATCCCAAATGGAGGTAAAAATAATAACAATTTAGATGCTATATTTCAGCATTAAAAGAATTATTCTGATCCTAAATTTATTAGCAAAGCCAGATTTTAATGTACTTTTTGATTTAACACAAATGTTAATCACATTCCAAGGGAGTTGCAGTATGTCAATATTTTGCAGCAGCACATCTGTGCAGTTTTCTAATTTGGATTAAAATGATATTCATAACACAACAACTCCATCAGTTGTTCAGATGTACAGCTTGTTAATGAATCCTTTGTTCTCAATAATGACTTTTAATTAAATGATTTAGAAACAAATGTCAGTATAACTGTGGACATACTGAACATGCTGTGCTTATTCATGGACCTAGAACACAATATCTTAATTCTATACATTTCAAGGGGAGGAGTGGGTAAAAGGAAAGGTTAGGTCAAGGTTATATTTGTAAGCTGTTCCTCAGATTTCCTTAGTTACGCAAAAATGCAATTAGTGTACATAACTTACTATAAGATCCTTTATTAACTATGAAATGGTTATTCTGAATGATTAGCTAAAAGATGTCTTTTTTAAAGATACACATTGTATATGCTTATGAGAGTCTATGAGTATTTAATTTTTAGTTTTTATTCAGAACAATTACATTTCAGTCTATAACAAATACATGGCTCAGGTGCTATGTACACTTTGAATGTCTCAGAATTAGATTGTTTAAAATGAGAAAGATCTGTCTGGAGAACTGTAAAACTTAAATGCATATTCGTTTATAATGGTTAATGTTTTTTATTATAGAACAGGGGAATAATCTTCCTTCATCAAGGAAAAACGTACAAGTAGCAGGGAATTTAAATGCTAACAGTGTACACCAGTGAAGATTATTTAATAATTCTGCATTGCCGATTTTTAAAAAATATGTCCTTTCAACAAAAATATTTGTGGTTGTTCAGAAGCACATATTTTTCAACTTCCTCTGTGCCTTTTCCCTTGCATATTAGTTATGTATTTCCAGTTAGGCTTGTTACTGTGAGGTGTTTAGCAGCTACAGCACCCTCTGAGTGAAACAACTTTTTCTGATTGTACTTCATACTTGTACCCAGCAAGAGCTCCACACTGGGTGTCTGACAGTGCCTCCTTTTGTCTGCTCATTCTGGCAACATTAACAGTTTTCTTATGAAGAAAGTGGTGCACCAGCAATTTCATAAACATCTGTTTGTGTGTATGTGTGAATGTGACTGCACGTCTCAACATGTGGGCACTGTGTTGGCTTAAGGTGGGATCGATCTGAAGTTCACCAAAATCAGGAGAAAGCGACTATTTAATTCTAAAGCATGCTTCTACAGCATGTAAAATGCAGTTGTACTTCATATAAACTGTCCGTAATTTATACAGCTGTAGTATTCAAGATGTAATCAACCTTGGTGTTTTATGTACCTGTTCAATAACAGTTTTACTTGGTCACTTATCTGAACATGTGCTGTGATTGAGGAAATGCATGTACCAAGCAAGCTACAGCACCTTGGTCTGGCTGGATCATCTGTAGGACCTGCAGAAGTCTTAGGCAGCTCATAATAAAATTGCTTTTTTTCTGTTCTGAAGTTATCAGTCTGTTCTTTCACTTTCCTGTTTTTTCCAGATGCCTGTTTTCTTTCCTGCAAAATTGTTTTTGCTATGCAAAAAAACGATGATAGTTTTCTAGCTGGAATTTTTAATTGTTCTCTGATGCAATTTGATGATGTTTGAGTCAAAATTCTGAACAAATAAAGCTGAGTTTTCTACATTCTGATACTCATAGACTGAAAATCTATCAAAACTGGAAACACACTTCGTCTTTAAGATATATTTTTGGTTTCCTAGTGTAAAACATTAGATTTACAATCTTGAATAAAACAACTTCAGTAAAAAAAACGGAAGACTTAAAATAAAGGCAGGTAGGTGAAGGTTTCTGCAATTTCTTTTTTGCAATTTAAATTAGATATAGAAATTACTAGGGAAGAAAAGCTGGGGAAAATCACTCCTTTAGTACTTGATAGAGATAAGAGATTGCTATGTATTAGCTACAATTGACAGTGTGACTCAGATAATAGCATCATGACAAAGACTGTTTGAAGAAGTAAAAACTGCATGGAGAACAACTAAAATCTGTAAACCCAATATGAATAGGAACTTTTGTCATCTTTTTCAGCTGCTGCTAACAACTTTACCACTCTGTGCAGTTATATAGTGATACTATTAACTGCCTAAAAAATTTTACTAGAGCTATTCAGAATTCTAAACAAAAACACAAAACAAAATATTTTAACAGATCTTTTACCTTGTGATGTCATGCAAATACTTAAGTTCTTCTGTCCTTGTACTAACATGAATGTGTAATGACAGATGTATTTTGTTAAGCGTAGGTTCAATGTCAAATCTAAAATCGTCGCTGTCAAATTTCAATTTATCAGAGATATTAAATACCGATACGGGATATTTTCTATGTAGCGTCCTTTTAAATTATGATTTGCATCCCAGGGAATCTCAGAGAACATTAGTTTCCAATGGAAGTAAAATGCATTCTTTGTAAGTCAAGTAAAGTCTGTGCACAGAGAGATTAGACTAGATGTAAATTTTCCCAGTGCTCAAGAAAGTGTAACATAAGGGTCTTGATTTCTTCCATATAGTAAAGAATTTTGATTTCTTCCATGTAATAACTTTGCTCAAATAAAGTTACCTGGTCTTCCATTTAAAGTAAGCAGTCTGTCAAATAAGGCTGTTACCAAAACCTGTAGTTCTTGAGAACTATGGATACAATACAGCAGAGAAGTTCCCCTTAAAAATGGATAAAGGATCAAACTAAATGCTTTTATATTGGGGTTTTAAACTAAACCAGTTTAACATTTGAAATACTTCATGTTGTGGCACTGCCAGGTTGGCTGGTTTAACCAGTCATATTCCATTTGCTCTGGCAGACTCGTTTCTATCTGTTCTAACTACCTTTTTGAAGTTTTGAAGAGCTCTACTTTTGTAACACCTTTGAAATTACCTGTTAATTAACCACAAAAAGGGTATTCTACAAGAGTCTTTCCCTGGAAATAACTAACTATGCTGACTCCATACACAAAGGCATCACTGTGCTACCTCAAAGCAAAAGTTAACAGTAGTTTCAGAAGCCGCTGAGATTTATTGCACCACCCTGTAAGGCTGATAAGGTTTTCATCTGTCAGAACATCTCTGCAAGCATGCTGGTGTTTCTGAAGTGGAACTTTCTACCTCAGCGCCCCAGACACAATGTTGTTCCTGCACTTGTGTTTTGCAAATCAAGGATTTCTCAGTTGCATCTTTGGGGATAATGGGGGGATGATGGTGGTGTTTGATTGATTGTTTGTCTGTCTGCTGCCCACAATGCTGCGATGGTTTCTTATTTTATCAGCCATTGCTTTCACAGAACAGTCTTCTCCCTCGCTTTAATGGGGAGAAGGGCCATGTCACACAGGAGAGTACAGTCTACCTAAGTCTGAATTAACATATTATGAGGTTATTTGGCCCACCAGTCAAGTTTATTTTTGAGTGCATTTTCATGGTCCCAGCATTAGAAGAAGGATCTGACCTGAAGGCTGACATCTATCCACCCAACATCCAAGGCAGATGCAGCAGCACTGGCTTCCACTTCACGGCTGGGCTGGAACTCCGGCTCTACAGGGGAATAGCATGGTACTGAGGACATGGAATTTTTGGTAATTGTCATGTTCGAGTGGCAGGTGAGGACTCATGAGGCAGAATCTGAACTCAGTTAGCCATTTGCTTAATTTAAATTACTATTAAAGTCTTCAGGCACCATTTCAGTTGATTCCTACCAGGAGCTCCACAGCACCAATGTGTTCTTCACTTTACTCCTCTCATTGATGCATCTGACTCCAATTTCATGTTGTGACTTGATATACAAATATGTTCTTTTCAACCAAACTAGTTATGAACCTGGAAATTATTCCAGAAGAGAACATTATGAGTTTCATCTAAGGATGAGACAGCCTTAGACAAAGAGTATTTTTCAGTGCGAGAAGGAAGAAGTCCTTTTATTCTAGCTCAGCTAAATTACGCTATGGTTAACACTGTTGCCCAACTAATTGGTGCAAAAACATACATTAGGACAAAGTGAATGCATTAATAGCAATGACATGTCAGTTTTGAATTACTAAAAGCTCTTACCCAAAGTTATTGTAGTACAGTGGTCTTCAGACCACTTCATCCAGATGCATTTTTCTACTGTACTATTAGAATTATCTTAAGGTATGTTGCTGACAGGTGCTAGAGCACAATATAATTAATTACTAGTGTTCTTTCACAAATCAATAAACCATTAACTAACAGAACATCTACACTGAGCAGCATGTAACCATTCAGATTTTCAGTCCATCTAATTGTCTTATCAATGTCTCTTACCACAACAGAAGCTGTTGGGGTTTTTAAACTCTGAAACATCTTATTTATTCTTGGAGTGAATAATTTCATTTGCATGGTATAATGCCTGGTATTTGTGATATAGTGTTTATAAACCTCTGTAACTCCATGATACTGATGCGAAATTGGAAGTTTCCTGGCATCTAATGTGAAGATTGTGTCCCCACCTCCGCCTGCCCCATGTGTAATTGTAGTGAGTACTTTCATTTTCTGTGTCATATTGTCAAAGGCAAAAAAATGTCCATACAGCAGTACCAAATGTGACAAGCACGGAGGGGAAAACACTTATTTGTATTAGCTGTTAGGCACCTTTCCAAATAAAAAACCTGATTTCATCCTGCTCCAATTTTAACTGCTGCATTTAATAAGACCCAGTAAAGACAGAGGCGCGTCTCACCTGTTTCAGACAAAGGTATCCTAATATATAATTTTTTAAAGCATTTTGGAAGTCACTCAAACTTTTCCTTAAACTCTCAAATGGGTTTTATAACGTGATGGCCTTAATAACATTTGTTGCAGACATCATATGCAGATGTTTTTAGATTTGTTTCATTTTGTCAGCATATCAAATCAGGTGCAGAGTTGTCTTTTTTGGCAGTAAATTCCAGTAAGAAACTTGAAAGAGTATGGAAGAAAGCCTGGAATGTGCTTTATTGACTATAAATAGAAAAGATATGTCAGTTAAATTTTTTAATTATTATTATTTTAATTTTTTTTATGTGTTGTTGCTAAAATTAATTAAAACTATTTAAACTGACCATTGGGGGGAAGTGAAAGGGAGGTTGTGTTCTGGAGGACATTCACGTAGGATTTCTTAATAAATTCCACAACAGCAGCAGTGCCCTTCGGGGCACCTTTGTATACATCTGATACTCTGGATAGTCCAAGAGGGGGTTGTAATATTAGCACAAGACCTGACACGAGGAAAGAAATTGTCCAGAATTGTTTTGCTGCTCCTTGGTGTTACCATTCAAGACAGGGATGGTGATTTACTCGCCCTTTACTGTCCCACACCCTACAGATTGATCCACAATTAACTCGTTACTTGTATCTTGTAATCAGGAGGTCTTGATACACAACGATGAATGTATCAGAGCCTTTCTTTTCCTATCAGCGTCCTACATTTTTGCCAACAATAATGAGCTGTCACAGTGTGAGTTCTGGAGACGAGATTAGCGCATGGAAGAATGAGTAAACCTGTACACTAGGAGCGTAATTAAATCAAGCAGAACATAATAACAAGCACGTTACAGCAGTTTGACACGGAACAGGGGCAAACTTGAACAGGCTGCTAAATTACGTATGCACACAAAACCGTGCTCCGTTGTTACGCTTTAAAGATTAGCAGTCTTGGTGGCACCATGTTCATTGTCACCCAACTTCGCGTCGCTCGGTTCCCCTGCAAGCCCTGTTAACACAAACTACGAAGCGCAAGCCTGATGCTCTGTTTTGCACACTTTGATGTGTGTTTATGCCAGAGCAGTGGGAATTGCATCAGCACGGTTTTGGAAACTGGCTTGAAGTGTAGCGGCGAGCAGGTATGGCTGCAAGGTACGTCATCTGCTTCTGTAGGAGGAGAGGAGAAGCTGGGTGGCTGATACCTCTCTGAAAAAAGACCCACTCAGGTTTCTCCCACATTCCAGGCAGCAGTGGAAGAGAGAAATTCGAGGTTAGGAGTGGGCCCCAGAGTGGCGATGGCTTTGTAATGGAAAAAAACTCAATTATGTGAAATATTAGACCCGTCTCTCTGCCTTAGCTCTCCACAATCTATTTAGGGATAGTTAGGAAAAAAAATGAAACTTCTCAACAGATGCCTGGCTGCCTGGGTACAGAGAGGAAAACCATAATTTGTCTGTAATCCCTAATGCAAACAGTTGTTCATTAAGAAACAAAACTAATGTAATCTTGATGATTTGCTTGGATTTCTACTCTATCATGGCGTTTTGTACAGCTGGCAGGCTAATGTAATTTTACTTAGAAACCCAAAGCAATCTGGTACTCAGACAACACCATGTAGATTTAGGTAAATTTGGGGCTCAGATTAGCATAATACTAACTAATCATGAATATCATTTGCATTAATTAGAGTATTGGGGAAAGATTGTTTTTAAATGGAAGAAAATTGAAAGAAAGATTAAGGGCAAGGGCTTACAAACCTAGTTTTGCTTTATGGAAGAATATAACAGATGATTTCTGCTATAATGCCTAATATTTTAATGTGTAAGTATTAATTAGAGTATCAGCAAAAGATTGTTTCTAATTGGAAAAAAACTGAAAGAGAGATTAAGGGCAGAGTTTATGAATCTCCTTTTGCTTGATGCCAGTATGTAGCAGATGATTTCTCCTATAATGCCAAAAAGCTTAATCTGTAAAGGATAGGGTGACTAATACACTACATAGTAGAGACACTACAAGGATTTTTTTCCAAATTAGGTTTATTTCATGCTAAAAGAAAACTACATGTTGCATGAATATGTCCATGGTATTGCTAACAAAATTAAACTAGTTGGATAGAGAAAAATTGCCTTTGAAAACATATGCCATGGTTTAAAATGTGATTGACCCTCAGTGTTTTAGCATTTGGTATAGCTGGTTTCTTAATAATTACAATATTTCTAGGTTTTCTGAGTGCTTAATTTATATATAAAAAAAAAAAAAAAGAAAATTGAATATCTGTGCTTTAAACAGTATAACAAATATACTTTAAGGTACTCTCTATTTTAAAGCTGTGATCCTGATATGCGACATCTCTCTTGCCTACATTGCTCTAGTCACTCAAGGCTTTGGGAGCAGATTTTATGACTATTTTAAATATCAGATTAGGAAAACATTTAACAGGTATGCCTTAGCCTGCAAATATTTCCAAGACTTCCCTGTCTACTAATTATTACTATTTATTACTGCAATACAGCACTGTAGTAAGTATTACTATAGTATACAATTTCTTCAGTAGCACCAAAGACTTCTTGGTTGGATGGTGCAATTTCAAAATAATGCCTTGTTAGTCACAAAAATTCAAGTAAAATTTATTTTACTGTGTGTTGTAACAGGTCTAATTTGGAAGAGCGTAGGGATATTATATAGTGGGGCAATGTTTTGTGTATCCCTCACATACATTTCCTGTTCCTGTAGGACCAATAATTATTACTTCTGTTTGTTTGGAGACATAATCCAAAATTTGCATCAATTTTGTCTGCGGCTTAAGTCTTGAACTTCTGTTTCATTTGACACATTTTATGTCATCAGGCACTGAAAAACTTTTATCAATACAGAACCACACTTCTGTCTCCTAGGGGAAAATGCATTTTCATACATACTCTGTGTATGAAGAGGGAAGGATGAAAAGTAGGCAAAAGATGTTGTGTTGTGGAGGTAGGACGGAAATCATTCCAGTCTTTCTCAAAGCAGCTTGTGATGCTTTTCAGTGTTTTTACAGTGGGGGCTGAAAGACTTTGTGCTTCTGCCAGTGATTTGAACTTCTGCATAGATGTCCTCTGTGAGACAAAAATGCGAGGTCAACAACAGCAGCCCAACAGCCTGAAATAACTTTTAGCCTTCTCAGGTGTCAGGCCATGGGACAGCATCAAAGCAGAACAACCTCCAGTGTGACGTGACTACTTTATGAAAAGCAGTGAAATGAGTTTAGCAAGGTCTCATGTTTCTGACAAAATGTTCAGGCTACATTCTGAACACATTTGCTTTTTCTCAAGGCTGCTGCTTCTCAGGTTTAAATAGCGTGCACTGGTGTAGGTTAGTTTTGCCTTCCAAAAAATGCCTTTTGAGAAATCCAGCAGGTCAGTCTACTCAATCATTTGTCGATGTGTTTGTAAGGACTGCAGAGTGCTCAGACAATTAGTGGCTGGAGATCTTTTTTTTTTTTTTCCTTTTCACATGAAGCCCATCTTGATACTGCTAACTTTAAATGAATCCTCCTTTGCATGATGATTTACCGTGTTAGAGAAATTGGATGATGTCTGGGGAAATTCAGTACATAAATATTTCCCAAAAACATAACTGAATTAAGAAAGTTGTCATATAGCAGTAGGGCTCATATTTGACCGTCTCCTGGTTCCTGCAGACAATCAAAACATACTGATTTTCCAAGTACTGTAATGATGAAGGCATATATTCAAGGAAATATCTTTTTCAACAGGAAGAAGGATAAGAGACTGTCATTTAAGAGAAGGAATGCTTGAGTTCATCTTCTAAGCTTTTTGACTGAGAAGAGAAAATATAATTCTGTCATCAGCGAAAGCAGGACAGGAATCCACAATTCTAAATATACCTATAGAATATTGCCTTATGTAGTCATTACAGGAATATCCACAATACACATGGCAACGTAGTGTAAAAGGCATTAAACTTAAACAAGCTGTCTCGGAATAAGAAGCAGGTTAATTTATCATGTGATAAGCTCTCTCTCTTGTGCTAATGTTTCTTAGACTGACTCACATGGAGTGTATCCCTCTGCCCAGTGTTGCAGTGTGTGGTACAGATGCACTCCGTGGCTGACACACAAGAACACACATGCCCTCTGGCCAAGAAATCTGGGCACTATTGCTGAATCTAAACTCATTAGCAGCCCTACTTTGTGCTGAATCCTCCTGCCAGGCAGGAAAAATGTCATAAAACATCTTTTCTTAGCCACTAATAAATGCACACAAACAGCAGTTACGAAAGCTTCCCCACCTAAAAATATATGTGTATATAAAGCAGCTGATGAAGGAGAGGCACAGGAACTCTGAGGTCCTCAAGCACCCCAGAAAGAACATTGATTTAAGCAAACTTTAATGTTCATGTTCTGTGGAGGAAACTGAACAGCAAGAAGCGCTGGACCCCTTATACACTTTGTACACTTTGCTCAAGGTCATTTTTCAAAAAAGGAAAGCTCCAAAAGTACTGCAAAGTGATGTTTTTTTCAGACCTATATCCCTATCTTTGGTTTTGGCTGTGCTGAGTAGACACGAGACCAATACCGGAAAATATAGTGGTTAAAAATTGCAAAATGCTTACTTTACAAAAAGTATTAATTTGTAGAATTTGCAAGTATTTTTTCAAAGTCTGTGGACTGTAAATTGGTTTTCCTATGTTAACTTCCCAATATTCAAATGTTTTCTACTTCACATCAGTGAAAAATAAAAATTTGTCCATTTTTGTTTGTTTACTCCCTAGGACGGGAAAGGGGTAGGGGGAAAAAGCAGAGAGGTGGAGAGAAGATAGCTCCCAGATGGGAGGACAGTAACTCGTATGTTAGGATCATAGCCAGGAAAACATATGACAAAGATTAAATTCCCTGCTGTGCCATTTCCCATACCTGAAATAGATAAACAGATAAACAGTCAGTGAATTCAGTATTATTCTTTTCTGCACATGTTCGAGAGTTTTGAGAGGGATCAGAGATTCACTCAAGTTGTTTGCCAACTGGCACAAAAAATGAAATGTATGAGATATATACTTTTCAACTAAGCGAAGGAGAACAAAAGCTGGAAATTGGTTTTCCCACAATGATGATGTACTGTGGCCATCAAGCTGCTGCTGCTTTTGTTGCTCACTCCCTTCCTCTCTTCTCTCATTTTAGAAAAATCGCATGTGTTTCTGGTTAAAATTTTGTGTAAGCTGTTAGTTTTCTGTAGAAAGTTTTGATTTTGATTAGCTGGCCTTTTAAAGAAAAATATAAAGACTTCTTCAGCAAGAATTTCCAGCCAGCTCAAATCCAAGCTTGAATGAGAAATGTGTGAAGTCTTTCTTCATTAAGCTAATCTTTGCATTAAAAGTATTTACAGTATTAAGTCAAATGGAGTCCTTACCTTTAAAAGTATCTCAGCTGGTCTCAGTCAGATCTGAAAATGTTTGTGAATGCACAGCACATTTTTAAGAGGTTGAATGCTTCCTTTCTTACTGTCTAAGAATAGTGGATACAAAGTACTAAGAGATGTGGTCAGACAACTACAAGCAACATTTAAAAAGCATTTTAGGAAGTTAAAGCTGCTCACCTGGAAGTGGTGCTCTCAGTTTTGATGCAGTAATGGTTTTGATGTGTGTGCTTTTTTTGGCAATGCAGTTCATTTTGTTTTTGACTCGAAGCCACTGTTGGAATAAAACTGGAGTTAATGTATCCAAATACACAGTGTTTTGAACTAGGACTTAATTCACTGTGCTTAGCACACTGGTATGTTCAGTCCTCTTTTGAATGCTAATGGACTTGACGGTCTCAAAATGTAAGTTTAATAAAACAACTATTTGAAACAAATAATAAATCCAGTTTGAGACAACTGAGGTGAAGGAACATTTTGAGAAAGGGATAGTATTTATGACTTTACTTCCAGGAGCTCTCAGGTTTGTTCATTTTGTTCTCCAGATATAATTGAGAATAATCCATGCCTATAAATCAACATGCCAGGTGAATCCCATGGTGATAATCCGATAATAGCAATCACCTCAGCTCATACAACTTCACCTGATGATTTTTCTTGGAGACAAGCCAGACACAAAGCTGCGCCAGAGCATTACTTTGACTCATTCCCTGTGATGCACAGGGAGAGGTTTATCTGGTGGAAAGAGCTTCCTCTGATGTAGATGTCCACAGCCGAGCAAGTGGCTGTAGGCTCCCCGTATGGTTAGCAGCCACTTGATCAGTGGAGTTTGGGGAGGGGTGTCTCTCTTTAGCAGCCATTTGAAGCAGGCTAGCTGAATAGGCATTGTCTCACCCGCGGTTTAAGGAGTTGTCCTTTTGCTCTGTTGAGCTACCATCATTTTAAGTGGCATTTCATATCATTTTTGTTGGCTGTCTGGAAAGTAATTGCATGGTAACTTCAGAAAAATTTCCTCAGAAATATCTGAGTCTCTTTAGATTAATGTCACTTTTCTTCTGGCTATTAATATATTCTTAAGAAATGGACTTAGTGAGCCGTCTGCTAGGTAATTTATATGGGCACTGCACTGAGGAACGCTTTTATGGAAAGTAAATTATTTTGTCTTTAGGAATGTTTGGGTAAGGGAACAAAGTAATCTTTGTCCGCATTACTTTTATTAAAGATTCATGAGTAGCCATATTTCTACATATCTATAAATCTGAATGATGCTTTTTAGTCACGTCCTCTGTCCGACTGCAGCTGTTTCACTGCCTGACTGCGTTGTATGTTCTTACAATGTCCCGTGTTGTACAGAGTTGAGGTATATGTGAGAAAAAGTACTTTAAGACTGTATTAGTGCATTACACAACAGACTTCAGGAATTCAGTTTTGCAAGAAACTTGAGACCTTACTACAATACAACACTTGGAACTGCCTACAAGCCAGTTTGCCCTTGCCAAACAGGGAATGAAAGCCTTCCTGTAGACTATTTTTCGGGACTACTTCAGGAACAAACTTCTCTAATTAATCTGAAACTTGAACTAACGACCAGGTGAGTAGCAGCATATGTTTCAAAGGCCAGGCAGTTTGCTCTGCATTTCTAAATCGTGCCCAGGTCATCAGGAGTGATGAAAAACAAGAGGCTTTCCTTAATACTGTGAAATTACCATTAAGTGTTTAGAATATTAATAAAAAGATGTTATTTTGCAAACCTTGTTTTTTTAAATGGTACTTAATTTTACAGAGTTTCTCATTCTTTTGTCTGTGACCATTTCTCCCTTGGAGGTAAGACGCATTGAAACAAAAAAGGTTTATATTAAGTGAAATTGTAGGAGCAGAGCTTCACTGGCCAAGACACAGTAAGAGAAAATTAGGATTTAATGTCCTCTCTAAAGACTCTTCCCTGCTCAGGGGTCAGGTAAAGGCATACAAGGCAAATTTAAATCACAGCTTTAGGGAATAAAAATTAACAGATAAGGGGAAAAATATGCTGTGTGTTTTATGGATAGCTAAACAATGAAGAACAGGTGGAGAATATTCACACAGAGCCACAAATAAAGCAGAAAAAGGCCTATTGTACAGTAAGTTTTGTGAAGAGGACATCCAGAACACTTTTGAAGTTTTTTTCTGTTTTATTATGGTTGACCCAGGCTGGAAAACAGACCTAAGACCATAGGCTCTGTGTCTAAGCTTCTTTGAAATGTCTGAAACAAAAGAATTATTAAGTTCACATTAAACACAAAATCCTGTGGACATCTCAATAGGAAAATTTCTGAAAGCAGTTCTCCAATGTTCAAGTAAGCAGTCTCTGGGACAACAGGAAGATAGCATGTACAGAAATAATTTCTGTAATGTCAGAGATACTGACCAGCTTAGCATGAGTCTTGTGAGCTTTTGATTCCTTCAGCAAGTGATGATGAAAAATTTCCAATCCAAACTTGTGGCCTTTCAATACAGGAGATGTTAAGGAAGTAACAAAGGAGTTTGAACTGAAAATGAGAGGCTGAAGAAGCTCTGTACCATGTGGTGGTTACTAGATACCTAGACTAGGTTACTAGATTTGCTGGTGATGTTGCATGCTTAGGCAAGACTATAACCATAAAATTCTGAAAAGCTGGCTTGCTACTATACAGTAGTGTAGTGTGCACCCTGGAAACAGACATACTTGTATGTTTTTCAAAGGCATTGCAACAGCAATCTGTGCTACCTAGTAGGGAAAAGTCAGAATCCGCCTTATCATGCCATACAGCCTCTACCTGAAAGTTAAATATGTTATTATCTATACAAATTGTAAATCGTATAATAATAACGATAGCTTAAGTGCTGAAAAACTAATTAAAATGTGGTATTAATTTGATTTTCTCTATCTATAAAGGGGGCCTACAGGAAAGACAGGGAGAGACTCTTTATCAGGGAGTGTAGCAACAGGATGAGGGGTAACCATTTTAAACTGAACGAGGGGAGATGTAGATTAGATATGAGGAAGAAATTCTTTACAGTGAGGATGGTAAGGCACTGGAACAGGTTGCCTAGAGAAATTGTGGATGCCCCAACCCTGGAGACGTTCCAGGCCGGGTTGGATGGGGCTTTGAGCAACCTGCTCTAGTGGGAGGTTACCCTTCCCATGGCAGGGGGGTTGGAACTCAATGATCTTTAAGGTCCCTTCCAACTCAAACCATTCTATGATTCTATGATTTCCTGCCATTGTTGGCCTGAACTCTTCAGCATTTTGGCATAGTCATGTAACATCCCTTTGTTTTTAAGAGCAGTTGTTTGTGCGTCTCCCAGAGAAGAGACTCTTCAAGTATTTAGTTGAAAAGAAAAGAGATGAAAGTGTGGCTAGTGTGTTCTGTTATTGCTTGAGATGACTTCCTAGTTCTACAACGACCAAAGCTAGCACAAGACACATTGGTTATACAACTGTTTTTTAAAAACAGGATAAAATTATTTGGCTGACCTTCACTTATTGGAACTGGGTCCAGCAAAAATAAAATTCCTAGTCCACCAAGTTACTAATCATAATAACCAAGCTTTATCCCTGCTTTAAAAACTTGTTAATGAAGCCTATTTACTTATTTGTGCTTAGAATAAGATTAGAAGCTCTCCTTTTTGTGATTAAGTATAAAGGATCCTAGTGGGGATGGGCAGTCGAACAGACACAGTCACACAGGCTATGCCATATAGGTAATAGTTTTCTGAGAAACACTTCCAGGCCGGCAACTTTTCTTGGCTCTTTTAAAATTATTTTTGAGTGAAAACTGGTGTTCTGGTGTTCTGTACTAACCAGTTCCTGTTGGTATTTTCTCTGGTTATTCTTAGCACTCACTCACAGCCAGAGCTGTTCATAATCATCTCATGACTGGCGCTAAGGAGGATTTCCCTTTTTTTCCTCCTAACCCTCTAAGTCTGCAGGGAGGAAAGGAAGAGCTGCTCTGGTTAGAGAAGTACTGTCTGTTGCTCTCCCTCTGTCCCCACAGTACAAATTACACAGCCACAGGAGAGTATGTCAGTTAAAAGAAGAGATTAAAAGGACTAGGATTACTTAGTTTGACAGGCAGATGAGTGAGAGGGTATATTACAGAAACATATATGTATGTTGCAAGTTGTAAGGAAGGCAATTGACTTGTGCTCATTGCCTGGTGGACTAGCTGATCGTTTTACGTCCCTTCCAGCCCCATTCTACTCTATTCTACTATACAGAACCAAAGTAGCACTCAATGAGACAGGACACATTTATGAAGGATATCCAAAAAATAGTGATTGACATGCTATGCAATTAACCAATGGAACTCAAAGGATATTATTTCACAAATGTTCAAACATATTCAATATATTCGAAGGATATTATTTGACAAATACTGAGCTTGTTGGTTTTAGTAGTGAAATGAGCACTAAGATTAAGAATGAGCAGTGAGTCTTCAGAAAAGTTTCTTTATATTATTATCACACAGTTTAGGTAAGTTAGACATCTGTGAAACTATGTTTATATGCAGAGAGAGGTTCATCTTGAAAATTAATATTATGTTCATCCTTTTATTTGTCTTATCTGCTCTTAGAATTCTTATTTTCTAAATTTTGCTTTGTGGCAACAAGTGGCCTATGTCCCACTCTTTGCTAACTCTTCTGCTAGCTAGATTTACACTAATAATTCTCTCATCTTTCAAGCATTTAATGAGAGAGAGATGTTTCTCTGAAGCCTAAATATATAAGGAAAAAGGCATCTAACTTAGCAAAATAAACAAAAACAATTAAAAATTTTGAAAAGTAGGGTAGTCTTGAAGGTCTTACAAGCTGGAAAAAAATGAGGATTTTATGTTGCAGCCAATCAAAGTACATCCTAAGTCAAAGCTGGTGAAATGCCAATCTTTTAGTGACATAATTCAGAAGTAAATCTGATTAAACCAGTATAGTTATATTGGTGCCAATGTCTTAAAGAGAACTAAATCCAGCTCCTACTAGTATATGAAACATACTGCACCAATGTATGTGTCAGAGATGCAGAATTTTGAGATGCTGTGCCCTGAGGAAAATGGTCCTGTAGCTCTGAGGAAGCAGCATGAGATCCAGAAGCCCAAAATGCCACATTCTGTTTTGCTGCAAACCTTCTCTGCTACAAAAACATATTTCCATGTCTGCACCTTGTTTTCTTCAAGTATGAAATTTGGATTTACCATTTTCATGGAAGGGCATGTGGACTGTACGGCTGGATACAGCAGAGACTGGAAAGAGGTGAAGGAGTGAGATGCTGAAAACCATGAAAAACAAGGTGCTGATCACTCTGTGTTCACCTGATGTGAACAAACCCCACTTTTCTTTTAATTTATGCTCTCATCCGTGAGCCTGTTACTGTGTATGCCGTCAGTTGAGTTACTGTTGGACTTTGGGCCTGCGGTTCTCAAACATGCTGATGAGACCGTTTCTTCAGCAAGGAGAGAAGAGCGGGCCTGTTACTGTGTCAGTGGCACCATACAGTTTCTTACCGTTTCAGGAAGAGCAGAGGCCTGGGCACTATTTCTTTGCTGTGCACGTAGCCCCTGTGACCTCAGCTGGAATGGCAGATGTCTCTTCCCAGCAAAGTTTGATACAGACAGTAAGTTTCGGTCTCAGTACCACAGGAGGGGTATGTGAGGTGCCATTTCAGAAGGCTGCCCCGGGGCTGGCACCAGAACTAGGCCTGGCTGGGGTACCCACTGGCTGCTCAGTGTGTACAGCATCATCAGTGGTGTGCTCTGGCTGTTCAGCAGCAAGACTGACCACATTTGCTGTCAGAGTACTGCTGCATTATGTTTGTACTACCCTTATTTGTCTAGACTTCTGCTCTCTGAGCGATTGCTCCCTCTTTGGTAATTGCTCATAAACAAATTTTGAAAAATTAAGTTTTGGGTTGCACTGAGAAATTCCACAGTCCCAGCCCCTTATGCACAGAGAAAGAAAGTAATTTTTTCTTAAATCATGTTCCTTTCTTCTCCTGCTTTATATGTGCGCTGTGCAATTTCTTGTCTAGTCCAGATAATTAATAAGGGCCCATTTACTATAATACCTAATTGCCTGTGAAAAAGGATAGTCTATATTATAGGAGAGGCTTGATATTACAGAAAAATTCCAGTTCTACAACTTCTGCCCTTTTCTAAAGAGTGAAAATGATAAAGGAATTCCTTCATTAAGTACACAGAAAGAAATTTCAGAGAATTGAACTACTATAGCCATCACTACGCCTCTAAGGAAAAGGCTTCTATTCCTATAGGTAACAAAAAGGAAGCTGAAAGCAACAAAGACAGTATTGACTCAGTTATATCAAGTGTCCTCAGTTCAGGTGTCTGATGGCTTATTCCAGGGCCCTTCTGATTTTATCACAGAAGTTATCCTATTTTTTGGGCTGATGTTTTTTATCACCATGCTAGACAGGATGTAATTATCTTGTCTTTTTTCTCTGCCCAACAGCACAAGCGTATTGTTATTGTGTACATACAAGTGAATGAACTGCATATTGTTTTCTTAAATGCTACATATGACTCCACGTGTGTCTTTTTGCTTAGCAAATAGTAAAGGGACAACCTAAAGCATTCACAGATAAACAAAAAACATGCCTTGTTTCAGATGTTCATTCTATTAAATTATGTAGAGGGTGTAGCAGAGTTTTTGGAATATAACTGACTGTGAAAGAAAATAGGCTCTTATGGACTATTGTCAGCAACTCTGATTAAGGAAAAACATGTTTGCCTTGTTGATGTTATGTGTAGCTTTTTTATCTATAGAAGAGATATAGGTGACAGGTCCTTGAACAGTTTGTCAAAATTTCTCAACTTTGACGTCCCAGAGCTTCTGCTGATTCAGCAAGTATAATATCACAGTTCATTCCTTTGCAGTAGAGCTGCCAACTGACTTCTGATGCAGCCCCATTATGCTAAGACTTAGAGTGAGCCTGCAAACAAGCAACAGCCATCAGTGGTTGCATCTACAAGTGCTTCCTCTTGAACACCTTTGTGCATCTGGGCACTGTGGTGGTTGGTATCAACTTCGTTGTGTCTCTGAAGCCATCATGGCCTAGAGCATCAACAGTCAGAAAAGGTCTGCAAAAGCCACTGATCTCTGCTGCACATCTAGAAAACTGTCAGAACTTCTACAGGCAGAGGAAGTAATTCCTCCGAGGCAAAGTCAAAGAAAAACCTGCTGCAATGCTTATAGTGATATAAAAAGGAACAAGTATGGCTTGAGGATGACAGAAAATCCATAACAGGAGAAGGCCGGGTGCAATGCCCCAGGAAGTTTCTCTGAGTCCTGTTTTCCTAGTAATCTTCCTGCAGCTAACCCCCTTTTTGACACGAATGAATGGATGTTTAAACAGTATTACCCAAAGTTTCAGGGCAAAAAACATTTGTTCCTCACTCATCTTGTTTGTCTTTACTGATGAGGCTATGCTCAGTAATCTACCCTGGTCCAAGGAGGGTATCAATATACTCTGTTTATCAGGAAACCCGTTTGTTCGCTGTAGGTGAAATACAGTAAAGTCCTCATGTAGTAGTAAGAGCTAAGTGATGCCATATAGCTGCTAGTTCAAGCTGGCAAACATGAAAAATGATTGTCATTCTTTCTCAATCTGTGAAATACAAACCATTGGCCTTGCGTTTCTAGGCAGAGGAGTACAGAACTGGAGGCTTACCAACACGCTGCCTTCAGACTGGGCACCAAGTTAGAAAAATTTCTTTGTGTTGAAACAACCCCATTTTAACATTGATAATCTGTGATCTGTGGTGGGATGACTTAAACTTAGAGCTGATAATATACCACTGAGCTACAAATGCCTTTGTTCAGTATTCTCTGCCCCAAAGGGACAAGGAAGGGATAAATTGTTCCCAATCTTCTAAAAGTCGTCACCACCAAATGTCCCTGGGTGTGACTGACACAAAACCTTTGGCTGAAGTTAATTCAAATAGTTACAGAGTTGCTAATCCTATGAATTTTAAATAGAAATTATTTCAAGGCAGTAGACAATTCAAGAAACATTGCAGATTTCGAGATTTGTAGTTCATACTGGCAAAGTTGACAACACAGTAAGCAAACGCTTGCATCTGGTGAAGCTAGGAGGTGCAGTCCTCAACCGTTGCCCTAGCATGCCAAAACATGCAAATGGTTGAAAAAGGTATTAACTAAGGTAGCAACTTTCACAGTTGTGTTAAAAGTATAGAAATGTCAACTAAAATTACAGGCTGTTGACTGATTGCCATACTGTCCTTCATGACTTTGTCTCGAAGTAATTTCTGGGAAAGGCAAGCCAGGAACTGTATACTGTAATCAGGAGGTAAGAGTCAATCATGGCAATGTACACAGAGACAGCATCTTCCCTCAGGATGGCTGAGTTAGGCAATTGCCTGAGAGACTCTCTAGCCTTAGGGCCTATCAAAAACTTGCAGCACTGACTTCTGAAAAATTACAAAAAAGACTCCGAAAAACTACAATATGAGAGGTTTTCTTAAAGTGTGCTTGTTTATCTGTGTTTAATGCACCTATAAAACTGCAGGTCCACTGTTTGGACCATATTCTATGTCATTTTCCAACCTATTGCCTTCTTCCACGTCATCAAGCAGACCTTAACCTCACCCTCCATCTGTATCCTATGTGAAATTTTACCTGCTTGTCTCTTTCCATCCCCCATCCATATTTCAGTGCTGCTGGGGACATCCTCCTGCAACTTTTCAGTCTGCGTCCTGCTGCCAAGATTTCTCCTATTTCTTGTCTGCATCCTTCATGTTCACCTCCCACAGTGATGGTGAGAGAGCACTCCTCATGCTCTCTCTTCTAGGTCTCTGCTTCCTGGCCTGCTGTGGCCAGGGTCCTTCCTCATACTATTAAGTCATCATACTGAACCCCGGTTTCCCTCAAGAAAGCTGTACACCAAATGGCTGTCCTCTTTTCTCTACACACCTTTGCTTCAGCCTTGTCAAAAATGACAGAAGATAGAGACAGTCCTTCTACGTGGCTGAGTTGCTGCTTATATGTATAGCTGGCAATATAAAGTTGAGGCCATATGTAACAAGCACGAAACTTAATGTTTGAAAACATAAAGCTGAAATTCATAAGAAGTATTTAGCACTTTTTTGCAATTGCAATAAAAGTGCAGGCTGGTAAGTGCCTTGCCTCTGCTAAACAGTGAGGAATGAGTGAAGTTTTCTTGATGGGTTACTTTGGACTGATTGAAGACAGGATCAAGACATTAAGGAATGCACAGGGTCCAAAAGCCTTTGGAAAATCTGGGAAAAGAAGTTTGGACAGGAAGTTAGAGGAAACATTTGTGCAGGGTAAATGAAATAAGCTTGACAGGGAATGAAAATGGGATAAATAGGTCTCTTGGTTATTTTGGTGTGAAAGACCATACGTTAGGGTTACAAACATACTTTTGTTTCTTTTGCTCACAGCCTTTGTACCCCAGGTGTGGTAGCTGAATTGCTAAATTATTTTTCTGCTGAGACGGAATCAGAAATGAAAGTTTCATCTTTCCCTCTGTAAGAACAGATGCCTGTTTTTTGAGCTGACACAGAGAGCAAGACACTAAACTAAGCTCCTGCCAACTTAATCAAACATGGAAAGAGCATAATTTGCCTGCTGTAAAACAAAAGAAAATAAATAACACCATAGATTCCGTCTGGAGATGTCCTCTCACTTTGCCCTTCTGCTATTTGCTTTGGTTTCCCATTATCCTGTTTCTCAGAGGAATGCTTTGCAGCAATGGTTGTATCCAGCCTTCCTGTGCTAGTTACAGAACGGTCCCTGTTTCCAACCACAATTGTCAGGCATTTATAATACAGCTGCAAAAACTCTCTTGTGGTTGAACTGTAGGAAAGAAGGTATCTAAGGAAAGCAAATATGTTTCCATTTTAAATACAAAAGCCTTCTATTTGTGGTTTAGTCAGTTCTGCCTAGATGTTAAAAATGTCATGCTATTACCCAAAAGTGAAAGGATTTTTTTTTTTAATATCTCACACAACTTCTCCTCAAGTCACCAGCTAGTCTGTTTCAGTGGCCTGATGTGTGTAATGTCTTCTGTAAAATATCAAGATGGCTGCAAAACCTGGGCTGCTTCTGGAAATTGTATTTCAGTCCTCATTTGTGAATAATCTGTGTTTATGTGAATAGTCATGCTTCTGTGTCTTACCTGAAAGGCCAGAGGATTCGCAGCAGTAGAATGCTATGATATTTGTCAGAGTAAAGGACTCAACCTCACTTTCTTATTAGTAGGCTACATCTTTCATAGCGGATTGTAAAAAAATTACCTTTGAAAAATCCAGACAAGCAGGTTTTTACAAGCAGTGAGCTAGAAATATGGTTTTAATGTTGTCATGGTTATCTCAGTTGTCTGTTTCTCAAAGATTTACTCCTAGAAACCGGTCTGAATTTAGGAGTGCAAAGAAATACTACTATTCAAAAAAAGCCACTTTGTGTTCTGTGCTGAAAAAAGCAATCCAAAACCGGGAACTAGTAAGTAAAGTAGTAAACACTAGTAAATAAAAAGCATGCTTGTGAGTACGAGGTGAATGAGTCACTGAGTCATCTTGATACAGTTCTTTGAAATAAATGGCATATTCTTGGAATGAGATGGTGGCATCTCTAAAAACTACAATGATTTTACAGTACTTAACGCTGTATCAGACTATTTTTTTTTGCAGTAGCAATGAAGCCTATGACTCTTTCACAGGAGTCATTTGTTACCTGTTTATACATATGCAAATCTGAAGCTGCAGCCATTTGAACACAACTGTGTGGAAAGTTGGAAACAAGTAAAGCTTTGGACTTAATAATCCTTTTTTTTTTTTTTTTTCCCTCTGCTCAGAGGACAGATCTTTGCTTAAGAATCACTTTGCTATTTCAGGCTCCTAGCAACTGCTTTGGACCATTCTGAAATCACTCTGCAGGCAATTCTGTTTAACTGGCTCATTGGTATAATCTTGGTATATCAGTAGATTAAGCTAACAGTCCCCACCTTTCTTACAACCAGTGTGGCAAACTGTTAGATGAAAGTACTGCCAAGGCTCAGACATTTCTGGGTTTGTGGTTGTGACAGATTGTTGTTCCCAGAGCTGATGCAGCACCGAGGCCTCTGCAGGAGATGGGCAGGCTGTCAGGAGGAGGAAAGGCACGCATCCCTGTGGAAGCAACAGGCCCTTCTCCATTTCACAATGTGATGCTCACCAGGGCTCATACCCCTGCAGATTGTGGGCTTACACATCCTCCT
Organism: Calidris pugnax; assembly: GCF_001431845.1. Lineage (NCBI taxonomy): Eukaryota > Metazoa > Chordata > Aves > Charadriiformes > Scolopacidae > Calidris > Calidris pugnax. The sequence continues at coordinate 6,421,142 of NW_015090986.1, read as the reverse complement.
ACATGCAGCAAAGACCATTCTAGGCCAGCTGAAGCTATACATAGATGTGTGCATACATACACACAGAAGTGAGCACAGACACAGAGGAGCATTTGAGTGAGCTAATAACCATATGAACTGGCGAACAACCAGGACTCTGGGGAAAAAAATGAAAAAAAGAGAATGACAAAAAAAGATATCTGTGTATAAATATATGTAAAACAATATTAAAAAGCTGGAGGACTAGAGACTTTTCTCTGTCTTTTTGGGGTGGGACTGCTGAGCACCAGCTCCATCTCTATACAGCAAGAAATCCACTTCATGCATTTTGAGACCTAGCACAGGTTTCAGTCCGCCTGTTTTATTTATAATGAAATGTTAAATTAATCCAAAGGGAACAGTTGCTTCTTTTGTGAAGCTTTATAGCACCTTAAGATCTTAAACTGAAACAAAATACGCCTCAGTCAGCTCAGAATGGAAAGATGCCAGAATGGATTTAAGGTACTTCAGCCAAAGGGTAATCCAGCTAGCTGGTGGTTATGTCTCTAATTTCATACATGGCAGGCTTAAGGCTGCTCTACTTTGTATCAGTTATTCTTAGTACCCCTTGTCCTGCCTGATGGGGTAGTGGCATAAGCTAGCCCCAGCTATACCCTCTTTGTGCACGTAGTACCATGTGCGGTGAAATGAGGGGGAGAAAAAGGCATCAGCAGCTAATGTCTCATCCACCTCACACGGTGATTCCTCTAGGATGAAAAAAATCTGCAGGAAATTACTATTCTCTAAGTAATTAAGTTACTACACCTGCAAGGCAAGCCTCTGCACATTTGTGATTTTCAGTTATTCTCTCTGAAACAGTTGCATTGTTAGTTACCTATATATCTGTGCCTTGTGAACACATTCAATTAGAAAATGCACAGCAACTGTATTACTGGCTCAACTCTCTACTGGAGAATTCAGCAAAATCCCCTTGTGATTCACGCCAGGTGTGCCAATACTTATACTACAATTCTTTCCCAGCCCCCAGCAACGAGGGGTCTTTTGAAGGCACTTATGGCAGATGAGTATTTCTCTGCCCTGCAACTCCAGGTGCCAGTTTGTCATAGAATAGAATCATAGAATGGTTTGGGTTGGAAGGGACCTCAAAGATCATCGAGTTCCAACCCCCCTGCCACGGGCAGGGACACCTCCCACTAGAGCAGGTTGCTCAAGGCCCCATCCAGCCTGGCCTTGAACACTTCTAGGGATGGGGCATCCACAATTTCCCTGGGCAAACCATTGTCCTGTGAAACCATAAGCACCTGAGTATTGAGGCATAACTCAAATCAGCAAAAATTCATTTTCACCCTCCTGGGGCTCAGCAGCTACTGGATCTGAACCTGAGCTAAGGCCCAGACTGAGCATTTGAACATCTGGATCATCTAAGTGCTGTCTTTAAAGAGATATTATATATCACTCACTGTAAAGACAAATACGTGTGTGTATCTATGTATATTTGCATAGGCATATGTATATATACAAATATATGTATATTTATACACGTGTGTATACATATGTGAGTATGTGTATATATGTATGTATACATATATGTATGTGTGTATATGTGTGCCTACACATGAGAGAGAGGAAGAGCTTAGGTTTCTGAAAGCATATTCGTGACTAAATGTACAATGCCTGTGCTGATCCTTGAAGTTCTTTTCATAAAGATGTACGGCCCAGCATGAATGAGGAAACAGAGGTTGCCTTTGTGCATTATGCTCTCTAAGGAAAAACACTCCTGCGTCTATTGCATGTTACAGTCAGCTGCTCAGAGGTTTTTACATGCCACAAAAAGGAGACTTTTAATCCTTGCCACACAACTTGTGAAAGTTTTGTTTACCAAGTGAGATCTTTGGGAGAATGATAATGAAATACTGTTGCATGTTTGCTGCCCAGTTTAATTACTGTGCATTTGCTTAAATGAGTCCAGGTGATTTGTTTCTTGCCATCTAAGTCTCATTAAGAAAAGAACAACTAATTGGAACCTCCTGTTTTTTTCATTCAGTTTTTGTTCTGAGAACTTGTGTGAAGGAACGAGGGGGAGGGAAGGAATCTAGAGATGGGAGAGATCCAGGTACCCCACCTGTGTTTTCCAGTAATAAATCACAGAATGGCAGGCTCTGGGAGGCTGGAAGGGACTATGGGTCCCTCAAGACAAGCTCAGCTGGGGGCTCAGACTGAGCTCCTCGGGTCTTCACACAGCCCTGCAACCTCCCAAGGCTGGAGATGGTCCAACCTCCCCGGGCTCTGGCCCTGCCGCTGGGCCATCTTCTCAGGGAAAAGGCTTCTTCTTATCTCCAGCCTGAGCCTCTCATGTTCCAGCTTGTGCTGCTGCCTCTTGCCCTCCCACCACACACCACTGTGAAGAGCCTGGCTGTGTCTCCACCATCCCTTCAATCGGTGCTGGGGATGCCATTGGGTGCCCCCAAAGCTGTCCATCCTCCCAGCTGAACAAGCCCTGGTCTCACAGCCTCTCCTCACAGGGCAAGGGCTGCGGCCTCACTGTCTCGGTGGCCTCCCTGGACCTCCAGCTAGTTGGTGGGCATATTTCCTGGGTCGTGCAGCCAAAACTAGGCACAGACCATCTGTTGAAACCATGTCCTTCTCTTCATTCTGTTTAACACCTCCTATATACTTTAAACAAAGTGTTTAGCATGCAAAAGGATGTTACGCTGCTCCTTTTTCTCTATTATCTTTGCTTCATGTGTATAATATTGTCCATCCACAAGCACCGAAGAACTCATCTGGAGCAATCAGTTAGGCAAAATTCTTGCAGGAATTAGTAGGAATTCCACAAACTTTATTCTGTAGTTTCATAAGTCTGGAAACTTTAGGCAGATTCAGAGATCTCTGAAGATTAATATGCTTTTTTATTCTGTTTTAATTCTCTCTGTCCCTAAATATTTCCGTTCTTCATTTTTGTTTTATTCACTGGGAGATTGTTCCTTTGAACATTTCCTTCCAAGCACTCATTCTCTCTCTGTGTTTGCCCTGAGAGAAATTTTACCTGGGCTGTAAGTCTCATGCTCCAAGCAAGGTCTTGAGGCTGATCAAGCGTGGTCTTGATGGGAAAGGATGGATTGAAAAAAGAAAGGAAGATCATGAATGAGGCAGGGAGACAAGACATCAAGGAAATGATAGGCAGTTTAGATTCTGGTGTAACCAAGAACTGTTAGATTATGTAATTATAGTTCAGCTGGGTGATGTTTTCCACCAGAGGAATGGGAAACAAGAAGTAATGTATTAGCATTCTGCAAGTAAAAGTAGCAGGACAGATTGTGTCTTAGGAAGGATGTTAACTGTTGTAAGAAGAGAAAACACCTATCTTTCAATAGAAAGACCAAAATAGAATTGACACAGCCCTTCCTACCCTGGGAAAAAAGTCATCTGGTTGACATAGCTCCCCCATGTTGTGCTTCCCAAGTCTAGCAGTTCAGTAAATGGGAACTGTCAGGATGCTTCTCTAGCCATCTGTGTGGGAGCTGAGAAGAATGGAGGGAAGACAAACTGACACCCTCTCTGTGAAGGACCCTTAAAGCCCTGTGTTTTCATGGTCTTCACTTAGGCTGCTGTGCAACTGTAGCATCAGTGAGAATTAATGGGAACTATGTGTGCTTCAGTGACATGTAAACTGGTGGAGGTAAACTGGAAGAAAGGTAAGGAGGTGTCATCTAGCAGTAATGTTCTTCAGAACTTTCCAATAGGTAAAAAGGAATATTTAAAAGAGCCATTGAGAAGGTTTGGTAAACTTCAAAGCAAAGATTTGCAAGGACAAACAAAGCCAGCACTTTGCAGTTGTTCAACATAAAGTTTGGCAAAGAAAGTGAGATAGTAAACTAAGCTGTATGCGAACATTAAAAGAATTCTTTGGATCAGATAATTTTCAAGCAAGGAGGAGATAACATTTTGCCCTGTGAATATTAAATCTTCCTTAATTCTGGTCATTGCTCGACAGGCTACAAAGGTAATCTCTCTTCCTGAGGCAGGCTATGAAGAGCATTTCATAAGCTGGAAAATTTTGTGAGAAAACATCGAGAACGGAAGGATACTTCTGTTTTCTATACAATATGAAGGGACTAGAAGGGCTCTCAACTTCTCCAGCAAAATGTCAACATAAATTAAATTGCTTTAATTTATTTGAGATCACAATATTGCTCTGTGGATGCAATCCATAGGCATCTCAGAGAAACACTTCACCTAGCAGAAAGGGAGTTTTCTATCCTGGAAAGAATATAAAAATGGAAAATACGATGTTTCCTGTCCAGCAGAGGAGATGATGAAGTGAAATGAGATTCCTCAAAGCTTGCATGCAGGACTGAAATTTTTTCTTACCACAGAACAAAGGAATGGCCTAATCCTGCAAAAGATTGACTGTGAGGCATTCAGCATTCCTTATCAAGCCACAAAACAATCAGCAAAAAAATAACGATAGTGAGGCCAAATGGCTAAATGGCCAAATGACAAGGTTTAAATGGTGCTCATCAGTGCTATGGGCGGAGCAGATCACATGGGCGGTGCAGACTTGTTGCCAAATCTTACTTGCTGAACAAGGAAAAGCAGAAGGAACAAAACAAGTAAATAAGTAAAAGCTAATGTCACAGTCACATCTGATTTTGCTCCTCCCGTACTCCAGCATTCTGTTGCAACTACAGGTCTGCCAGAAGTGGAAGGAGTGTGTGTCTGCACAGCATCTGCAGTGCTTTATTTATTCCATTCATTAGATATTTACCCAAAGTAGATACCCCAAGAGAATGTACAAAAAAATATTTCTATGTTAAATTTTAGCAATTTTTTCATAGCCTGTCCTCAGTAAAATACACTCACACTTACACACATGTACGAACACGCATGCATGCGTGTGTGAGACAGCATTTCCCTTTCTTGGTGGATGAATACCACCTTTGTTTAAACAAATCTGGGCTGACAGATTGTTTTCAGCACTTGCAGAATCTTTCCAATATAATTTTCTGGTCTTAATGGCACAATATCCATCATTTTAGTACCTGAAAATATAAAGCACAGTGACCACAGCATAATATGCTAACCTGTTGGAATAGAGCTATCAACACTTCAATGGATTTCCAAACACCTCCTGTGTTTGGCATTTCAGACAATAGATGTGACACATCTTTTTTGAAAAGTTTTTTTTTCTTATGACTAGGAAGTTTATAGTTTTGGGGATTAGGAAATAAGACAACCTTTCTGCCTTTTTGGTGCTTATTTTCTACAGACAGTGTCAAGTGTTACTAATATAGAAGTGTTTATATTAGGTAGCGTGCACGTGCCAGCTGAGCATAGTCTCCTGGTGCATGGTGCTGTATTTGAGTAACAGGTTCTGCATTGCAAAGACCATAAGTAGACAACATAGGCAAAGGGTTGGGGACCACAGAAACTCTACAGAAGCTGTATGCTGTAGGTTTATCTATTTTTTCTCTAAGAAAGCAAAAGGTTCCACTCTGTTCTCACATTGGCTCTCTGTTACTGCACCACACAGTGAGGAACACCTTAATAGCAGAAACAATTAAAAAACCCCAGGTTTTATGAGGTGTCATGAGGGCCTTTCCTCTGGAGCAGTCATGCTTCTGCAAAAGGACTGTGAAACTTGCAATTCCTTTTGTTTGTTTATGTGATAACTGATGTGCATATTTATATATAAGCATATTTCAGGAAGACAATGATGTAGGTTTTTGCTAGTGATTATTCTTTTCCATGTTCCAGTTGGTTTGGCTTATTATTCAGTTTGACTCCACTTTCAAATCCTTTGGCTATATTATATTCTTCAACTAAGCAATTTCAACTTAAAAGACTTTCAACTTCGGTCAGTATTTGGAAGATAAATTTTGCATTTGTCTTAATGGGAAAAACAGTATGTGCTTTTCCTGAAGTCAACTAATCTACTTTAATCCCAGAAAAAATAATACACCTTTTTTTTGTTTGTTTCCAATCTAAAATAGTGGGTTAGATTAAAAACTGTGGAGATCTGTCAGCCAGCTGATTAAGGGTGACCACTATATATTGCCTTTTATTGCTAGCACCTCACTCCCAGTTAGAAAATTCAAATTAAGAACATAACTTTTTAAAGACAAAAGACGTTGTCTGAACACAGGCTTAGAAGCAAAGATCATTTCCTTGCCATATAATGCAGTGTAGTGCAGTAATTCCTCAGCTTTCACTGAACTGGGAAGCAGATAAACTTCATCAGTGCAGTATTGTGCCTGGCTAATGTGGCTATTCTGCTTCTGAAACCATAGGTAGTGTTCCCACATGACCTTGGAGTTGTTATTACCCATCTATTGTCTATGATTGTACTCTGGAAAAAGGGTTCATCTGCTTGCAGCTTGCCTGTGTTGCAGTTCCTCAGTCTGATTTGCAGACATACCAAGTCGGAAAATCTTAACTATTCCAAAGCTCTGTCTGAAGCTCCAACAGGAGCAGGCTTTAAGCACCTCCAAGCATAAACATGTTTGATTCTAAATCAGTGAACCTCTAGGTAAAATTGCCCCCTCTGATTAGTGATACAGATACTTGCTCTTATTTCTCTTATCGTCCATGGTGGTTCTGTCCTTAGAAAAAATGAAATCTGTGCTTTAGAGGCATATAGTGCAGATAATAAATCAGCAGAATTAATTTATCCTTGGCCTAAACACGGCAGAAAAATGATAACTTTTATTTCTATGAATATTTTTACTAAAGAAAAATATTTCCATTTTGTGAATTTTTTGCCGTTATCACTTTCTAGTTACACTTTTTCACAATATAAACAGATGGTTTTGACTTTCTGCAGAAAGATCTCCCATAGATATTACCAGTATTTCTTACTGATAACAATTGCACAGATATTTTCCTAAGAGTTTTCTTTTTAACAGAAGCAATAGGTCTAATGTGTGAACTTGATTTACAAGACAAACGAGTCTTAGAGTCCCTCAAGTGGTGACTCCGGAGAATTGCAGCAAAATATGGAACGTTGTTTGCCGTTCAGAAAGGGGTACAAGATTTTTCAAGGAACCAAATATTTTGAATGTAAGGACTGACCAGAAAGTCAGCTGGCTTAAAATCGTCACTGTTGGCTATGGAATGTATTACCTGTTTCTTTTAAATAGTTTCATAATTAGACTTTTACTGTGTAAAGTTATTAGTTCCTCCTTTAGAGGCTGTATTCTGATCTCAGAAGGGTCTAGTTTTATTTATTAATGGTAGCATATTATGCTCCAAAATTGTACATGGAAGAACCTAAGTTTAACTTTACAATTAAGTTGGATTTTGGAATAAATTGAAAAAGAGGTGCAATGCTCCTCTTTCTTTGAAAGTAACAACTAACTTGTGTGCATTTTCACACAAGGTTCACACTTATGACAAATTAATTTTATAAGAATTTGTAGCGTTTCTTTGGGTGAATCATCTACTAGTGACAGAATTTTTAAAAACTGAACTGTGCCCAAAAATTGTCCTTTTGTATTTTTACTGCTGCCTGATATCTTTTATGGATACCGCACTGTATTATTTTCCTACATAAAAGCTAGCAGGTGGGTCTTGGTGGGAAGCTGGTCCAAGGGGTGGTACATTTTTGTTTTGCTGTGCTTTCAGTTTGTCGGTGTTGGCTTAGTACCACCGCTCACCATTACCTTCTTTATAGCTGAAAGCTGATGCCCTGCATGTGTGCTCCTGAGCAACTGCGGCTATGTGCAAGTGAACAAAGGACTGCCTGATGATGCTGAAACCATGCCTTTCTGTCACATGCCTTTCTGCACCAGAGAGGGTTTCAGATGAAGTTCTGGATATTTAAGGACTTGTGCAATTACCGTCTGGTAGATTTCTTCACCACAGCTGCTATTCATCCCCTCAAGTCTGTTCTTTCCCTCCTCCTTATTTTAACGTTAATCTCTCCCCTAACCCCTCAAATAATTAGTACACAAAAATTAGATTGTGAAGAAATCCAAGTTGCTCTTCAGAGAGAGAATCAGAAACACAGATTTCTCCTGTATCGTTACAAATGCTTTTACTCCATTTGTACATCGCACGTGATGAAGCCTCCATGCATGAATTCAGTAACAGAATACAGTTGGTTCAGAACCGATACAACCGTGTTGTTTGTATAGCTTTCATTCACTAAATATTTTCTTTCTGGTCCTTGGAAGAAAAACTTCCCAAAGTGACTAATACAGTTTGTCACCGGGGAAGAAATCCCTCACAGTGTCAGCTATCTTCACGGCTCAGTTTAAAATTTTAGGCACAGTACACTTCAGTGTTGTAATCTACCTACACAAGACAGAGATCAAAAAACAAGAAACAAGCTCTTCTGTCTGAAGCTGCCCCAAATCCCCCAAGTTCTTTGTGTAGAGGAGATTCAGGAAAACAAGCTCCCCCTCCTCTCTCTGCGTGCTGCATCCCTTACCCCTCTCCTGGCTACAGAATCGTCTCTTCCTTGCACGCGTGCCAAAGGCCACATTTCTCTCTGGGACGTGTGTCTGTGAGCTACTTGCGCTGAATACAAACTGAGAACAGGACCTGGCTTTGTGGTCTGGCTCCTACGGCCTCTAATTGCAGCCAGGCCCCCGCTGCCACCCCAGTGAGACTTATCTGACAGCTCATGATCCACCTTAAATACATACTTCAGAATCGATAAAAAGTAAACCAAATCAAACGAAATGATTAAGCCGAAACAAAAGCAGAGCAGTGTATGTGTTGCATAGGGAGAAATGCAAAGGGAGTTTTTCAGGTAGGCTTTGCTAATCTGGGCTGTACTAGAATGCATCCTTAATGTTGCTTTCATGGTGGCTGCATTTACACAACGACCTGAACCTTTCTGCTTTGCAACACTTTTTAATAGGAAAGTTCTGCTTTGCAGACCTTTTGGGAGTTAATGTGATTTTTCGACTGTTTTTTCTGCTTCCCACGTAGTTAGTAACATGGATGCCAACATAACAGAGATCTATAACTATTAGCAAAACAGTGTACTTTTACCTAATATTTAGGAAAAATAAAGAGTTTTTTAAGCAGTTCTGTCCATGTCAACAAGCTCTTATAGGAAGTTCTCTATAATCAGAAAAACAGGAGTCTCTTAAACTTGCAAAGATTAAAAGACTTATAAAAAAATATCTGAAGTATGATTGTGGTGGTCAATTCACGTGGTTCTTCTGTACCGTCTGCTGGGAGGAGGGAAAATCATGTCCAGCTCTTCACAAAATTGGAGTGGCTGATGTTCCTGTTGGAACTGCGCGCATCCTTCTACCTCTGTAATCATATTTGCCAGGTGTTTATTGCAGTGGTTCTTTGGAGGCCGTTTGGCATTTTGGACCTTCTGTGCCTTTGAAGCGGGAAAACACTTGGACTGTGGTGACAGCCCGTGTAACAGTTTTACTGACCCAAGAGTAGACACGCTTTTATGCCATAGATAGCAGTTACCTCAGAGAGACAATCACTGTCTGCTGAAGCCCTTAGTAATGCACGGCATAAAAAGATAATGCAACCTTATTGTCTAACCATATTTTCCTTACAACTGTAGTCAGGAGCTGTTGATAGTATTATAGCAAAACTTTGTGCTTTATCTCAGCCACACAACAAAATTTAATGGCAACACTTTTTCAGCAATAAACTTACATGGTCATAAAGATTTAAAAACTGATGGGTTGAATTAATTTTCTTCACAACTATCTGTGTAAGATGACTGCCTTAGAAAATCTACTTTCAGGTTCACCTTTGTATTGCTTTTTTTTCAGTTGTGCTCTTTTTGTTCCAGAAACAAAAAATGTAGAAGGATGTCCACTTCAATTTTTCCTATTGATACTGCAGAAAGGGACTCTAGCGTGTCTTTCTTAGCAGCTTGTTGAGACTAGGGAGAGCAGAACAACTTCAGAACAAAAGGAAGCCTCTGCTCTTAACTTTATGTTTGACAGACAGTGTTATTTATTGCCATAAATTTTGGCAGAAACACCTTCGTGAAAAGAGTATTTTTGTCAGAGAATAAGACTTGAATAATTCAGGGCAAGGAAACATCTAGAGTTCTTAGTAAATGTTAGAGGACTTGACATCAGTGCTGATTATGTATAATTTTAACCACTGGGTTTGAGCTGTTGCACTGCATATTTTGTTTGTTTCTTCCAGTTTCAAAAGAGGATTTTACAGATGAGCATGGAGTCATAAAGTATGGATGGGGGAGATTTAATCAGTGCACACGGGAATGTACTATTCCACCAGATTGCAATTATTAGACCATTTCCACTTTCTTAAGAAGATCTTACTCTCAATTATTTGCTAGCAAATAAATGAGTAAACTAATAATAATGCTAGGGTCTTAGTCTTGCTTCCGTAATAGATGGCTCAGAAGAGATCCTTTGTAATTCAGTCTCAATACCATATGTCTCTGTTGACATTAAAGTGCTTAGTTCCAAATGAGTTGGCTTCATTCAAGCATCTTAATTCAAGAGTGGATGATTAGATCTTAAGCTAAAAACCTATTAGGATGTAAGCACTTATGTTGCTGAAAGGTATTAAAGGAACAGCATAGTGTGGTTGCAGATAAATCCTCTATATCTAGTACTGATTGGTTAAACCTTGTTTGATCTTCAAACAACATTAAAAACTAGCTTAAATGTTCAAAGTTGAGTGTCACATAAGTAAACCTCCAGGATACGTTATGTGAAAATAAATTTTGGTGGCTTTTTGAGAGATGGGGAAGCTCAGATATGAGACCCTGACACCCTGTGAACAGAAATAAACTAAGTATCTTTAAAGAGCGCACAGACACTTTATCTTTTAGAACTGAAAAGTGTGTTTTATCCTTCAGTCAGTAAAGCATGGCAAGAATAATAAGAATTCCAAAAACTTTCTTCAGTCATACCTTGGCATGGTAACTAGCATTTTTAATAATCCTTCAAGCTGTGTGTTTTATTTTTCATCTGCACAGCAGTGCAAATCATGTAGTGAGCAAAAAAAAAACACCCAGTCCTTGTGTTAAGTGAAAAGAATTATTGTCTGATTCTTTAGTGAATAAAATTCAAATACTGAAAGTAAAAATTGCGGTTTGGGGGGAGTGATTTATGGCACAATTTAATTCTGTATGTGACCCAGGCCACTGTAAATTCATTTTCCAAATGATGTCTTTTGCCTCCAGCCATATAACAGAAATACGAGAAGAAAATGAATATGTAAGTGACCTTTAAATCTTACTTAAATACTATTTTATAAAATATTTAATACAAATAACAAAAATAATAACTGAATTTCAGAACCAGTCCTGTGATTTGTGGGATATAATTAGGTCACTTTTTTGAATGCTTGGTTTTGGCCATGTTTCCATAAAGGGTTGCAGGATAAGATTTTCAAGAAGCAACTACGCCATAATGGTCTTAATAACCATGTGAGTGCTCACACTTTGTTAGTGGTCACATTCCCCGCAATAATGCAGTATATGTTTTAAGAAAACATGATAAGTGTGTGTTAGTGCCATCTAAAATGGAATTAAACTCCTTCATGATGGATTACCTTTGTGTACATATAGAAATCTTTTAGGGAGTATAACTTAGGTAAAAAAAAAAAGTGTGAAAAGTCTGTGCAATGACTTTGGGTTTGTCTTGATGGTGCTCACTTGCTAGTGGTTCTTTGGCAGTTTGCATGGTGCTGACTTGTCCTCATTCCTTGCTACAAAGTTGGCATCCAGAACCCCAAAGAAGATGGTGAACTCATTGCTATTATACACAGTGCAGTAATGAAGAAGGAAAAATAGAAGGTATCCTTGCAGACAATAGTAAAGAAATAAGTTTAGGAACATGCCTACATGTGAAAAATGCATCAACTTAAAAAGCATTTTTAGAAATCCACTCTGTTGGAGAGGCACAGTCTTGGTAAGTTAACAGTGTGCTTTCTTCTTCTTCTTCTTCTTCTTCTTCTGTTCTCATTTATTAAGCAGATGTCAGTAAGGGATGTCTGCTGTACAACTTTAAGTAAGGAAAAGTCAAAGATGTCTGTGCTGCAAGAGGGCTTGAGAATCTCTTCTCTAGGCTTTTAACTCTGTTTCTGTTTGGATGCCGAGTTGCTGCCGATGAGGGTAACCAGAATTAGCTGCCTCTGTCCTTGTCCTTGGCAGTGCCATGGTACAAACCACACCACTGTGGTTGACTTGTTGTTCTGTAGATGCAGACCTGGACTTGTGTGCCGCTGGATCACCTAGCAATGAAATCTTGCCTAGGATCCAGCCTGGAAGCCAAACATGGTTTTCTCAAGTTACCCGCAGCATGCAATGCAGAGTTGATGCCTCAACTTGTTTGCATAGGCTGTAGGAGGAAAGAAATACCTGATCCACCACATCAAAGTCAGGTATCTATGTTTCGGGGCTAATTTGAACTGCACAGAGATGCTTTGCAGCCTATGGCCATGGTGTTCATCCAGACATAAGGATTATGCATCTGCATATCATGGACACATGACCTGAGATTCAGACAAGTTCATTGTAGTCAGACCAAGAAAGATTTCACCCATCTACTGTAGCAATTCATATCATAATTGTTCAGGATTTCAACAGAAACAGAAGCTGTTTTTGTCCCATTTTCAGCACCCTTTCGTTCAGGTATTTGCTAGGGTTTGGGGCAGAACCAAGGCCAGTTTCGTGCTCCTCAGCTGTGTCACAATGAACACCTGCATACATCCTACGTCCATCTGTCCCGTTGGGATGCACATGCATGAGTAAATAAGCTCCATCAAAGTCTGCTGCAATGATGAAGGGAGGTAAATTGATACGATAATGTGAACATGCTTCCTTACAGACCACCTCCTTTTGAGTAATCCTCTGAATATGTATTGTTTTACAGGATGAAATAAGTACATGAAGTAATTAGGCTAATGGGGAAAGAGAGAGTAATGGGGAGTGGGAAGACTAGAGAGTGAAGTAGTAATGCATGAATTCACATTCCCTGAGGCCTGGAAAAGACAGAGGAATCAGGGCAACTATTCTGTACTCCTTGACAGTAAAGAAGAGCTGATTTTCATCAACAAATTAAACCTTAGGGATTAGCTTGTTTCATAAATTCAGAAAAAGTGTCTTTTTAGGATGAGTGCCCCTATGGCAAGGTGCAGGAATGACAAAGAATTTGCAGTCTAAGGGATAGATACTACCTAACCAAAGGGGAAGATCAGAAAAGTGGGGACACTCTCTCCCTGTTTTCACTGAAAAAGTCATCCCACTACATTCCAGATTCTTGAATGGGAATTCTGCTTGACTTAGGCTTTCATTTCTAACAACTTATTTACTTGCCTGAATTTGTCCTTGATGACTTTTTAGTGTTCCCTCCTTAGCCAGCCTTCTGTTTCGGTGCTTCCTCCCTTTTGCTGTAGCATTATCATTTGCACTCTCAAAGCACTCTGCTCGTAGCAGAACCAGCAGCTACTGTTTTCTGGTGATGTGACCGGAGCTGCAGCTGCCTTGGTGCTGCTCCCCAGCTCTGCCTCACCTCGCAGGCAGCACCCACCCACACACAGTCAGTGCAACTCTCAGTCCCGGGAGGCTGGATTGTGTGGCACTGTAAACTAAAATCCAGCTGAGCGTGTAAATTTAGGCTGTCAATACGCCCATACAGATTGCAGGACAGTTTACTTCAGTGCTATCCTTTGGCCTGCTGCATCCTCCCCCTCTCTCAAAAGGCACAGATTTCCTCATGGCGCAGGTTGAAAGAAATATAAAGCAGTTCTGCTTATAATAACAAAGAATTTTTTGAGATGGGTACGCCCTCAAGTCCTGCGGGTGCCATGTGCTGATCCTCAGCACCGAAGATGCCCTGAAAGTCTGGCAAGCTAAGACTTACAACTGCTCACAGCTGAAGCTGCATAACCCTGTGGCTCTGTCCCTTCCACTTGTGGAAACATGGGGCAAATTGGTCTGCCAGAAAGGAGTATGGAGGATAATGCTTACTCTCCTTTGATGGGGAGGGAAGAGATAAGAGCTCGAATGATCAGCACATCTCAAAGCTTGTGAAGCTTGTCCCTGGAATAGCTCCTGGGATTTAAGAGACGAAGGCATGACCTCCCAGACTGACAGGAGGATATGAACTGTGTCAGTTCTGCTCTCACAGGAGTACATCAAGGCAAATGTTTTATCTCCTTAATGCTTTTTTCCCATGCTTCTAGAAAGCACACGCTTTGCTAATAAACATGTAGCTGAGAACTGCTATCAAGATATGTTTGGTCTAACAGCAGTTAACATGTTAGAAAGTTATCAGACTCTAGCTCAGTTTTGTTAGTTTGACTGCCTTTCTCATTATTATCTCCTCATAAGGAGTTCCAGCTATCCTTCCATGTTTACAGGTCACTAAGCTGGATGTGAGATGTGGTCTATCTCTTTGCAAAAGGGTGTTTTCTGCAGACTTGCGTTCCACTCAACAGTAAGTACACAAAAAGTGCTGCCTTATACAAAGCTGAATGCAATATAGTGGCAAGTACTGGCAAATCCTAGCTTTGAAAAAGGTATTTCCTCTTTTTCTTCATCAGAAGAGATAACACGGTGCTGAAGAAACTACAAAACTGCCAAACAGCCATCCTCCCAATGATGTGGTTTGCAACCCTTTAGACACACATGGTAGTCTCATGGCTCTAGGTGAAAGTGTATTGTTGCATTAGAGTAAAAAACAAAATTTATGAAGAACATTTTGTATACAAAGTCCTTTCCTTGCATACGCCTCAACTAATTCACTAACAGCAGAATTTTAAATGGGAAGTCATGCCTACATGCTGTTTATAGTTAAGAAGAACATGGGTTTGACAGTAACAGAATATGCTGAGACCTTTCCTATTCTCAGTCTATTGTTGGAGGCACAGGAAAGTTTTTCTCCCCTCTCAGGACATTAGCTCTGCACCCTTGAGGAGAGCCTACAGATTAGCTAAACTAGGCAGAGATCAGTACTAGGTCATGCTTCACTTCAGGTAAGCCACAATGCTCATTTTGATTATCCAATTTGATTTTCATGTCTTACTTGAATCGTATGCAAATAAATTTAAAAAGCAGAAATAATTTCGGGAAAAAATCCGACCCATAAGCATCTTCAGCTGTAGCAATACAATATGGATGAATGTTCAGTGAGATGGAGAATTTTGCAGGAAGATAAAAACTACAAAAGAAAGAAACAATAGATGACACGTTCACTTGTACCACAAACTGGCAGAATGAAATGCCAGAGTGGGTTTGGGTTGCATAGCAGAACCATCAGATAACAGAGCAGGAAATCACATTTACTATCGAGACCTTGGAAGTCTGCTGTCTGGGAGCAGAGAAGCATCTACATTGTTTGAATGCTGACCCGAGTGCTCCATCGGCTGAAGCCAGGCGACTACCATTTTCTCTTCATTAACACAGGAGTCATGTTGCAAGACCAATTACACAGCTGTGATTGGGTATAAGTAATGCTGATGATATGGGATTTTGTTACTTTGAAGATTTTAGCTGCATGATTTGCTCCCTTTGTGCTATAAATGTCTACATTTAAATGTACATGACTGCCGATGTGGCCATGCTAGGTTTGGGATGTTGCAGTTCCTGTAAGCAAATAGAGAGTTCTGGTAGAACACCTGAAGTGTTTCATTCACTCCAGGCTTCTGGCTACCAGAAAGAAACTTGAAAACTGCAAGGAGGAAAAAGAACAACAGAAAAGAAGAACAAAATCCTTTGGACAGGGATCAATTTGTTCAGAGAGCAATTTGTTCATGAAAAAAAGTTATGTGATGTTGGTGAGGAGAAAATACTAGGTATTTGCCTAGTCATTTGTGACTGATTATGGGGGTGCACAGAGAAAAAGAAATGCACAGAGCATTTGAATTCAAAGAAATTGACTTTTTCAAGGTGAAAAGTTACCTTTCCAAGGTGGACTGGACTAGGAATCTCTGTGTAGGAGATCACATATAAAATAAGGGGAGTTGCAGTGCTAATAGAAATAACATTAACAGAAGAAGAGAAAAAAACTACTTGCTGTTGGCAGAGCCATCTAATGAATTGCTAAAGAGCCTTTCCAGCCCAGGCTTTACTTCTAATGGGCATTAATTGTGTTTTCCATCTATACACAGATTAAAGTGAAGTTCAGTGCAGAACCTGCCTGTGAAAGGTACTGTAGCCAAATGGCAAACCCATACCCATCAGAGAAAACCTTGATTTCTCTGTAATCCTGTTATAGTGAAAGTCTAAGCTGCCTCAGTGTACTCTGTGCCAAAGGCTCAGTAAAATGACAGCCCTTTAAGCAGAAAGAGTAGGTTCACCCTTTCTTGGAGCTATGCATGACATTCCCTCCCCTTCCCTGTACACCCTGTGATGGCTTTAATGTTCACTCCTTACTGGGAGGCCAAGGCTGGACTCCAGTGAAAGCTGCCCCCGAAAAGGCGGGAGGTGCAAGGCTTGCTGAGTGACTCACTCGTGCAACGTTCATGCAGGTGAGCAGGGGGATGGTGTTCCTTGCAGGTCAGAGAAGGGACCAGACCCTGCCTGTGGGAAGTCTGGCTCTCAGCCCGCACAGCTGGTACCCCCACATGGAGTGGTGACCACGCTGAACCACAGGCAGTCAGCAATCATTTCAGCAGAGACTATTTGAATGCCCTGCATGTATGCAGCAATAAAAAAAAAAAATAAAAAAAAAAAAAAAAAAAAAAAAAAAATTGTCTATATGCGACACACCAGGGCTCCAGACTGTGGAAATGATGGCTCCAGTCCTAAGGAGCAGAGAAGGCCTCCAGATGCTGGTCTGAAATGGTCTGCAATATTTAAATGTAGCTTAATCTCTTCTGTTCTTTGCTGTTCATTAAAAATGCAATCAGAGAGGATGGGAACTGTAAATATTGGGTAAGTTAACTCTGTAATGAGAATTAACAAGTGGATATACTACAGCATTCACTTTTCTCTGCAAGGGTGTTGGGTGTTGCTGTCTAGACAGTGTCAGATCTCCAGTTGTGCGTTATTTCTTCAAAGCAGCTTCTCTGATCTGGGTGATGGCTGTGCCTCCTACGAATGCTAACTTTCATTGAATGTCCCTATTATTGCTGCATCAAAAACTCTTTAATCCTCTGTATTTTCAATAGCAAAGAGCCTGAAGCCAAATTTTGTCAGCCTGTAATAAATTCTGTTTTATTTTCACTGAGACAAATCATCCGTGTGCATGTGTGTGGGGATGGGCTTTCTTGCCTGAAGGCATCCATGAGCAAAACACTAAACACAAAAAATGGCGGTAGAATTCTGTTTCTAATAGTAAAAAATGGTATTAAAAGAGACTTTTTCACTTGTACATCCCCAAATGTCTTGCAATGACAAATGTCTACTGTACAAAGGGCAATAACCATTTAAAAATGCTTATATAAAATTGTGCTACAAACAGGTTAACATTTAAACTAAGTATTTTAAAGAGAGTGTCAAGTCAGTTTTGGGCTTTGACCTGGCACCCAAGAATTCTCTATTGCATGATCAGAATAGACATTTGAACTGCATGAAGTTACTCTGACAGTCATGAAGACTAAGATTGTTCCTCAAAATTCAATGGAGGTATTGTGTCTCTGATCTTGTAAAATTAGAAGAAACACACTCTTTCTGGTAGAGGCAGGTGAGGAATAGACTGAGAAACCCAGATATGTAACAGAAGTAGGCAGAAGAGAGACCTGATCAGGGTCTCCTGTTTCCTGTGTGGGTATCTTGGGCTACTTGGCTATGGCTGTGGAGAGGGCATGTCTGTCTCAGGCTTTTCTATCAAGTGTTACCCTTGCACAGCTAATTCACTATAGAGGCAAAATCTTCAGGGCCTGGTGCCATTAAATGCTTGCTTATGCTAGCAGTAAATGGAAGAGTTCAGACTAAAGACCATAGGAGAGATTCACCTTATATTAATTCATAATCTGATAAGTAAAGAATCCCGTTGGAAAATGAGGGGGGAGGGAGTGGGAGAAAGGGAGAGGGATGCTACTTATATCTTCTTTCTTCCAAACCTGACCATGAACATAAGTTGGCTATTTGGGGGTGGGGGTAATGTCTTCTGATTACTTTTTTTCTTTTGACCAGAGATTCAATCCCAACAAGAGCAATGTTCTGCCCAGAACTGTCATCTTCTGTTCAAAAAGTCATTGATTTGAAACACAAAAAGCACAAACAAAAAAAAACTAATTAAAAGGGAAAAAAAAAAAAAAAGAAACTGCAAATATTTAGAACATCTTCTTATTTATGGGGGTGAAAATTTCACAGATGTTTTCTGAGCCCAGGTAAAGGTAGCACGGCTGGGCGCAGGGGCAGAGTATCACATGACTGTGCAGGTCCTGTACACTGCATGCTCATGGGCACTAACCTACTTCTCAGGAAAAAAAAAGCCTGAAACAGTAATTAATGGAAATGATTAAATAAACAAATAACAAACAGCTGAAAGTAGCCTCACAGTCACAGGCCTTGGTTCTCATGGGGGACTTCAATCACCCTGATATCTGCTGGGAAGGTTACACAGCCAGGCATGTACAGTCCAGGAGGTTCCCCCAGTGTATTGATGATAACTTCTTGACTCAGGTGGTGGAGAAGCCAACAAGGACAAGTGTACTACTGGACCTAGTTCTGACAAAGAAAGAGGTGCTGGTGGAGGACTTTAAGGTTAGGGGCAGCCTTGGCTGGTAGTGATCATGAAAAGATAGAGTTCGGGGTCATGGGTAGTATGTGCAAAACAAGTAGGATTGAAACCCTGGACTTCAGAAGGGCTAAGTTTGACCTCTTCAAGAAACTGCTTGAGAAATCCCATGGGTTAGGGCTCTGGAAGGTAGAGGGACTCAAGAGAGCTGGATGATGTTCACATTCTGCTTTCTCCAAGCTCAGAATCAGTGCATCCCTAAGAGCAAGAAATCAGGCAAAGGAAGCAGGAGACCTGTGTGGTTGAGCAGGGAGTTTCTGAAAAAGCTCAAGTGGAAGAAGGAAGTTTACAGTGCATGGAAGAAGGGACTGACCACATGGGAAGATTAAAAGAATGTTATCAGAGTATGCAGGGATGAAATGAGGAAAGCCAAGGCCTCCTTGGAATTAAACCTGGCAAGAGACGTCAAGGTCAAGGGGAACGGTTTCTCCAAGTATATTGGAGACAAAAGGAAAACTAGGGAAAGTCTGGGCCCACTGTTGAATGAGATGGGTGCCACGAGGATGCAGATGACAGCCGATGCAGAGAAAGTAGAGTTGCTGAATGCCTTCTCTGCTTTGATCTTCACTGCTCAGGCCAGCCCTCAGGAGTCCCAGATTTTAGAGGTAACAGAGGAAGTCTGAGGAAGAAGGGACTGACCACATGGGAAGATTAAAAGAATGTTATCAGAGTATGCAGGGATGAAATGAGGAAAGCCAAGGCCTCCTTGGAATTAAACCTGGCAAGAGACGTCAAGGTCAAGGGGAACGGTTTCTCCAAGTATATTGGAGACAAAAGGAAAACTAGGGAAAGTCTGGGCCCACTGTTGAATGAGATGGGTGCCACGAGGATGCAGATGACAGCCGATGCAGAGAAAGTAGAGTTGCTGAATGCCTTCTCTGCTTTGATCTTCACTGCTCAGGCCAGCCCTCAGGAGTCCCAGATTTTAGAGGTAACAGAGGAAGTCTGAATGAAGGAAGACTTCCCCTTAGTTGAGGAAGATCAAGTTAGAGAACAGTTAAGTAAATGGGACCTCTGCAAGTCCATGTGTCCTGATGGGATGCACCCATGAGTGCTGAGGGAGTTTGCAGAAGTCATTGCTGGGCCACTCTCCATCATCTTTGAAAGGTCCTGGAGAACAGGCAAGGTGTTTGAGGACTGGAGGAAAGCCAATGTCACTCCAGTCTTCAAAACAGGCAAGAAGGAGGACCCAGGAAACTACAGGCCAGTCAGCCTCACCACCATCCCGGGGAAGGTGATGGGACAGCTCATTCTGTCAGAAGTAGTCAACATGGATTCACCAAGGGGAAATCATGTCTGACTAACCTGGTAGCCTTCTACAATGGTATGACTGGATGTATAGATAAGGGGAGGGTAGTGGATGTTGTCTACCTTGACTTCAGCAATGCTTTTGACACCATCTCCTACAGCATCCTCATAGGTAAGCTTAGGAACTATGGGTTAGATGAATGGACAGTGAGGTGGATTGAAAACTGCCTGAAAGACAGAGCTCAGAGGGTCGTGATTAGTGGCAGGGAGTCTAGTTGGAGGTCCATAACAAGTTGTGTTCCCCAAGGTTCAGTACTGGCTCTGGTCCTGTTCAATATATTCATCAATGACCTGGATGAGGGGACAGAGTGTACCCTCAGCAAGTTTGCTGGTGACACAAACCTGGGAGGGGTGCCTGAAACACCAGAAGGCTGTGCTGCTGTACAGCGAGACCTCAACAGCTTAACTGCCTGAAAGACAGAGCTCAGAGGGTCGTGATTAGTGGCAGGGAGTCTAGTTGGAGGTCCATAACAAGTTGTGTTCCCCAAGGTTCAGTACTGGCTCTGGTCCTGTTCAATATATTCATCAATGACCTGGATGAGGGGACAGAGTGTACCCTCAGCAAGTTTGCTGGTGACACAAACCTGGGAGGGGTGCCTGAAACACCAGAAGGCTGTGCTGCTGTACAGCGAGACCTCAACAGCTTAGAGTTGGGCAGAGAGGAACCTGATAAAATTAACAAGGGCAAGTGTATGTGCTGCACCTGGGGAGGAATAACCCCAAGCACCAGTACAGGTTGGGGACTGACCTGCTGGAGAGCAGCTCTGAGGAAAAAGACCTGGGAGTCCTAGAGGACAACAGGATGATGATGAGCCAGCAGCGTGCTCTTGTGGCCAAGAAGGCCAGTAGCATCCTGGGGTGCCTCAAGAAGACCGTGGCCAGCAGGTCGAGGGACGTTATCCTCCTCCTCTACTCTGCCCTGGTGAGGCCCCATCTGGAGTAGTGTGTCAAGTTCTGGGCTCCCCAGTTCAAGGAGGACAGGGAACTGCTGGAGAGGGTACAGCAGAGGGCTACAAAGATCATTAGGGCCCTAGAACACCTCTCTTATGAGAAAAGGCTGAGGGACTTAGGTCTTTTTAGTCTGGAGAAGACTGAGGGGGAATCTGATTAACACCTCTAAATACTTAAAGGGTGATTGTCAAGAGGATGGGGCCAGACTTGAAAAAACGATGCCCAGTGACAGGACAAGAGGAAATGGGCACAAACTTGAACACAGAAGTTCCATCTAAACATGAGGAGGAACTTCTTGACTTTGAGGGTGGCAGAGCACTGGAACACGCTGCCCAGAGAGGTGGTGGAGTCTCCCTCTCTGGAGACATTCAAAACCTGCCTGGACACATTCCTGTGCAACCTGCTGTAGGTAGATCTGCTTTGGCAGGGGGGTTGGTCTAGATGATCTGCAGAGGTCCCTTCCAACCCCCTATCATTCTGTGCTTCCGTGACCCTTGAGCAAAATACTTTTCTGGTCACATCAAACCATGAAGCAAGGCTGTAGAGTGAGGTACAGCCATCTGAACCACCATTAGAGCACCCATTTTCTTGATGTGTCCCCAGCAACCATCAGAAAGAGAGAGACCTTCTTCTTCCCTCCTGCAGCTCCAGTGGCAGTAGTAGTTTTGGTTGCAAAACCTGTGCATTTTTCCTAAGATAGAGGCAGTGCGATTCAGCGAAACAGACCAGAGTCTGTTTAGTAAGTTTGCCTTTTAAAGACCCAGCCTGATATTTCTTTTGTACAGTCTACTTATGGATTAGTCCCCACCATGAAGACCTTCATCCCGAGTAAATCCACCTCTCAGCATATTGAAGACATGCTGAAGACATCTTAATGTTCTTCTGTATGGCAGCCTAATAAGTCTCTTTGCATATCTTCCTCCTTCTTCAGAGACTCAGCGTGGCACTCTACCACTACCAGTGGTGGTGTTGCTGTGGCCTCCAAGGCTATCAGCCAGGCAAGGTTTGTGAAGCAGCTAACTGTTTTAATTAAATATAGTGAATATAACTGCAGGGAGGGTGAATATGAGGAAAACAGGCTGCATTTTCTGAGTAGGGCTTGAGTGCCCCAGAGCTTGCTGCATTATTCTCTTTCCCCACAAAAAGCTTTACGTTGCACAGCCTGATTTCTGTTGGAGATTTTATTTGAGAGAACTAACAATTTTTTGCTGTCGTGCCTATTTGAATGCTGTTTACAGTCTTTTTGTGTCTGAACTCTTGACAAAGGGCAGGCGGTTCTCAGCCATTGCTTCAGTATCACACTAATTTATGGTCTTAATTGATAGAAGCGAAGTGCTTATTGCCCTCAGACTTCATCTGTAGCATTTGACCATCTCATTCCACAACAGATCATGCAAATGATCATGCAAATCACTGGAAAAGGTGATTTTTTTGTTCTGTGCTAATTGCAGAGGTAAGGAAGAGGATGTCCATCAGTACCAGCACTTATATTAGAATGAATCATGCCAAGATCAACTCAACAAAATGCAGGTTATCTGTCTCTAGAGCACACTGCCAGACTTTTCTGCTGTCATGACTTCGCCTTCCCCACCACTGACAAAATAGGAAAAAAATGTTCTCTCTTCTGAAAAGATTTGGGAGACAGGAGAAAGATCATTATACCTTTCCCTAGCCTGTTTTTAGACAATCCTGGTGAGCGTGGATTATTAAGAGAATGGAAAAGTAACGCTGGAAGCGATTTTAAGAAGACAGTAACATGTAATTGCATGCCTGAAGGTTTAGAACCAGCTGCTGCTAAAACTCGGTGTAAACTGTAGGTGGCACCATTTGTATAAAATATTGAAAAGCACTGGGAAAGAAGGATGTCACTTCAATTTACAGTGTTCCAATAGCTTGCCGTGATCGTATAGTGGTTAGTACTCTGCGTTGTGGCCGCAGCAACCTCGGTTCAAATCCGAGTCACGGCAGGGAAAGGCATATCTTTTGAAAAGATGTAACTACAGACTGCATACAATAAATAATCAAGCAGTGACATCTAAGACTAAGATGAGAAAATAATTAATTTTTACAAGGATTTTTTGATAAAAGGCTGTATGCTACAAATATTAGTTCAGTAATCCTGTTGCCAAGGGTTTCTTTTTTTTTTTTTTTAATTTAAATGTTTACGGATATTGGGATAAACACAGTGGCAAAGTGAGCATGTAATTTTTACTCATTACAGCTACTTAAGATCTGGACTGAGCCATGAGATCTGTTTGGTTATGATCTTTGCTGGTTTTTCCATGCTAATAAAGCAATCAGAATTGAATTGCTTGGAAATGTGACAGTGGTAAATGTGGGAACCCTGCTTACCTAGGCACGAACCGCTGCTAGCAGAAGGTCTTTGCTGGTGACAGACAAGGAACCATCACTAGTCAGTGATTCCAGTGATTCTTTTTGGTTTGTGGTACAAATAGTGTGCAACTTCACTGTCCTGCCGCACTGAGTAACATGGGCTCAGATCCTCAGAACGAGGACTTCTAAAATGACCATGTGGATTTTATAAATTAGTCATGGTAACTAAAGGCAGTTTGTGTAATAAATGATAAATTAACAACAAAATTACATAGCTGGTAACAACTATATTGATAAAAGATTATTATTATGGAGTTTTTCAGATTATTTGGATGCCACTGAGTAGAGTTTCTGGTAGTCAGCTCTTTGATTTGATAAGGAGTTAATTCTAGAACAAGTGCTGGTTTTCTCTCAGCGTTGCGTCTGGGGGGACATCAGTCATCTGTGTAACGGATTACACCTCTTACATCTCCACCAGGCTCAGATGGACAAGTTTCATGCAACAGGCCCAGCTCTTGCTGAGTGTGAACGACAAGTGCCTCTCTCTATGCAAAGCAGCAGGAACTTTCCTTGCCCTCCTATCCAGTGAGGAAGTTAAACAAAATTTTCTTCACACTGCTATCAGGAAATATCAAAGCCCCGTACACCTGCAAACCTGTGAGAGCACCTCACCTCTGGAGGCTGTAGGCTTCAGCATCCCATTTTTGTGGTAGTAGGCTAGTGATGCCTGGCATCTTATCACCACCCTCAGGTTAATGAGAGCTCTTTTCTATTGTGCTTTTTAAAATATCTTTGGGTATTTCTCTAATTGGCCTCAGACTTCCTGTCTAAATATCACTCAGCCTTCTAGGACCATATCAGAGCAATTAGCTCTTGACTTCTCGGTCTAATTGATGAGACAGATGTGACTGATTTCCCAAAAGAAAGTAATTTAGAAACACACACCAGCATAAAAGAGACCAGGATGATCTTTCATATTCTGCCTCTGCTGTAGTCTCTCAGAAGTGTCATCTGTTGTGTTAGATTTTATAAACTCCAGAAACACTAAATGAACTCATCACAGGTGCACATATTCTTTAAAGCAACCTAGTGAAAGAAAACCTAGGACAGAAATCTCAAAATTGCAATGCCAGAAATTCTGCTCTATTCATGCATCATCCTGAGGCTACTGAAACACTCAAGGCTCACCCCTGCTCAACCTCAACCTCCCTGAAACTGACTTCTCTATATCCAGTGTTCATCTGTAGCTAAACTGCAATAACAATAAGCTACCTTATTGCTAGTTATAGTAATATTGATGATTTTGAAGAGTTTTGATAGGACACTAGACAAATTCAAAATGTCCTTTTTTAATTTATTTTATGATGAGTTAGCCAGAAACAGTGGTCATTCTGTTCACTTTAGTTTATATAGGATAACAATCTCTGTATTGCTAGTTCAATGCTAGCACTATAAACTGAGAGCAAGAATGGTATAGGCAGATAATCAGACCTTTCTTACCAATTCCCCCTGCAGTTATTTGTTCTACTCACAAGAGAATCAAAATTAAAACCCAACTTCATTTTGGAATATAAACATGCAAGTGCAGGTGGCTCCCAGCATTCCATTTATTGAGAAAATATTTGTCAATTTTCCCATCTCATTAGGGGAAAAGAAAACAAAAACTTTAATACAAAACAGTTTCCAAGGATAACAGGATTGCAGACTAGGAAACACAGATATATTTTGGAACTGATTTTGATGCTTGAATTGTACAAAGAATTGCCTGAACATTTCTGAAATATGTGGGTCTTCACTTCTAGCACACATGTCCAGATAACACTTTTGCAGCTGGAAACTATGATCTGCTAATAATATGTTCAAAATATTAACAAGGATCCAGGTTTACATATTTCTGAAGCTCTTAATTTTTTTTGTCTAAAAAAGATTTGAAGGCCAAAGAGAAGAGTTTGCTTCAGCAGCCTTCTCTGTCTTTATGCAGCAAGCGGATCCAGTGGGAAATGAAGAATAGTATCTTAAAAATGAGACATGAAAAGTGCATGCCTTTCTCTGCAGCTCTTCTGTGTCCTTTTGTGTCTGCCATTGTTCTTGTGTGTGGCTCATTCTGCATGGAACGTAAAACCTTTAAGATATAGAGGTGTCCATATCCCCAACATGCCTAATTTACATTTTGTCTCTGAAACTAATAGGATGCACCCATCAACAGTGCTTGGGAAAAGATTTATTTCTTGTTATTGTATTTTAACATAGCTTCTGATTAGGGTTAAATCCCCTAGAGTTTTTAAGTTATGGGGAAAGACACCTAGTCATTAAGAAGGCAACACTGAACAGAAAGGCTTGAAAAACTTTTGAAATATTAATTGAACCTGATCTAGATTTCTGTTATACTGCCTTCATTTCTCAGGAGTGCAGCAGACTTGCTTGTATCCTGTCTGATGTTCATATCAGGTGCTGAGCAGGATAGAAAGCAGTGGCTGTTTTGAATCTGCAGTCATCAAATCAAATTAATTCTGTTTTTCATTCTCTTTACAGGAGTGCAGCCCATATTAAAACTTTTATAGGTCCCCTCTGAAATCCTTTCAAAGGGCTCTGGTCAAGAAGACTCTTTGAAAGGAGATCTTCTGTGGTAAAGAGAACTCCTGAGAGCTTAAATAGCTGGTTGTGCTTTAGCAAAGAATGCCAGGAATTCATTTCACAGGTGGGATGATTTTACCTCTGGAAATTCAGCTCTGAGTTTACAGGGTATTATTGCAGGATGGGTAGTAATTGGGGAAAATTTGGCAGACAGTGAGATTCCTGAGCCTGATGTGTAAACATAACTGCATAAACAATGTCTGATGCTGCAGTTCTGTAGTTTTCTCATAATCTGCCTTTGGTGTTTCTTAAAAAGAAAGCACGTCCTGCTCTCTAAATAAGACTCTGTGGCTTCTTAATGATAAAGCTCCTCACTCACAGCACTGGAGAAAGCTGCACTGGAACACATGTGAAGACAGCAGGCAATTTTTGAAGCTTTTGACTTGTACTGTTTTGGGTTAAGCTTTGGCTCAGGTTTGAATCCTATAGCTTTCTGCATCACATTTCATACTACTGATTAGGGCCTGGTTTTACTTCTTCATCAAGAGTTCAGCACAAATTCCTGTACTACCAAACATCCAAAACTATCTAAACAATGTTTTACGTTGCCTTTTGAAAATTTTCTCTCTGATTTTAGATCTCTGCAATTCTAAATTCTCGATTTTTTATTCTAAAAATTTTGTAGATGTGTCCTCTTGATTTGGAATTTCACAGATGCAAAATCATCTTTTTGAGTTAGATTCAAACACATCTGATAAATATCTATTTCATGAAGCTTTGTGAAAGTCATTTATGTGCTTAATGTTTTACGAATATTTCCTGCATTCTCATTAAAAGAAACGTGGTATATGTTTTCTCTGCACCAAATGCAAGTCAGAAAATTATACTTTGTGATATTTGTCACAAAGGAACTTCCATTCAAAGGGAACCCAAAACACAACGTCTTAAAAATCTTTAGGAAGAAAGCATAGTTTTGAGATGCCATGCTAATATAGCAAAAAATTTCTTTTATAGTACGCTCTGTAATGTTAAAAATAATCAGTGTCTCTGTGCTGCTAAACCAACACCTCCATGCCTCGTGCACCAGAGAGTTGCCTGTGGAGCCAAGAACAGAACCACCGCACTATTTCTGGTAATTTCTTTCTCGTGGATCCCTGCATTCCCAGGCTGTGCTTCCAGTCTCCTGGAATAATTTATATATATTTTTTTTATTCATTCTCCAGTATGGCCAGAAAACCTCCTATTTTACTCTCTGGAATTTTATCACTAATTTGTTTTGGGGTGGCAGGTCTATCTAGACTCTTTAGGAAAATCTGGAGCGGTAGGATGTGTTTATTCTGGGACCTGCACTGTTGCTATTATTCACCATGCAGCTGAAGGCGAGAGGGTGTACTGACCTTTGTATTGGCACAGAGAAGAAAACTTCTTTATGATATAACCATGAAGGCATTTGTATTAAAACCACATGGGGTAAATTAGTGTTTTACTGTTACACTTGAGAAGGAAAAGTCTGAATCATTTAGCTAAAGCAACAGTAAGAAAACTAGCATATAATGGAAAATTCTTCTCAGAAACACAATTTGAATTTCTTTTTTATGTAAGAACTGAACTTGACTGAAAAACAATTGTTAAAGAACTCTAGAAGGCC
Source organism: Calidris pugnax (assembly GCF_001431845.1). Classification (NCBI taxonomy): domain Eukaryota; kingdom Metazoa; phylum Chordata; class Aves; order Charadriiformes; family Scolopacidae; genus Calidris; species Calidris pugnax. The sequence goes on along the minus strand of NW_015090986.1, from coordinate 6,393,692 downwards.
TAATGTAAGAAACATGAAGTCTTCCAGAGAGACAAAAGTGTAAATTCCAGGAAGAGATTTAAGGTTGATCCACCAGCTATTGAACTGCTTCGTTTCCCCATATTGTCCTTCCTATTTCTTGTTTGCTGAGAGATGAGTTTAATGGAATTAAATATTCCCTGCTGGTCTTCATAGTTATGTGAGTCCCGCTTTAAAAGCAATTCCTTTTCATCTTAATAGTTTCAAGATAGTCTTACTTCCTTACCGAGCCCTGGGCAGACACCTGGAGAAAGTTTGCCAAGAGCTGGGAAGCCTGTATCTGGATGCCTGAAATGGGTTTGACCTCAGAAGGACATACACTGTCTTCAGTAAGGAAAATGTTTGAGATTCTGGCCTCAACTGTTAGAAACATACAGCCATTTCCCATACATGAGTAGTTGTTGCCTTCTCCATTTTCATCCCCTGCTTTTTCTTTTGACTTGTCATCGGACTGTGTGCTTTAGGTATGAAGAAATCGTTTGGTCAAAATGAGTAGCTTTACTTCAGTCAGCAAGATGTATAGCTGTCTAATGATGAAATCAGAATTGGTCATATGATCTGAAGTTCACAAATACATTTTTGAGCATCTTCGACTAATAACAAATTAGAAGTAGAACTGTATTGCTGAATTGTTTAATCAGTATATAAAGTGCCTATCTATAGGCACTTTGGAGTATTTCTCGAAAGTGTCTTCCTTTATGCCTTTCAGCTAACTTCTTTACCTCACCATCCCCATACTGGAAAAGCACTGGTCCTGAACACCCCAACCCCAGAAAACAGCAAAACTCACCAGGCAGTGTACGTGGGATGAGAGAATGATGATTAGATATAAAGAGAGAATCATGTCAAGATCATTTTCCCACCTCTTGGCAGAATCCTCCCAGTCACACCATCCTCTCCCCACAAAAACGGCACTGCATTTTCAGCAGTGTCTTGCTTCACTTCAATCAAATTTCAGATCTAGACATGATGTCTCCCAATTGCTTCTATTGATTACTGGTGTCATAAGTACACAATTCTTGGAACAAAGATACTAAAAAACCTCACAATAAAGAAACTAATTGCAAGTAATTTCATGCCTCCTTTGCTGCATTTTCCTGAAAAATTCTTCTGGAATTTTCTTTTGCGCTGAGTCATTCCTGGGGACAAATCATTAAAAAAAAAAAAAAAAAAATCAGTCTTCACTGGGAGACAGAAAGGAGGTATGTTTAAAAACTGACAGAGTGAAGTCAGTGAAAATATTGTCCCAGACAACCTTAGTGCAACATCTGTGTGAACTGCTTGAAATCACACAAAAGGAGACAAAAAAACCTATAGTGCAAAGAGTGTCAACCACCTTATCATGCAGCAGTGAGCCACATGAACTTTTCCGTGCAGTCACTGCTTCCTCTCAGCTGCTTTTTCTGTGCCTCAGACACTGAGACCTGTTCAGCAGTTACTGCAGTGAGGGCTCGGGTGGATGTCAACATCCTCAGTGGTGTGTCTCCAGCAGCAAGGTCCAAAGTGAGGTCTAAAATGGTTCCCTCTCCCCTGTGCCGTGACTCGGATTTGAACCGAGGTTGCTGCGGCCACAACGCAGAGTACTAACCACTATACGATCACGGCAAGCTACACAGGACATGTCCACTGCCTCCTGTTTTCTGTCTCCTCCAGCAGAGCCATGCAAGCATTGCCACCTTGCACAGACCAGTTATAAAGTTCCATGTGCTGGCCTCCTCCCCAGGGTGACCGCTATTGTGGCTCTCCCGGTTTGAGTCACACAGGATTAATTTCTCTTTGAGTAATTTTACTTTTCAGTAAGCTTTCTTCTAATTCTGGGAAAAAGTGTACTTTTAGAGGACTACCGTGTCTGAATTTGTGAAAATATTTACTTCATAGCCACCTATAGTATGCAGATTTCAAGGTCTTGGTGTTTTCAAGCCTTGCCAGGTGCAGCGATGAGGAGCAAGATCCGGGCACTTGACCCAAGCTGGATGACAGGATTATTTCATACCATGAAAGTCACATTCAATATAAATTTAAAAGTTTGCTGAGGAGTTGTCTCTCTTCCTTGATGACTGTGATCCTGAGAACTTCTTGCCCCGGTGCCAGACCCCTGAGCCCTTCCTCTCCTCCCAAAGCCGTAGCACTTGCAGTGTCCGACATTTGCTTTCCACTGCTGGGAGTGCACAGCTTCCTGCTGATAGAATTGCCTGAGTATAACCCTTGTATATTTTATAATGGTATCAGGATCAATACCAGTTCTTTAGAGAAGGGCCTGGGGGTGTTGGTCAACAGCCAGCTGAACATGAGCCAGCAGTGTGCCCAGGTGGCCAAGAAGGCCAACAGCATCCTGGCCTGTATCAGGAACAGTGTGGCGAGTAGGGCCCGAGAGGTGATTGTCCCCCTGTACTCGGCACTGGTGAGGCCTCACCTTGAGTACTGTGTCCAGTTCTGGGCCCCTTACCACAAAAAAGACATTGAGGTGCTGGAGCAGGTCCAGAGAAGGGCAACGAAGCTGGGAGGGGTCTGGAGAGTAAGTCTTATGAGAAGCAGCTGAGGGAGCTGGGATTGTTCAGCCTGGAGAAAAGGAGGTTGAGGGGAGACCTTATTGCTCTCTACAGCTACCTGAAAGGAGGTTGTAGCAAGATGGGAGTCGGTCTCTTCTCTTAAGTAACAGGCAATAGGACAAGAGGAAATGGCCTCAAGTTACACCAGGGGAGGTTCAGACTGGATATTAGAGACAATTTTTATGCTGAAAGGGATATTAAGCATTGGAATGGGCTGCCCGGGGAAGTGGTTGAGTCACTGCTCTTGGCCATATTGAAAAGACGGGTAGATGTAGTTTTTAGCGATATGGTTTAATGACGGTTTTTGTCAGTGTTAGATTGATGGTTGGACCAGATGATCTGAAAGGTCCCTTCCAACTTAGGAAGTCTTATGAGAAGCAGCTGAGGGAGTTGGGGTTGTTCAGCCTGGAGAAAAGGAGGCTGAGAGGAGACTTTATTGCTCTCTACAACTACCTGAAGGGAGGTTATAGTGAGGTGGGGGTCGGTCTCTTCTCCCAAGTCACAGGCAGTAGCACAAGAGAAAACAGCCTCAAGTTGCACCAAGGGAGGTTTAGACTGGATATTAGGAAAAATTTTTACACTGAAAGGGTTATTAAGCATTGGAACAGGCTGTCCAGGGAAGTGGTGGAGTCACTGTCCCTGTCAATATTTAAAAGATGGGTAGACGTAGTGCTTAGACATATGGTTTAGTGATGGTTTTTGTCAGTGTTAGGTTTATGATGGGACTAGATGATTTGAAAGGTCCCTTACAACCTAGACGATTCTATGATTCATGTTACTTATTTAGTCTCATTCTTTTAAATCTGTTTATATTTCAACACTCGGGTTTCCTTGTTCTTTCCCTGTTCCCCTTCCTGGGTGGGTAGGGATCACTGGGTGATAGAATAATTGTCTGAACAATAATAAATTGTTGTGGGTTGATCAAATCATAACAGTGGCACACCCAGGCACCCTGCAACTGAAAACAGCACTCCCGACAGAGAAGTGCATGCAGAAGACAAGCACAAATGTTATGGTGGCAGAAACATATTCCTGCTCCATTTGGAAATTGCAGTCTGGTGTGGAAATCTTTCATTGCCTTCTGTTTGGCCAATGTCTATCTTCAAACATGCAATAATTTTGGTCTGTGAATCTTCTGTTTTCAATGCTGTGCCTAGTGATGGAGGAAAATCTGGTGAAAGGACATTCAAAGTTACATAATTATTTTAAAAGCTGTTGAAAAGAAAGCATAAAAACACATGTTCCCTTCCTGCTCTAAGTCAGATTTTTAACCAAGGTTGCCGTAGCCACAGCACATAGTACCAGCCACTGGCAAGCTGGCACATTGTGACAGGTTTTGAACAGACGTGGCAGAAAAACAAGATTTCTAGTAAAATATCAAATGTTGACAGCACTGAGTCATCAAAGAAGGATTTCTGTTGGGCCTTGAGAGTTAATGTTTCAAAATATGAGTGTTCATAGTAGGGTTATTCTAATAATTGTCTTTATTAAAGATCTCATATCTGCCATTTAGTCTCACTTTTAATTCTGTGTCTGACAGTATAACAAGAAAAGATTGACAATAGGAAGTATCTTCACAATTTTATTAATTAGAAAAGTGGAAGGAATTGGTGGGTGTACCAGATGGCTGTGCTGCCATTCAGAAGGACCTCATCAAGGTGGAGAAATGGACTGACAGCAACTCCATGAAGCTCACCAAGTGGGAGTGCCAAACCCTGCAGCTGGGAAGGAACAATTTCATGCACCAGCACATGCTGGGGGCTGACCAACAGGAAAGCAGCTAGTCAGGGAAGGACCTGGGAGTTCTGGTGGAGACCAAGTTGACCATGAGCCAGCAATGTGCTCTTGTGACAAAGGCGGCAAACAGCCTGGTTACATCAGGCAGAGTATTGCCAGCAGGCCAATGGCGGTGATCCTTTCTCTGTACTCAGCTCGGGTGAGACACATTGGAATGTTGTGTCCAGTGCTGGGCTCCCCAGTACAACGAACATACTAGACTTAGTCCACTGAAGGGCCCCTAAGATGATGAATGGCTTGTAGTGGGTGAGAGAGCTAGGACTTTTTAGGCTCAGGAAGAGCAGGCTTAGGGGTGATCTTATCAATGTGCATAAATATCTGATGGGAGGGTAAAAAAGATGGAGCCAGGCTCTTTTCTGTTGTGTGCAGTGAAAGGACGGGCAGTGGGCACAAATTGAAATAAAGGGAATTCCTTTTAAATATAAGAAAAACTTATTTACTGTGGGGGTGGTCAAACACCAACCAGGTTGCCTGGAGAGGCTGTGAAGTCTCCATCCTTGGCGATATTCAAACCCAACTGGACATGGTCCTGGGCAACCAGCTGTGGCTGAGCCTGCTCAAGCCATAGTGGGTCTAGAAAATTCCAGAGGGGCTGACCAGCCTCAGTGATTCTGATTATCAGGAAAGCAAAAAAAAAAAAACCAAACCACCATCAACCCAGACCTGTCAACCAAAATAAAATATCACTCTTGTAAATTACTTTTTAACATTTTATAATGTATAGCTGTGCTTAGCAGCACAGGCAGCTGAGTAGAGGGAGCCCATGAGTGCCAAGAAGTGGGATACTGAAAGCTTGACAGCCTTCGCTGTCAATGTGTGCAAAGCCCATGTGAGACAAAGTAAGCAATAGCTAGAAGTTGAACATCTTGGAATCATAGAATGGTTTGGGTTGGAAGAGACCTTAAAGACTGTTAAGTTCCAAGCCCCTACCATGGGCAGGGACACTTCCCACTAGATCAGGTTGCTCAAAGCCCCATCCAACCCAGCCTTGAACACCTCCCAAGGATGGGGCATCCACAACTTCTCTGGGCAACCTGTTCCAGTGCCTCACCACCCTCACAGTAAAGAATTTCTTCCTAATATCTGATCTAAATCTACCTTCTTTCAGTTTTAAACTGTTACCCCTTACCCTATCATCACACTCCCTGATAAAGAGTCCCTCCCCATCTTTTCTGTAGGCCTCCTTTATGTACTGGAAGGCCGTTATAAGGTTTCTCCATAGCTGCCCCTTCTCCAGGCTGAACAACCACAACTCTCTCAGCCTGTCATCATAGGAGAGGTGCTCCAGCCCTCTGATCATCTTCATGGCCCTCCTCTGCACTTGCTCCAACAGACCCATGTCCTTCTTAGGTTGGGGACCCCAGAAATGAATGCAGTACTCCAGGTGGGATCTCATAAGAGGGAAGTAGAAGAACAGTGTACCTTAGTTGGTACAGAAACATTTAGGACAACTTTAACTGTCTTCTCCTATTTTTTAGAATTGATAAAGGTTTTGTAACATGGATTTTGCCCCATGCATGGATGTGCTATATTTTTGCTGGGGGTTAGAGGTGCCAACTCATGGGTGTGAATGGTTAAATGTACAGATTAGCAAGATTGCCTGGAATTTTCTAGGTTCTCTTTTTGCCAAGGTGAATCAATATAGATTGCACTGTTTCAGCCAAAATCCTTGTGATTATGAAAAAAGGAGTTTTCTAATTTTTACCGCAAATAAATGAAAAGGTGTCAGATTGCCAGTCTATTCAGACTATGCTCTTTTATTCTTTCTTTTTTATTTTTAATAACTGCACCCAAAGTGGTTGGTTGTATGTGCTGGCATAATAATGGGAATATCCACAATTTTGCTGAAAAAAAATTCAATTTCTAGGAGTTTCTCTTGTTGCAGTATTTGCAGTGCCTTGGATTTGATCCAAAGTTTTAAATTATTTTCTTAGTGCACAAGGCCACATTTCTGCTCCTAAACACCTATGTATAGCTTTTTTTACATTGATTTGTAAGATTCTATGTGCGAAATGACTTTTAGATCTGTAATACTCATGCATGGTCTCTTGTTGATTAAATGCCTATCTGCTTCATGTTTAAGCATACAGCAGCCCAGTAAAATGTCTCTTTGTGGCTTCCATCCTCTCTATTTCTCTTTTGTTGAAACCAAACCACATTATTGTCAGAGAACCCAGTGCAAAACTATCATAATTACATAATAGTGTGTGTCATTCAAGGCAAACAGTGATATTTAAAACATTTTAAACTGAAAAACATGTTTGCAACATTAGTAATTATGCCTCTACCTTTGGTTCAGCTTTTGTATTTGTAACTGTTAAACCTGACTAGTTGGTGTTGGTACCAAGGGAAAAAATTGTCATATTAGACTGTGTCAGCATGTCTGAATACAAAACATGAGCCTCTGGAGATACTTTGATTTGATAGCATGTTAGCTATTTTTCTTTAATTGACTGTGGTTGATAAAATTTAGCTAAGAACTTGATTAATTTGGAAATTGGGAATCTTGGCTTAGTGGTACTGAACAGAAGTAGGTCCCCTTGAAGTAATCCTGGCACATTGTGTCTCCAGTGTTTCCCCCATTTAAAAATGACCCACGAGGCTGTGGATGGGCCTGACTAGGAAGCAGAAGCCAAAGAAACTTAGCTATGCTTGCAGGTGGTAAGGCTGCCGTAAGGTTGCCGTACATTAGAGTAGACAACAGCAACATCAAAGAAAAGAGGGTTCCAGGATAAGATAAAATCCAGAGGCAAGTGCATTTGAACTAAAGACACATCGTCTTTTTTTGTGTTCAAGATGTTGGATATTTGGGCATAGCAAGACCTCTCAGGTGTATAAGCATCCCAGCTCACCATGGTAGACCTGACTTCTGCCCCAAGACATCTAAAAGGCCACCTGTGGTACAATTTTCAGCATTGCAGAAAGCATTAGTGCTACAGTTCAGACTATGCTATTGCTTTCAGTAAAGTCCTGTCACCCTGTCATCTGTCTTCCCCTTATGTTACTGCTTTTCTTTCCTTGTGTGTCATGACTTAAATTTTCACTAGATTGAATTTCTGTTCCTGTGTAATTACCTCAGCATAAAAGAAGCCATGGATACATGTGATGCGTTATTTTCCTCTTAAATGATGACATAACATCTAGCAAAATAGCCCCAGAAGAAGAGGCTTTTTCTTGGGCTGTGTTAAGGATGTACAAGAGCTAACTCAGCTGCTAAACCCTGTGCGCTTTTCTGAAATAAAAGAAGTGAACCTCCTTCAGGTGTGTGTGTGTTTCAGAGTAAACTCTTTAACAAAGTTCCATTGCAATCATCCTGATGATGTGGTACCATTAAATGAGCCTGAGAAGTCCTTGTGCTTGAACCAAACACTTGCAACACAGTACTATCTCTGCAACTGCATAAAATAGAATTTGAGCCTCTAATTATACTTATTTTTTTAGTGGTCTGAGTTATTATGTAAGGACAGATTATATGAGACTTCTATGCGGTCTGCAGAATGCTTAGGATATGTATACAATGTAATATTAGTCAGTAAAAATATTTGATTTTGAAGTGTATTAGGTTTTTTTCAATAGAGTTTTTTGAAGAAAAAACATCCTTTTTCAAAAACTGAGGTTGATGATGGACATCTCACTATTTAAAATCACTTTTAAAATTAATTTCTCATCTTAAGTTAGTACTGGTTTAATATAAGAGCTAGTGAATGTTTTGTACTTAGACATGAATTTTCATGGTGTCTGAACAATACATTAGAAAATAAACCTGCCTTTAAGTAAATCTGGTTGGCAAATCAAACATATGTGAGCCTGAGGGAATCCATAAAGTGTCCTATGACCCTTTGGAATAGTTCAGTTGGAATTCTTCTGGGACAGAAACTTACATCCCGTAATGCTGAGGAGAAATCAGAGGGGAACAGTGACAGTCACTGACCTATCCCACCCAGATGTGTTTCAGTCTGCCTGGCACACATATGCCATAACTTGTCTTCGTTCATGACCAGTACTTGTTTTACTTTTTGTTTTTGAGAGTTGTTCTCAGTCCAAGGCAGTTTAGGGGTGATATATGCCTCCATAATGGCCATGTCAGACCAGAATTGACTGTTGTTTGGAGACTTCTGGTTTGAAATCCCACCTTTTTTACCCAAATTTGACATAGATTCATGGATAGTTACACTCAAGGCCATCTGTTTAAATAAATAGCAGAGTCCCACTTGCAAAATCCTTAGATTTTTGGGTGTTACAGTGCAGAGGAGCCAAGCAAAGGTAGATTTTCTTGGCTGCCCAGACAGTAGTGTGCTGCATGTCTTCAGAAGAAACTCTTCCATGAAATAACTAAGACAATGGTGGAAAAAATTTGTGGGAGCCACATTTAACTTGATTGACAGCTTGTTCTGTGGATATAGATATATGAGGCAAAACCACAAAGGAGACGTTTACACAGCTCTCTTATGCAATGGCTGCTTAATGTTGCATGTAGAGGACGGACAAAAACATTCAGCGCAGCTGTAACAGTGGAGTACTCATCAGGTCATTCCAATCACATAACCAAACTGTATCTGATCATGGATAGTACTTAAGCATCTTTCAAATTAGGAAATGGATTTCAAAATCAATTTTTTCAATAACAGATTGTTGATAAAAATAAAAATTAATTGAGAGTGCATTACAGGCTCAGAAACTCAGTTTTCACAAAATAAGGTACACATGACACCCAGAACATTTTCTAGTAAGGTTCAGGTTTTGTTGTTGGATATAAACAAATCTTTCTGACTTATTGTTCCAATACGAAGATTTCTCCCAACAGAATTATGTAACAAGGAATGAAATGACCTTTCAGTTGCAATTCTGCAGCCCAACAACTTGCTATGTTCACCTTGGTCCAGGCAGCACTGTCCTCATTAGCATCAAGCGGCAACCATGATTCCCCCCTCTTTCTTTTGTGTGCATCTTCAGTTTGAAAGATGTTGCTAGTTTCCTGAAATCTTCATGGTAGTGACTAGTTGTGCTACTTCCTTTAATAGATGAATAATCATTAGCAGCACACCATAATCCTTCTAGAAGTATACTGCTACTATCCCATGCCTAGCAAACACTGGAGGTGCATGGATCAGAAGTGGTACCTCTCTCTGCCGGCGAGTCTGTCTTGCTGCCCCAATGGATGTTTTCCACAAAGCCACATGATACCCACATTTCCTTATCATCACCAGCTCATAGCACCTATGACTGGAGTAATTGTTCACAAATATTGCTGTTGCAGCTCAGCATTTATCTTCGGTTATCAGGCTGTGCTCACCGCCTTTGCAGGAAAAGTGCCACTCTATATCTCTGACAACAGCCTCTGTCAATTCAGTTGTGAACCTTACATTGACTGCACAGGGAGGTCCCTAAGCAGCAGCTCAACAACCTACACTATAAACCCCATTTAAATGCATTTTTTATTCTTGGTAACAAAACAGTAGATTTTAAAACTAATTTTAATGTTAGTTAATTTGTGTTAAAATAAGGGCCTTCAGATGACTGTTGTCAGATTTTGTTGTGCTAATTACTTCTTGGATGTTTCATTTGGGGTTCGGAAAGTGCTGCTCAGGGGATGACAAAATGAGAGCTGCTGCTAGTAGAGTCCTTTGAACTCTGGAGATGGCAGCACTTTCTAAGGCTTTCAGCCCTAGAGTTTCAGTCCTGGAGTTAGGCATCACGCTGCATGATAAGGTCTTTTATTGTATCTACTGAATGCAAAACAAACAAATAAAGAAAGAAACCCACCCAAGGCCCACACATATATTGCTAAAAAAAGTCCACAATCATCTTATTTAACATACTACATGCAGTTAAAAGCTGTTAAGATCCCATATTCCCATATTAATGATATCTTGTTACACTGCAAAATTGTAGAGTATAAAAATTATCTGGGTTAGATTTGCATGGTAATTAAGATTTACTTGGCAGGAGTTCATAAGGAACAGGCACAGTAATGTCAAACTTGAGAAATATTCCTTGAGAAATCCCATTCTGCATTTGACTAGCCTGAAAAGTGTTCTCACAGTTCAGAGAACATCTACTTTTTAAAAAACTCAAACAATTTGTTGGTTGGTACCTGTGAAATAACAAAATGTTATGTGATTACCATGTTCAAAATCAGTCCAGGAGCTGGAAAATATCATAATTTAAACATCAGAACTGAATTAAGAGCATTGATAGACACTATCTGATCGCAGAGATTGACTCACAGTATTAAAAGCCATTCGGTGGCTATTAAATGATTGTTTAACAGAGAATTATTATGTAATAGTGATTTCACCAGTTTTGTCTACATTTTTAATATTTGAAGGATTCTGGTTATTCAATGACAGCATTTGTTTCACTGAGAATCTGCCCTTAATAGGTATTTTTTCAGTAAAAAGTATTTCCACTGGGGTCGAAAATGACAGTTTCCTCTATAAGAAGGAATGCTGTTTACCAAACCTTTACTCACTGTGCTCCTCAATATCTTTCCCTTTTTGATGTACATCAGAATCATATTAAACATGTGATGAGAGGAGAACTTATATAAGGTTTGGGGCTGTAAAGTGATTGCAGTTTCACATGCTGTTCTGCCTGTAATTTAACTAGGTTTACTGCTGCCACCTCTCATCTGTTAATAACTGCTACAGTCACTGGAGGTTATAACCATTTCACATCTCCCAGCATAACCTGCCATGTGTTCACTCTCTAAGGGGTGATACACCCTCAGGATGATACATGTTCCTTAAACATCTTTCACAGAAGGAAAGATTATAATTGAGATAAAAAAACTTCTGATTTTGGAGGATGGTGCCAGGGAACAATAATATTAACATAACTCAATGGTGCTAGAACACCATGGTTGATACCTCACCTGTCTGTGATATGAAGGGGACTGGGAAAATTGGCAGTAGGCTTGCATCCGCTGACCACAGTAGGCATGTCCTTCAATCTGCATATAATTAGGCTTTCCACCTGTAAAACATCTCTCAAAGGAACTGTGAGAATTAATTTCATTAATGTTGGCAAATCTCTATTTCTCAGAAGAGATAGTACATTGTTTATGATATCTAGATATTAATTAAGTTATATAAATAATATATCAGTGTCATTACAAAATTAGATCCATTCCTAAGCATAATTTAAAAACTCCTTTTATGATGCATTAGTAGCAATTACAGCTAGAGTATCCTGATATTTATGCAATCAAGTAATTACCAAAGTATTACATGAGCTGTCTTAAATTAAAATAACCTGAAAAGGTTAAGGTAACCCTGAGGCAATTAATCTCTTCTTCTGCAATGACCAGTAACATGAAATGTTTATCAAACATGACCTTATCTCTCCTCATTTTGCAGTTCACTATCAGTGTTTCAGTCTACAGGAAATTCATAGCTGCAGTATTTTGTGAGAACAGCAAAGCACTGAGACCCCAGAAGTCTGACTTCTGTTCTCTGTTCTTTCCCAGTCCTCAGCAGAACATGAATCACAGAATCACAGAAGCACAGAATGATAGGGGGTTGGAAGGGACCTCTGCAGATCATCTAGACCAACCCCCCTGCCAAAGCAGGTCCACCTAGGGCAGGTTGCACAGGAATGTGTCCAGGCAGGTTTTGAATGTCTCCAGAGATGGAGGCTCCACCACCTCTCTGGGCAGCGTGTTCCAGTGCTCTGCCACCCTCAGAGTAAAGGAGTTCCTCCTCATGTTTAGATGGAACTTCTTATGAATGTAAGTTTGTGCCCATTTCCTCTTGTCCTGTCACTGGGCATCACTGAAAAAAGTCTGGCCCCATCCTCTTGACAATCACCCTTTAAGTATTTATAGGCATTGTTCACGTCCCCCCTCAGCCTTCTCTTCTCCAGACTAAAAATGACCCAAGCACCTCAGCCATTCCTCATAAGAGAGGTGTTCTAGGCCCCTAATCATCTTTGTAGCCCTCTGCTGTACCGTCTCCAGCAGTTCCCTGTCCTCCTTGAACTGGGGAGCCCAGAACTTGACACACTACCCCAGATGGGGCATCACCAGGGCAGAGCAGAGGAGGAGGATAATGTCCCTCAACCTGCTGGCCACACTCTTCCTGATGCACCCCAGGATGCCATTGGCCTTCTTGGCTACAACGGCACATTGCTGGCTCATCATCACCCTGTTGTCCACTAGGACTCCCAGGTCTTTTTCCTCAGAGCAGGTCAGCCCCCAACATGAATATAACTACAACTCTGTGTTTTTCATGTCTGTAAAATCCAGAGAAGAAAGTACTATAATCATGGCTGATAGTAAAATCCTTTGTAAATCATGGATGAAGTACATGAAAGAGGGTTACCTCAATGGGTGGGTAATTTTAACACCCGTATGTATAATGCTGTCCTAAATGTGGCTCCAACACAAATGACTAACAGCAATCTCACCAGTGATAATTGGTTGGAAGTATTTAAAGTCTTCATAAGTTTTAACCAATGCAGTTTCAAAGTTTTTATGTGACACTATTGGCCCATACTACACTGTACACTGTAAGTTGAAGCAGAAAGAGGTAACTGCCATGCCTGTCATGACATAAATTTTTACAATGACTCAAATGACAGAATCAACCTTGACTTTAGACTTCACTTTGACTAAAAGTGTAGCACAATGACATTATTATTATTGTCAAACACAAAGCATGGGGCTTTTTTAAAGTTTATTATTAGATTACACAAATGTGCTTACACTTAGTTACACTCCATGAAAACCATTCCAGATGATTTCTCTGTAAGAACTAATAACTTATTTCATGTAGTTTTGACTTAACTACATCTGGCTAGACAATGTTTTTTTTCCCAAAAATCTCAAACAACTTTAACTGAGCATTTTCGCTGGGTAGAACAGGCTCCCTCTGCTGGATCCGCAGAAAAGAGTACGGATTTGCCTCAGTCCTGTGGACGAAGGCTGGGCATCGACTGGGGCTTTGCTGTTTGTTTTAGCAAAGGGAATTTTTTTATTGATCTTGCTTGTTAAAAATACCATTTAAAGGGCAAGGAGTTAAAGCTTTGTCTACAAGGGCTGTTGAACCACTGAGGAAGACTACTAGCTTCAAAGGGACAAAGAGGCCTTTCCTGAGACTAGTGTTTTTCACTAGTCATTAAAAAGGCACCCCTCTCTGTGAAAAGAAACTAAGATTTTGAATGGTAAAGGAAACTATATTATGCCTCTTTCAACCCTGAAGCTGCTGTACTTCACATCGGTCTTTCCCATGACAACAGAAAAACTGCTCAGCCCTCTCTTTCAAAAGCATTGAGACCAGTTTAAAAATAATGAGATTTGATATGAAACCACTAAAACGCCAAGAGAACATATTTTTGAGGGGTCATGCAAAAGGGGAGAACAAACATAATTACTTTATGGGGTGCTCTTTTCTTAATGAAAACTGAGGTTATATCATCATTTTATTAGGATATTATTTATAATTATATGGTTGCTGCTGCTGTTGTTGTTGTTATTATTATTATTTAATCCTTAGTCTCCAACAGGTACTTAAGGAGAAACACCAAACATCATGAAAATCAAAATTAAATAATGACATGTTACAACACTGCAGTTCATGAAATCTGCAAGAAAGTCCTATTTTTTCAGTTTGGAATGAAACAAAAATCAGCTATAACAACACGTGTCCTTCCTAAATACTGTTTGGCCTTTTGATCCTCGCTCTCCTTGGACTCAGCATATGGTAACTGCTGTGTATGAACCGAGGAACTTCTAAAATGTGTGATGACATGTTTCTGTTCCAAGCTGCGAAGTTTCATAGATGTTTGTAACATTCTGTCCTTACCAGGAGCTGTGACCAATTAAGCCTAGAAAGCTCTCTTGAACAGATCAGCTTGTCTTCAAAACAGACGGAAAGCATGTTCCACATAAATTGTATTACTTTGCACATCTAACTTAAGACCCTCTGGGAACTCGCTTTCATAAATCTCACTGCATCTCACTCCTTTTCCCTGCCTGTTCTAGCAATCTAATATCTGATTGTTACACACCTAGAACTTTTGCGGTTTTATTCATATGACTTACATTTTGACCTGTAATATGAATATGCTGAAGAAAGAACAAAAATGAAAGTGAAGGAAGAAAACTGTCTTTCCATATAACTGTGCAAACTCTTTGCTTTGTTGCATGGCTGTAGGAGGATTGTATGCTTCAGCATAGCTACACATTTAGATCTGCATGTTACCTTCTGCTTCTTCCTATCTGAATGTACACTGCTAACTGTCGTAGAAAAGGGCTATTCTTAAACAGGACAGGATTAATAGACCATGCCACCATTTCCTATGGGAAAAAAGCTGCTCAGAATCACAGAATCATAGAATGGTTGAAGTTCTAAGAGTCCTATGGAAGTCATCTGGTCGAACCCCCTTTCTCAAGCAGGGCCATATATAAGCAGGGTGCCCAGGACTGTGTCCAGACAGCTTTTGAATAACTCCACACAACCTCTCTGGGCAACCTGTGGCAGTGCTGGGTTACCCTCACAACAAAAAGTGTTTCCTGATGTTCAGAGGGAACCTCCTGTGTTTCAGTTTGGGCTCATTGCCTCTGGTCCTGCCTTTGGGCACCACTGGAAAGAGCGTGGCTGCATGTTCTTTACACCCTTTTTTCAGGTATTTATATACATTGATAAGATCCCCACTGGTCTTGGACAAGATGGACAAGATTGGACTGGCTACTGCTTCCTTCTTTGTACTGTATCTCTGCCCTGTAAATGGGAAACTATCCCTAGATGTGTTTGCTTATGCAGAGAAACAGCACAGCTCATCTACAAACAGGACATGCCTTTTAATGTGTCAGAGCAGCAACGCTATAGACATGCTGAAGACAGATATCTCCACTGTTGTTTTTTGGGATTTTGATTCTCACTGACAGCATTAGAAGGGGCCAGTCCTAGTGAAAACATTGCCATCTCTGCTGTTGGAGACTTTTTGTGGTGTTCACCAGCCAACCTATTGCCAGAATTAGGTAAATCAGAGCTAGCTTTTTAAACTCTAAAGCAATTCTTACTGCCACCACTGAAAAGGCAATGGAGTTAATGCAGGAGGCCTCCCAGAACAGTTTAAGGTTAGCACAGCTGCAGTAAAGGATTGTGAAGTGATAATCTGTTGGAAGAAAGCATTTCTCACATGTAGTGAGATGCTTCCTTTACCACATCTAGCATTAGCATGCTATGACCAGCCTTTCTGGTCATAAAAAGCAAAGTTTGCTTTTTATCTACAATCAAGATTCATAATCAAACAATTTGCGAGTAAAGGTTGGTTTAAACACTTCTGGCCCCAGACTGATCCTTGCACAATGTCACAACTATCCAACAACCGATTACATACTGCGGGCCACCACTTCATGAGCCTGGAGGTTCAGAAAGTTTTCCACTTACTATATAGTTCATTCATACTGTCTGTATCTCCCCAGTCTGGCTGTAAGTATACAGCAGGAGAGAGTTCTGAAGACCTCAGTAAGCTGAGGTAAATAGTATCCACCACTCTTTTCTTGTCTATATCGGATGTTATAGAAGGCAATCCAGTTGGTCAATGTATGATCCATGTATGGATACACACATACAATCCACGTATGATTCTTCCTTGCTAAATCCATTCTGCAAATCACTTTATTCTCCTTTAGTCATCTGCATATAGCTTCTAGGAGGATTTACTTCATAATCTTACCATGGACTGAGGTGAAGCTGACCACCGTGATAATCCCTAGGTACACCTTTTTTGCCCCTTTTGAACAAGGCTGTGCGTCATTTACCTTTTTCAAGTCCTCAGGAACCTCTCTGAAACACCATGGCACTTTGAAGATTGTTCAGAGTGTCTCACATGGACACCAGCCAGTTTCTACAGCATCCTGAGATGCCTTCTGTCTGGTCCCATGGTCTTGTGTGTGTCCAGCCTGTTTAAGTACTCCTTAACTCAAATCTCCTCTACCCTGAGTAATGCTTCATTCCTCAAGGCCTTGATAGTAGGCTTAGGGACCTAGGAGACCTGCAGACGAACACGACAAGTAAAAATCAAGGCAAAGAAGTCACTGAGTGCCTTAGCCTTTTCCATAGAAGACCTTACTGCTGGTCTTTGCATCCCTTGATAATTTTGACTCCTACTAAGTGTGGGCTTTTCTAACCCCATGCTCTTTTGTATCTCAAAAAGTTCCTAGAGCTTTGGCCTCTATGGCATAACTCCTAACAATGAGACCTCTACGTTATTTCTTATACTGCTTTTGGTAACCTATTCTTCCTTTCATGCTGGTAACACAAAAAGGTGAAATAAACTATTCAGTACACACTTCCAGTAACCAGAGGTGCTGCTCAATGTTTCGTAATCCATCCTACATTGCACCTCACATTAACTGGACTCGTCTGCTGAATCAGAATTTACATATTAAAAAATCCTGTTCCAAACATGATTTGACAGAATTCAAAGAAACTCTGAAGCAATAAACATGACTAACATTCCCTCAATTTTACCTTTTGTGTTGCGCAGTGGAGCAAGAGCCCTGATGGGATGCACCCACGAGTGCTGAGAGAACTGGCGGATGTTATTGCTAAGCCACTCTCTATCATTTTTGAGACATGTTGGAGAACAGAAGAAGTGCCTGAGGACTGGAGGAAGGCAAATATCACACCAGTCCACAAAAAGGGCAAGAAGGAGGACCCAGGGAACTACAGGCCAATTAGTCTCACCTTTGTCCCAGGGAAAGTAATGGAGCGGCTCGTGCTGGACGTTATCTCCAAACACATTGAAGATCAAGAAGTTATCGGTATTGGTCAACACGGATTTACCAAGGGTAAATCATGCTTGACCAATCTGATAGCCTTCTATCATGTTGTAACTGCCTGGCTAGATGAAGGGAGAGCAGCAGATGTCATCTACCTTGACTTCAGCAAGGCTTTTGACACTGTCTCCCATAATATCCTCATTAGAAAATTAAGGAAGTGTGGGATAGATGAGGGGGCAGTGAGGTGGATTGAGTCCTGGTTGTGTGACAGGACTCAGACAGTTCTAATTAATGGAGTGGGGTCAAGCTGGGGGCCTATGACCAGTGGTGTTCCCCAGGGGTCAATACTCGGTCCTGCTGCACCAAGGTAGCCCTGGGACCCCGCACCCAGGAGGAGGAAGCTTTCTAGACTCCCAGGTCCATATTGATGCCTGGGAGGAAGAACCCCAGGCACCAATACAGGTTAGGGGTGGATCTTCTGGGAAGCACTACTGAGGAGAAAGATCTGGGAATCCTGGTAGATAGCACACTTTCCATGCACCAGTAATGTGTCCTTGTCGCCAAGAGGGCCAATGGAATCCTGGGGTGCATAGGAAAGAGTGTGGCCAGTAGGTCAAGGGAGGTCATTCTCCCTCTCCACTCTACACTGGTGAGGCCACAACTGGAATACTGCATCCAGTTCTGCACCCCCCAGTTCAAGAGGGACAGGGAACTACTGGAGAGAGTCCAGCGTAGGGCAACAAAGATGATTAAGGGATTGGAGCACTTCCCTTACAAGGAAAGGCTCAAGGACCTGGAAGTCTTTAGCCTGGACAAGCGAAGACTGAGAGGAGACCTTATTTATGTTTATAAGTATCTAAAGGGTGAGTTGAAGGATGTTGGAGCTGGACTCTTTTCAGTGGTTTCCAGTGATAGGACAAGGGGCAATGGGCACAAGCTGGAACATGGGAAGTTCCATTCAAATATGATGAAAAACTTCTTTACAGTGAGGGTGACGGAGCACTGGGGGGTCGTGGAGTCCCCTTCTCTGGAGATCTTCAAGACCCACCCGGATGCAGTCCTGAGTAATGTGCTCTAGGCGTTCCTGCTTTAGCAGGGGAGTTGGACCAGATGATCTCTAGAGGTCCCTTCCAACTCTGACAATTCCGTGACGCCGTGAAGAGCCATTCTACAATGCTGCTCCATCAATAGCAACACCAAGTCTGTACAGCCTCACTGAAAAATCATTTAGAATGTCCAGTTCCAGCTGTAGGTGGCACTGTGTGATACTATGCATGTTTTTCGCTTTTCCTGTATTCAGGATTTCTTTTTTTCTAGATAGTATGGATAGCCTCTAAGCTTTTCACAACTCATGCCTGTGACATTAAGATGAGGATGTTTGACTGATAATGTAATAAAACAACCCGTGAGCCGAGAATTTTTCAGAATTATGGGAAGTACTTTTTGAAACATAGTAGGCCTTGTTAGGTGAATACATTTTACTGTATTTTTCCATCAAAATCTGATGTAGAAAATTCAATGGGTCTTTTTGAATGAGCAAATATGGGGCGTGGAGAAATAAGTGTATTATGCCAGCTAAAGCACACACAGCAGAAATACAGAAATCCCATAATTACTTGAAATCCACCTCCTGCTCCAGTATCATATGCAGGAACGTGCATGTTGCTTTCTTTTTGGAGCTGCAGGGATAGTGTCCTCTTTGAGATCTTTAACCCCTTTTAAATTCTGTTTCTCCTGTACATAAAGTAAAAGACTGACAGTAGCTTTTCTATTGTCACCTCAGAACAGAAGTTGTCTGTACTCGTCAGTTCTTTATGTCCTTACTTGGGTGTTCATGCTTGATCTTGATGTGAATCTAACTCTTATGCATTTGTCAGAAAAGGGACAGGGGTGTTTTTGACTTTTAATACTGCAGAAGTAAAATGTTTAGAAATCTGCTATGCGTGTTACTATCACTTTTCTACGTGCTCTGTGAAAAAAAGCAAAGACGAGGAACATTCAGAACAACCTTTTCAATGAAGCCTATTTTCTCTCAATATACTGAATACCATAAATGCTGGATCTGGAAACTATTACAACATTTTTAGAAGCTGAAAAGTAATCATAATGAGATCTTGCAAACAATGAACCCTGTTCTCCCTCTGACATACAGAAAGATTTACGGACATATTATTGCTTGTGCATTCAAAGAAAAATCCCTTGTGCATCAGCACAATAGGACGCAAATATCCACTGAGTTCTTCCACAATTACAGTGCTAGTTTCACCCATTTGTGGTTTTTTTTTATTATTATTCTAACAGTAGATGGCAACATTTAGTTGAAACTTGGCAAACCTTTGTGAGCTTTACAGAGTCATTTCAGTTCTGATTTTACTCATGAGACTTAGAGATACAGAAAAATAACATATAGCAGCATATAATTAGAAACTGTGAATTAACTAAATTGTTTAATTATCTATATGAATTAATATAGCAATTACCGTATTTTCTTCCAAATTCCAGCTTGCCTAGAATAGTTTTTGACTGAAAGCCAGCTGTGCTCTGACAGTTTGTCTAGCAATTTGGAAAAATGTCAATGTCCCAAGGGTTAAGCTTTCCTTATAGAAAATCATAACTGGAGAAAAGCAGAAAGTTAATTTCTTAAAGGGTTATCAATACAGTTTTTCCTGAACTGCACAGTTTGGATTTATATCTGAGCTGCCAGCATCTCAGGACAGCTTTTCAGTGTAGGCATGTACAATTCTCTGACTTTTACCATATCTGTTTGCTCTGATAGGTACTCAGTGAATACTCTCACTTAATGCTGAAGTTAATGAGAATTCTGCTGTTGACTTGATGGAAACAGGAACATCCTCTGTAACTTTAAAGGACAGAACTGCTCTCAGTTATTAAGATCACAGTAAAACTGAAATATCTTAACACTTCAGAGCTTATCTTGTAACAGATGTCCACATGCCTCAGGTGCAGGCTCAGGCATAAGGTGAAGCAGTATGTCTCCACTCACCCAAGATGGGCAAGTATCCACATCCTGTGCTGTACTCTAGTCTTTGGATACACACTGAAGGTACTTGTGTAATGTCTGGCCTTGGCAGAGGAGGTCAAGGGCTTAGGAAAGGAAATGCCAGCTGCTTGGAGCTTTCTGGATATACTAGTCAAAGTTAGGCCATGTGTGTTTAACTAGAATAGGCCACACTGCCTGAACTCGCCTCAAAGATCTGTTCAAGCAACACATTTTCTTCAAATTTTAATTTTTTTAAATATAGACCTTTATGTAATGTACATCTCTATGTATGAGGTTCCCTGTCATGATTTACCTTGAAATCTTGGGCTTCAGCTTCTCAACAACAAGAAGAAACACCATACAGTCAAGGAACATTCACCAAGTTCTTCTGTTTAAATTGCAGCGAAAGTAAAAAGCAGATCAGCAGGTATCTTAACGTACATGGCTTTGCGAACTCCTCTGACCAAGGCACAGTATTCTCCATGGATAGTGCATCAATCATGCAGAAAGACTAGGGCATTATTCCTGGCTTTTAGAAGCACAGCCTGGGTCTTGTGCTGTTGCGCAGACAAGTACAGAAAGAATGTCATTTGAGAGGGAGAGTGGGAGCTGAGTGAAGAGAGGGGGCCCTTGTACGGGGAAGAAAGAAGAAAAGAGAAAGGAAGAAGGCCCAGACGCTGGAAAGCAAGATGCCTTTTAAGCTGCCAAGGGTTTAACAAAAGCAATCATGAAGTTATCCAAGAGGGAGTGAGCTTCTTATCATAAATACACAGATGATTTCATGGGCATGCTCTGGATCTCACCACACTTCTATGTGTATCCTATTAAGTGGTGTTTGGTCTCTGACTTTTTCTTGTAGAAGGATCACTCCTGCAGAACTTCACCAGGGGCTGCACATTCCACAGGGCATTTACGGGGATGTGGAAGACTTCAGCAAATGTCCTGTATAGCTATAACTACAGCACGGTTTTCTGATAATGAAATGAAATATATATCATTAAGAAATGGAGTATTCTGGAATTGTAAAATCTAGTAAATGCAGGGCAGTCTCTGTTTTCTTCAGATACAGTGAGATTAAGTTATCTCTAAAGAGGTGTTTAATCAGAGGAAGACAGAAGCATCCAGAAATAGAGGTAAATAGATTAGGATTAAGTAACTGAGGCTGCCCTCTGTGCTTCAATTGTGACTGCAGAATTCCTTAGAATTCATCTCCCTGCAAGGAAATCCAGTGCAGCTGCTTGAAAAACCTCTGGCTGTGGAGTGAGCAAGAATAGGAAGCTGCTAAAACTTTGGCTGGCTGCTCGGATCAGTTCTGAATCAAGAGCAGGAGAACGTCCCCGCGCAAAAGACGTGGGGGTTTAAAAGCTGAAAAGCAAGACAAATCAGGAGATTCGAGGTCACTTATCTTATGAAACAAGCTGCATTACACTTACGAAATGTTATGCCGGTGTAGATTTCTATTTACAAAAGGAAGAAGCCTGTAGGTGATTGAATGATCCTGGAAGGAATTAGTCAGGAAGGACAGGCATACATTTTCAGTAATCTCTCCTAAAACAACAATGCATTTAGGCAGTAATTGCTCACTAGCAGTGTGTGCCATTTGATGAAGCTGGAGGACACAAACATAGCCAATCCAAGAGGTTAAATGGGGGCTGGTGGGGGTGGTGTTGGAGCATAACTTTTCATACACTGCAGCTTGAAAATAGCATGGGTAAAAGAGGGCCTCTGATTTGGTGCTGTCTTTTATGGAATGTATAGTGCAACTGGATCTAAATTTTGGGAGAGTGCCCAGTTTCAGATGTCTAAAGCCTCTGTTGAAAGCAGTGGAGACTATACACTGCCAAAGTTTTATGTATGCAACTGCAGATTGATTGCCTAATGGCAGTGGTGGGCTTTGATCATGAGTGTCTGCAGAGAGAAGTCTCAGTAGGCACTCTTTTCCTCTTTTTTTTTCTTTACTCTTCTAACTCCTAATTCTACTGTTTTTCTGTGTTTTCCCCCTGTATTTACTACAAGCCTTTCACTGATGACTGAGGTACAAAAGTTCCTCTCCACACATATTTCTTTTCTTTAACGGCTTGCTAGTTGAGGACTGTGCGAGAGGACTTAACTGAAGAAGGTGCAAGGGTATGCAATTGCTCTAACACTTTGTCTATTTTGGGCTTTATGGGTGAGAGAAACAGATGAAGATAATTTCCTCTCATTCTCTGTTTCTTATTAGTAAATCGTGAAGAATTCTTAGGTACAAAACATCCAAGAGGGATCATCATCTGTATGCAAGGGAAAATTCTTTCCTTACAGTTTTGTCAACGTGTGAGTCAGAGTCACATAAAAGATGTAATAAGCTGCTGCTTCTCGCAATTAGAGAGTTTGTTCTGGTGGCAAATTAAAATTTAAGTCCAGTAGAACTAGGTGAGAAATCTTGCAGATTCCCAGCTAACCATATATTGTGATTCCATTTGGCAGCTAATAGGACTCAGAAAATTGCTTTTGTTGGGCCCTACTTTCCATTTTATGTACACTTCTGGAATTGTGTGGAATGACAGCAAACTGCCACGAATATATCCTTAGTCTATGTTATCCTTCCCTTAATGACAAGAAGAGCAGTGCATCAATTTTTCTACCTTTTTACTGAAAAAAAAGAGTAGCACTCTTAATTCTTACATTCCTAACAGATGGGATGAAATGACACAGAAATGCCTGAAACTACAGGCTCTGTTTTCAGTGAAAAGTCTTGCACAGTCAAAAAATTAAAGCATTTTTTAAAATTGTGCTTACCCTAAAATCAGCCTGTTCATTTTTCTTTGTAACTGCGGTTATGGGGAACCATCTCAGAAGCTTCCAACTCTGCTACAAAGACAGATGTTTGAATGATTCCCTCCTGCTCAGTATCAGCTGTTCAGCAGAGCTTGCCTCAGAAATAAAGGACCAGCTACCTCCCAATTCTGGCTGCCTTTTCAAGAATGATACAGGGATTAATTTTTTTTTAATAACAAAGATACCTTCTTTGTTTTGGGGGTCAGCTAGAAAGCCTCTGGCAAGCGCAGATTCATGTCACCATCACTAGGTGATCTGTGGCTCCTTGCTCTTAAACTTTACTTACAGGGCAAATATACAACCAGTATAATTTTTATGAAGGCATAGTGGAGCTCATCACCCTGAGTCTCCCATGAAGTCTGCATCTCTCCCTTTCAGGTATGAGGGATTCACTTTTTTGATTAGCAGCAGCAGACCAGGCCACTTGAGAAAAAATGTAGGTAGCCTCATGGTCTGTTCTCCTGTAGGAACAGGGTGAGGTAGTGAACATGATTCAGTGTGCAAAGATAAACAGTTTTGAAGGCTACACTGTCACATTGTTTTACTCATAAGTAAGTGTCCTTGGGTGTGGATGTGAAGAGGTTCTAAAGAAACGGAGAACTCCCAAATCAGGTGAGTGTATAGTTTCACTATGCTCCTCAGGATTGTCATGTGATTTTCTCTAAAGAGGCTTCACAAGCTGTCCTCTGAATGTGAAAGCAACCTACATTGTTGTTTTTCTTTCCTTTGGTCCCTGGGTTACCATTGTAGGAGAGGTTCTTTTCCTTCAGAACTGGAAAACTTTGTGAGAGGTGAACTGCAGAGTGAAAAATAAAATTAAACTTGACTTTGAGTACTAGGGCCTTTCCGGGGGAAAGGAACAGAACCTTCCCTATAAATGAACTCCCAGTTTAACAAAATCATAAAAGCCCCATAAAAGATTAAGTATAGAAAATAATGGCAGTCCAAAAATATGGTAACAAAACACAGTAAATCATTCTTGGAGGGAACCCGTTTCATTTTCATGAATTCGGATGACCTCTGCATACTTCACCAAAGTTCTTATTTTACCACTCCTGAGCTCATAAAAGAGGGTATATTTCATCCCAGGGGTAATGTTAAGATACTGTGAGTTAAGCCCAGAAATATGCGCTGAACATCCTCCCATTTCCAGACTGGGTGGAGCCTTGTGCATAGGACTAAGACTTGAGTAACCCTTTCAAAACCTGCCTGCTCTCATGGCCATCCCTGCTGCTATGGCTGTGGTCTGAGCAATTTGTCCTTGTGAGGAGCTGACAGCCTATGTAGAGACCGGGCTTGCTGGAGTCTCTGGCAGAGATCTTCGTTCACACTTGGTGCTGCCTCTTAAGTATTCAACAGTCATTAGTGGACTAGAGGCACCATTACTCATGTGTAGGTCAAGAAAGGAAAGGAATTAACATAAAAAATGTAAGGCGTACTGTAGTTGTAAGTAGCACTAGGAGAACTGCTGTAACATGGAGTGGCCTCCAACCCTGATAAATTACACCAAAATCTAATTTGGGTTCTCTAACAGCAGGCATCCTAAGAGCCATCTTTGCCCCACGTCATTTCTAAACGTGCTGTGTGTGCTTCAGTTCCCAGAGACAAAGTCCCAGGCAGCTACTCTGTCTGGATTTATTAGGGATGGACAAATTCAAACGGCAAGGAAAAAAGGTCAGCTCCCTTTCCTCTCCCCATCACCATTAAAGGTGTGCTTGAACTCTACCATAGCTCTCCTCAACCTTCTCTTCAAGGCAGAACAAATCTAGACTCTTCATCCTTCCTTGTTAGGTCTCATTTTCTCTTATTCTTGAAGATGTCTCTTTATTTTGACCATGTATACATCAAACAAAGGCTTTGTTTAGACTTCAGTCTAAATTTGTGTTATTCTGTAGTAACCAGAGAACTGTGTTTCATTTCACGACTATGGTAGGAGCTGATGCTCTCCATTTTGGTGGGTTGCACAGCTCTGCCAACCTCATCTGCCTAAAGCAAAGTGGAGATCAGGAGCTGCAAACTCTGCCCCTCATGGAGGAAATGGCATCCTGGTGTTAGTTTCTATGTTTCATAAAATGGGATGACACTGGCAACCTGGCTGCCTCTGAAGATCTAGTTGCGTGGTGGAGGTAGATAGTAATAGTGATGACTTATAAACAGCCAACTGAGGTTGAATTTGAGCTGGTTAAGAAGTTGGGGGTGGGGCGCAGAGAGAGGAGCAAGTAAAAAGTCCTCAGCAAGCAAAGAAAAAAATAATGTCTCTTCATGATGACATGGCACCTGGGAGCACATTGGTACAAAGCTTAGCCTGCAAGAAACCAACAGCTCAGTGGAAAAGCTGGGCATAAGCATCCCTGCAGGCATCAAGCTCACTGATAAACCTGCCGGGATGGTTCCATAGAGTGATATTTTTCAGTTTGCTTAATGAAGAATAAGCGTTCAGGGATATCAGTAAACAGTTTTACGCACTCACTCCACCTCAGTAAATTAAGAACTAAGGTGAATTCTGGAGCCTTAGTACAGACTTGTGTCCAGAAGCATTATTGTGCGCTACTTGGGAGACCTGACATGGAACAAGATGTTATTCTGAGCAGGGTATGTAGACCTACTAGGTAATTTTTAACCTTTGCTTCCCTTCCGTAACATGAGGCTAACGGTACCTTCACCTCTGAGGGGTTTGTGTGCAAGTAAACGAAGCCATGTTTGCAATGCCCTTCGGCCCTGTGACAAGGAGGTGGATGTGCCCTGTGGAAGTGCTCGGGCAGAAGATGGGTCTCCTGGGTCCGGGTGGGATAAGCCAGTCTTTGGAGGGCAGCACAGGGCCACCTGGTTGTCACCGTGGAGCAGACTGGAGGTGCAGACGGCTGCCTTGGGCCTCCCCCAGCGATGGAGATGGTCTCCACGCCCCGGAGGAACGTGAGGGTGGGCACAGAGGGGTGATGTGGGGCTGAAGGGGCAGAACAGAGACATGCCCCTGCGGTCAACACCCGGCCCCAGAGATGCCACCCGGGCTCCCTTGGGCCTGGGCGGGGACGAGGGGAAAACCTGGGCCCAGGGACGCGAGAGAGGAGGGCAGACAGACAAGGCAGCCCCACAACCGGGCGAGCCCAGCCCCACAGCCGAGACGAGCCCCACTCCGTCCCCGGGCGGCGCCAGGCGGCGCGCAGGGTGCGCGCAGCGCTGCGCGGCCGCGCATGTGCCGCTCCCGGGGCCTTGGCAGCGCCGCCGGCGGCTCCCGGGCCTGCGGTAACGCG
>NW_015090986.1:6363517-6366722 GCF_001431845.1 Calidris pugnax | reverse complement strand
GGGGGGGGCGGGGAGAGGGGGGCGAGGGCGAGGAGGTGCGGGGCAGCCCGTCGCCCCGGCAAAGCCCGTCCGCTCTCAGCCCGGTAACCCGGCGAGACACACGGCGCGGAGCCGAAGCGAAGCGTCCAACAAAAGACGCCCCGTCGCTTCCCCCTCCTCAAACCCCGTCTTCGCCTGGTGTTCGGGGGGGGCTTCTTACTTTATCTTTTAGTCTCTTCGCGGCGGCGTCACCGGTGCGTTTGCAGGGGGGGCGCACGCCGTGCTGCGGGGCTGCCCCGCCGAGAAGCGCCCGGTGCCCGCGGCCGGTGCCCGTCGGAGCGGAGCTGGCGGCGCTGAGCTGGGGGGAGGCTGCGGGGGGACACCCGCCGCCCCTGCCCCTCTCTCCCCGCCCGCCGAGGCTCCTCCGCACATCCGTCTGCCCCTCGCCACCTGCCCGCACACCAGCCAGGGGTCCGCTCGTTTTCAACGCACCGGTCCGGCTGGGCGCTGCGGCGGGGGGATCAACCGGCCGTGCCAAGAGAAAGCAACGCCGGTACAGCACCCCGGTTCTGTAGGTTTTTCCTCTACCTGTCAAAAAGAGTTTGTCGCTATTATTCAAGATCTAGGAGAAAGCAACTTGGGTGCACCGCGAATGCAGACGAATTAGAGATTCTAATGTTTGAGTGGCTCGATATAATCACACGGAAAGGTTACTGCACAGTAAGAATAGGTATTGGATTTATCGATGCGCACGTACAGGGGGAAAAAAAATAGCCTTTCTTTTATTTCTCTGTGCAATTTCGGAGCGTTAGTGTTGAAACTAGGGTAAGTGGGAAAAAATGTGCATAATTACAAGAAAAAAAAAGACAATAACGATTGAAAAGGACAGGGGGCTTAGCAGAGCACAAAACATCACGAAGGCAGGCTTGGTAGACGCAGGGAATGCTTATCTGGATGGCTGCTCAGTCAGTTTCTTCATAACAAACACTATTTTTATTACAAAGCAGTTATTGCTCCCTGTCATAACAATAATCACGATACGAGCAGGATTTTACCCCTTTCTCTCGCGCGTAATGATCGTGTTCTGTTGCCGAGATTTGGAGCTGCAAAACGCGGATTTTCATCTTTTCTAGCAGCCCCCCTTACACACGTTTCAACCTTTCTGTGCAAAGAAGACTAGTTTGCGCTTATTTTATTGATTTTTACTTTGTTCAGTCGCTGGCCCACGGAGGGCATCGTACATGAGGATACTGTCGGCGGTAACAGAAAATCCTGTGAAAAGGGTCGCAGTGATCGGGCACTTAATTCAATGCAGCGTTTGTGCTAATACGCGCGGGCGTCCAGGCGCAAGGGGTACGAGAACTTTCCAAATCTACAGCCGTGAAGTTTAAAACTCCTGTTATCATTTCTACACCTCAGGCTGTACCTATGCGAGGTGAACGCGCATAAATGCGTACGGCATTATAATCTTAAGGGCGCCAGTTTTAAAAGTCTAAATTACTGTAATTCACTCTTTAGGAGGCATCACTTGACAGAAGTGGATTTCTCCCTTCGCCTTCCCACCTAATTTGTTGTGTCCCTTCATAGAGCTATTTGCATCTACGTTGGACAGCTTGTAGCTCAACGCACAGGGACACTTTATAAAAATGGACACAGTAGTAGTGTCAGCTGGAAGCTCTCGGACAACGCGGGGAAGGGGGGTGAAGGGGGAGGGGGAGCGGATTTAAACGCACTTTAAAGCACTTTGTTACGGAAACAGTAGCTGCAGAACTGCAGCTGGGAAGGGGAGCAAGACTATTTAAATGACATTTGAATCGGACGTGCATTTTTAGTGCTGTTTATGAAATGCATATGGAGCTCCCCAAAACTGGTCAGCGACTGCCGACAAAATGTATTTATGAAAGGGGCGAGAAGGCATGGCAATATTTGATCAGTTCTTACTTATTTTGATAGCTAGGCACACCTAGGGTCATCACGAGGGTCGCACTTACAGTAGACTTACCGGTTTAATATTTCGGGTATTTCCCTGAAACATTTTAGAAACGTGTCTTTACTTAGGCAAATGCTCCTGTCTACTTTGTTGAGAGTGATTTGCCAAGCTAAGGGAGCCATTTCCTATAACAGGTAGTTTGACAAGGAAACCCGACGGTCTTAAATATCAAAGAGTAGTCAAACCGCAATGAGATTCAAAGCAGGGAGTGTTGGAACATTTTGTTCCAGCGAGCGAGCTAAAAATAACAGCCCCCACCCGTGTTGGAAGGGGGTTGATTTGCCCACTTGGAAGAGCCGGTAGGAAATATAAATTAAATTATTAATGTAATCAAATAGAAAAAATCTGCCCGGAGAGTTGAAGGGTGAAAGGGTTTTGTTCTAAAGTGTCAGTGATTTAAACAAGCCCGAGACCAGCGCCGGGGCTCTGAACGGGATTTGATGAGTTGCTGGGAGCTTTAATCTAATTTTATACCTTCCTCATGGCACATCAGAATGCGTTTGAACAAGGTCATAATAATGCCAAACTGCACAGCCAAGTGTAATCCTGCTGCTCCAGCCGCTCTGCCACTCGAAGCCAAACCTGGAAGTCTAATTTTCAGCCCAAAAGCAAGCTCCTTCCACAGCTTCACGTTTTTTACTTACCTGCAGGACAGGCTCTGTAAAGATGTCAGAATCTGCTTTGACATCCCGTTCGGAGATTAGCGGCTGAAAGAGGTGCACGTCAAGAAGGAAATGCTTAACAGCATGACAATTACACCATCCACGCTACTGAGATGTTTGGTGCCACCTTATAGACTTTCACCATCCACGCTGCGGGGAGAGAGCTGCTTTAACTTGCAACCCGGAGCGGAAAATAAAAACAAAACAACAGCTAAAACCGAAAACCTTAGGTTTTACACACACACACATATCCCGCCAATCGCTTTTTCCACAGGCAGGGAAGGCTCTCCCCTTTTCCAGCAAACGCCTTCCCAGACAGTTATACGCTTCCCTATTCTCGTGAGCGGCGTGGGGTTTGTTTTGGGGTCTGATTGTTGGAAGCACAATAGAGGGGTGGTAGGAGAACTAACCCACGTCCCCGCAGCCTCCCGGCGCCGCCCCGGGGCTCGCTGCCGGGCTCCCGCCGCCGTCGGTCCCCGGGCATCCCCCGCTCAGCGCCGCCGCCCCCGGGCCCCCCCTGGCAGCCCGCGGGCCAGGAGGGTCCCCTCTCCGGCACCGGCTCCCCAGCCGCCCC
>NW_015090986.1:6351677-6363473 GCF_001431845.1 Calidris pugnax | reverse complement strand
GGAGGGGGGAGCGGGGGGAGTCCCGCACCTCCAGCCGCCCGCCCCAGCCTCTCTCCGGGTCCCGTCTGCGGGACTTCCAGCGCTCTTCTCCTTCTGTCCTCCCGTCCGTCTGCCCGCCCGCCTGCCTCCTTTTTATTTTCCCTGCCAGGCACTTAAGCCCAAGCCAAAGGAGGCACAAGGAAAAATACAGCCGTGGGCTCCAGGGCTATAAATACAGCTCGGAGCGGGAGCCCAAAAGTTTGGAAGCGGAGGGAAGGAGGGAGGGAGAAGGCAGCGTCCGCAGACAAAAGCCCGGGACCGCTCCGCCGCCGCCGGTGCTGCGGCTCCTCTCGGGTTTTGCGGCGACGGGCCGAGTCCCTTTGCTGTTGGTTTGAGGGGGGCTTTTTTTCGGGGGCAGGGCGGCGGCAGTAGGTTCGGCGCAGTCTTCATTTCGGGCTTGAATATGTGAATTTTAAGCGAAAAATACCAGCCGACCGATCAGCCAACTTTGGCAGTTGCTATCGCTAGTGGGAACTTTCCTCACGCAGCTGAAGCTGCTGGTGGAGGGTGGGTTTCTTTGGTTTGTTTTGGGGTTATGTGTTTTTGGTTTGTTTCTTTTTTTTTCTTTTTTTTTCTTTTTTTTTTTTTTTTTAAGCTGGTGAAATTTAAGAGGCTGAACATTTACTTATTCTCTCTGTGGCTTGTGAGTCCACCAGCGAGGCAGAGAAAAACAACCAGCTGGCTCTTTAAAGGAGGGTTAGCGGCGCCTCTACCTGTTCTGTGTCATTGTCCGTCGGGACACCCCACAAGCGGGGCTACGGTCCGCCCTAAAAGTAACACGGGGATGTCAGAGAGGAAATGGCCAACATATGTCCCCTGTATCCTAAGCATATATTCATGTTGACTGCTTTTTTTCTTCATCCTACATAAGCAATTGGTATCAGGCTGAAAGTATAGCTCTTTCTCAGGACTGAGCAATACCCAGCGGTACTGTGCCCAGAATAACAACAACGACGACAACAAAAGAGTCAAGGAAATGTGCACACACTGGGTGAAGCAGGGAGAAACCGACCCGTTTTTGGAGGCCATCTCTTTGGGAGATGAGGGGTTGTAGGGAGGAAGCGAGTCTGGAGGGAGGAAACGAAGCAGGGAGAGTGACTTCCAGCCTCTAAAAGCCCAAAGAGGGAGAAGCCAAACTGCTGGGCAGCGAGGGTGCCAACTGGAAGCAGGGAGAGGCCACAAAACACAGTGTGGAAAGATGCTGCCGGGAGCTGCTGGGCTGCCCGGCCCCACCGCGGCCGGGGGGAAGGAGAGGCCCTCACCCCCGGGAGGGAGAAATACCAGCAGCAAGGCAGAAATAAAGTGGGCTGAGGGAATAAGGGGCTGAGGAGGCAGAAGGAGTTAATCAGAAGGAACAAACAGGCGGCAGCTCAGCCCTGAAGCTCTGCTGGAGTTACTGCCAAGCGCCAGGCAGACGGAGGTAGGTATTCCTGCACTGAAGAGCTCTGCAGGATTCAGAGGAGCTGTAGTTGGGACCCTCCTACGTCCCCGACAGTTGCAGCAGCCAGCTTTACCGTGCACTGCTCCGAAATGGGGGGCTGGAGGCTCCTGCTCGGCGCCCTGCCCCATGCCACTGTCACCTAAGGAGGAAGGGTTGATGGCTTGCCAGCCTTCGAGGTTCTTGTTTACTTAGGAGATTGTTTTGGGGTTGGGGAAAGGAAGAGGAGGTGAGAGAAACAACTTATCTGCTTTATCGTGGAAAATTCACGGGTGGTCAAAGTCTTAGGACTTAACAGCACCGTGCAGTTTTTGTGGCTGCGGGGCTGTGGAGCCACCCCTAATGATGCCTCCCTGGGCTAGCTCTCACCACATTTGGCCTTCCACACATGTAACACTTGGAGCAGAGGCTTCTCCCCCTCGCCCCATGCACACGTGCTGCCACCAGGCCACCACAGCTTTATTGACAACAGATTTCTAGTAACTGCAGAGTTATTTTCAGGGGGATGGATGGCATTGCCAGCCGTCACAGCCCATCAGTGTGTGGGCATGGGGGCAGCGAGGTGCACCCTCATCCTGCCCACTCAGCTGGCGTCCCCCCTTGCTGGGAAGTGGCTGCCAGCCCTCCAGGAGCAGCCTGCAGCCAGGGCTTGGTCTATTTAAAGCCTTCTCTGCTGCTGCAGACTCCAGGCAGCCTATGCCAATCCCCTCGGCTTGGCAACATTATTTTTGGCCATGGCTCCCTCCCGCAGTGTAGGAAATACAGTAAAATTAAAACAAACAGAAAAGAAATAAAGAATGAGAGAACGAGAGAGAGAACGAGAGAACGAGAGAGAGAGAGAGAGAGAGAAAGAAAGAAAGAAAGAGAGAGAGAGAGAAAGAGAGAAAGAGAGAGAGAGAGAAAGAGAGAAAGAGAGAGAGAGAGAAAGAGAGAAAGAGAGAGAGAGAGAAAGAGAGAAAGAGAGAGAGAGAGAAAGAGAGAAAGAGAGAGAGAGAGAAAGAGAGAAAGAGAGAGAGAGAGAAAGAGAGAAAGAGAGAGAGAGAGAAAGAGAGAAAGAGAGAGAGAGAGAAAGAGAGAAAGAGAGAGAGAGAGAAAGAGAGAAAGAGAGAGAGA
Source organism: Calidris pugnax (assembly GCF_001431845.1). Classification (NCBI taxonomy): domain Eukaryota; kingdom Metazoa; phylum Chordata; class Aves; order Charadriiformes; family Scolopacidae; genus Calidris; species Calidris pugnax. The sequence continues at coordinate 6,360,883 of NW_015090986.1, read as the reverse complement.
GAGAAAGAGAGAAAGAGAGAGAGAGAGAAAGAGAGAAAGAGAGAGAGAGAGAAAGAGAGAAAGAGAGAGAGAGAGAAAGAGAGAAAGAAATGCCAAGTGAGCATTGCTGACGGAGGAAGGAGAGGAGCCCACAGGTGCCACGTGTTTGCCCTGCCATGCCCTTCTGTGGTTGTCATCTCTCCAGCTGTGGCACCTCCACCTGACTGCTGTGGGGTGGCAAGTGTGGGGTGAAAGGAGGTGGCATGGCAGTGCAGCCCCACACTGGCCACCGTGGGGCCTTCTCCACTGCATATTTGCTGGCCCGCCCCCTCCCTGAGCTAGGAGAGGGTGTCCACCCTTCTGTTCCACGCCATGGGACCAGCAACTTTCCCCAAGGCCTGGGGTGGCTGCTGGGGATGGGTTTGGGACCACCGCAGTCTGAACTGCCATTTAGGTAGGATAGACCTCTCTGTGCAGACACCACTGGCTTTGGGATGATGCTGGATCCAGCTGGAGTGGCCTGGCTTTCGTCTTCACCCTGTCTTCAGGGAGAGGTGTTAGGATGCACTGCAGCTTTGCTGGTGCAGGTGGAGATTGAATTCTGATGTTGTTCATTCAACTACCATGGCTTGGCCTTAAGAACAGAGTAGTAATGAAAAAAGACATTTAAACAAATCCTATTCCTGAATTGAGGCCACGAGAGTCGTAGGCACAATGCAGACCAGAAACAAAGAAGCCCATGCTTTCCCAGAAAACTTTATCTGTCAAAACTTCACAGAAAACATGAGAGGATGTGGTTTAGGGAGGGAAAGTAAATCCATTAGGGAAAAAAGAAACCCCTTTCACTGGTGCAGAAGAAAACACCACATAACTTTGTAATGTGAAAGCACCGCCTGATTATGTTTTTTCTTCTAATATACCAACCTACATTTCCATCTCTATGCAGAGAGCATGAATATATGCATTTATGTAAAATACATTCTTTACTGAAAAATGGGTAGTACTTCTACTCACAGGCTGTAAGTTAATTTTGCCACCTTCCTTGGAGAGACTCAGGTATTACTTTCCTTCACACACTGTGAAGTCTGATAGACCTTTCCCCATGCCCTTTACACACCTTCCTGCTGCTTCAGCTGCCCCTCCTTCCAACATATTTTCCTTTCTTTGGCTCACTAAGAAGCAAAAGGAAGACAGGGAGGGCTAAGGATAGAAATGATGGGGGTGGGCGCTGGGAGGATAAAGAAAGAGGTGGAACTTGCTTTTCTTCAGTTTTGCCTTAGCAATCAGTATCGCTCTTGTGATAAAGCCTGCCTTTGCTAACCCTAGTCAGACAGAGCTGCTCTTGGCCCAGACTGACCTCCTGCTGCTGGCAGTCTCATCGTCCTCTGACTTTCTCTACTTCCTCTACTCAAGAGCTGAGTGCTGTCCTGCCCTGTCGCTTGCTTGCATTCATGCATATTGTACTTCAAAATATATTACTTCACTAATCAGTTCATCTGGTTAACAGAAAGATTAATAGTCTTACCTTATTAAGTCGAGTGCATGTGTCTCTATACTCAGAGTATTCAAAGAACTACAGGGTATGATTAAGCTACAGAGAAGTTCCATTATAACCTTGTTTTCCATATGTTCAAAGCGTTCTGAAAATGTCGCCTTTGGAACTCAAATTTCCTGTGTCTAGTAAAAACTATTAACGTGCCAGGAAGTCTTCCTCTGAACACAAAACCCAGCCTTTCAGAAAATTCACTGTATGTTTAAAGTACAAAGCAGGACTTACATTTTAACTTAAATACTTCCAAATAAAATTTTTTGCTCTGAACTTACATGTCCTTGAGAGCCAGGATTGCTTGTCCAGCTGCTGGTACAGGCAGGATATGGGTTTTATTTTAAAATGGGCTCTGAGAGGCTCACTGTACGGAGTGGCTGCTGCTGAAGTCCAAAACCCTTATGCCAGGTTTTGCAGCTCCTCAGTGCCATACTGCAGCTCCCTGGGCCCACACTGTTCCTCTCTTCTTCCTCCTTGTGGCTTACCTCTACGCAACACAAATTACCTGTGGTCACTTGTGGCTAATACACATGTAACTCCCCTGTCATGCAGCTCATTCTGTTTTTACATGCTTCTCTCACCTTGGACATGCTGCTGACCACAACCAACAACACCAGGCTCCTCAAAGGGTTTGGTTCCCCCTGATGTGATCATGGTTTACAGTTTAATTTTGGTAGGTGGATGGAAAATCAACACTGACAGTCAGGCACGTTCAGAGGTGGAGATGAGAAAGCCTGCTGTGATCTCAGGGTGTGCCATTATAAATCTAGTAAAGAACTGCAATTGCAGCAAAATATGGCAAGAACACACCTTGCTATGCACCTGTACAGCTGTGACTATGGTGAGCTTGAAAGTCCCTATGACTGCCTCAAATATCTACTTTTGACCTAGAGATTTGATTTTATTTTATTTTTTTGAAAGAAAACTGTGACTTTTGGTTTAGCCGCTACAGCTTCTTGTGTCTCCAGACAGTGCTCCCTGTAACATTTATACCAGCACAGCAGCATAGAGTGATACTCCTAAAACATTGTCTCCAAGTCCAGAGTGTAGATAGCCAGTGTTTGCACGTAGTAAAAGTCTTCACCCAAGGCTGTGGAATTTGGCTTCCTGGAGGTTGTCCATCCTCGATCTCACATCCTGGGAGAGAAGGAGAGAATAAATTTGACAGTCTCTGCAAACCTTCACCTTAGCCTCCTGTCAGTGGCTGCTTCAATTCTCCCCCTCCCTTTCTCAGGATGCTAGTATTTGCCTTTAGCATTTAAAGTTTAAAATATCAACACTCAGTAGGCTTCTTGGCCAGAACAAACTTCCCGACGCTCACCAGCCCTCTCTCTACCATGGAATGCACGCTCTTCACTCAGCAGCTCATGCAGTGTCAGGTGGAATTTTTTACCCCTGAGAAAGTTACGTGTCTTCTTACCAGTAATCTCTCCCTACTAACATCCTGGAATGACCCCTCAGTCCATTTTCCCTGACTTCTCTTTCTAGTCAGTTAAGAAACTAATCTGAAATCCCTCTCATAATTCACCCAGGAGCTGGGAATGCGATTGCTAGCAGGTGATGTATGGGCCAAAAATGCAGGGGTAAAGGAAAAGGTCTGTGATCTTGCAGGAGCAATATCAAAGAGCAATTCCTTTGTTTCTTTCAATAGAGGAAAAATTATACGCTCTTTTTTTTTTTTTTTTGTGGAGGAACTTCCCTCCTCTCACTCTGGGTCAATAAGCAAAGCAGAATCAACAGAGTACAATAAAAGGGATCATAGATGCATGAAGTACACATCAACTCTGGACAGAAGTTGGAGGAAAATTTTAGACAGTGAAGTGAGGAAGAACAACAACTACAAAAAAGAGGAAGTTATGGTAAAGGAGGAAGGCAAAGTGATCTCTCTTTAGAAAATCTGAGATAACAGTGCTTTGACCAGGGCCAGAAGAGAATGAAGCAAGGCAGAAGACAGAAAGGAGCTAAGAGGCTGGTCTCTAGCACGGGTTCCAAAGCAAGGGTTCCCACTCCTGGAGTATATCTCCAATATTTTACTGAAGCCCTCTCCTGCATGCTGCCTCCTTGTGCAGACAGTGCAGTCTCCAGAGAGCACAAGATTTTCATTTATTCCAGGACTGGAGTAGGTACTGCTTCCCATTCACTCTGTTCCCACACAGCACATTGGTCAAAGGGAAATAGTACCCTTCAGAAATACTTCTCAACCACCAGTGTGACTGCACCACCGCATCTTTAAAAATTGTTATTATGAGTAGTTGGAGTACCTCTAACAGCTCTAAAAATGCTTAAATAATGCATTAGTTGTAACACTTTCATTTTATTTTAATATTTTTTGACTAGGCAATCTTCACAGGTATGGCCTGGCGTGTGAATGTTCAGGAGAGAAGTCAGGAAGGCTCTCACATATTCAGTTTCCCGATCGTCAAAAAAGCAATGGAAAACATATGCATGGTTGCTGGAGGAGTGTGCCACATCCCATTTTATTTCCATAGCATGACATTTTCTCTTGCACATTACAAGCAATGCAAGGGTGACTGCAGGTAGTGCTTTCCTTAAGTTTTTTCCCTGCTTACTGGGTCCTGCCCCACTGATGATGAGCACACGTTCTAGCCACCTGTCTCAGGTCTACTGTGCCCTCAAAACTGATGGAGAGCCTTGGAGACATTTTAGAAGATACTGCAGAAGGCAGGATTAGAGATGATACTGGTCACACTTTCACCCAGAAGTGATTTGGTAAGGAGGGCTGTCTTTTACTTTAGCCTGCTGAGTTCCCACTTTGCCACTCTCCTCCAGTTGACAGTCCTCTGCTGGTTGCAGTGATGTCAGCATGAAGAGGGCAAGAAGTGTTATTTACAATGACCCACAATGACATCTTGCAAACATCCATACTCTTGGGAAGGAATAAGATCCCTGCTGTTTATGCTGGTAAATGTCACCTCTGGAACAGCATCATGCTGGTCACCTTTCTACTCTGTGGATGACAGAAGCCTGTCTTTCAGGCAACAGGTTTTCTCTGCGATGGGTAAAAAGCAGCATCCACAGTGTTAACACTGGCTGCAGTGCAGTTCGTGAAGCCCATTCTCTCAAACCTTGGCTATTATTTTAAGCCCATTAGCAACGGGAACAAGATCATCAATCATGTCAAAAATCTCTGCTACCGTAAGATCTTCAGCTGTCTTGCTGACACTGTAATGACACAGACCTGTAGAAGTTATCTGGACCAAAAAGCCACCAGGTGGCAAAGTCATCCACTCTGGACAAAAACATCTGCCCTGATGGGCGGATCCTGGAGATGGGAGGCAGGAAAAGCTTGTGGTTAAGTCTAGTGTATTTCTTTTTCGTGCAGAAATGCTGACTGTCCCAAGGCTACAGACTGAGAGGATAGCTTTCTTTTGCACAAGCTGTCATGCTGGTGTGCCTACAGAGAGCCCACAGTGGCTGTGGTGTGCAATAGGTGTCTGCCAGACTGTCACATCAGCACCCATCAGCAGAAATGGGCACTCATCCATTATTTATTTTTTTTTTTCCTGGAGATCCTTGTGTAAAAGAGAGATGCTCACATGGAAATAAACTTTTGCTGAATTCCCTAATTCCTCCTGCATCCTGCTACAAGAACACGAAAGCCACGTTCGTGAGTGGTTGATCCAGGTCCAAGCTGATGTAACAGGAAAGGACAGAAATGAAAGTGAGAAGCTGGGTTAGCAGGCTAAAAGCACTTTTTCACAGGAGCTTGGGAGGGACTGAGAAGCTCTTTCTCTGACCATTTTGAAACATGCTCTCAAGTGCGTGATGATGAGTGCTAAAAGCCTTGAAAGACATGCTCAGAAATCCTAGCACCAAACCTCTCCTAGGACCAAATCTCAGCTCTTTGGGTGCACGTTCACATATGGGTTTGGAAAGTTATGCCAAGTCAATTCGGATGCTATGGGAGCCATCTCAGAAACAGTGGGGTATGCAAAGCTCACTGGGAAGAGACCCCCTAATTGGAGCAGGACGGAGACTTGGATCTGGTGGATTGGTTTGCAAAAAATAGGAAACCAAAATAATTGTCTTCTAAGGGCCTGCCCTGGCTCCATTTCACAACGTCCTGCAATTCCTAAACTTACAAAAAAAAAAAAAAAAAAAAAGGAAAATTGTCTGTAAAGTGCTTTCTGATCTTCCAGGGTGAAAGTCACTTATCGGCAAGCTATTAATAACAACAATGGGTGGCTTGTATTTGATTCACAAACCCCCGCAATTCACAAAAATAAAAAAAAAAAAAAAAAAAAAAAGGAAAGAAAAGAAAAAAAAAACCTGCTACAAAAATACAGCTGCCACAAAGTCAGTTAATGTGCTGCTGGTCTGTTCACATAGCTTGGCTGAAAATGCTGCAAGGCAAAAGTAACAACAAAGATGTGCACTCCTTCCCTTCCTGTTCACCTTAACGAGGTGTGAACTCAAAAGGCTCTGTATGCCATTTAAATGCTACCATTAAGACTCAGCTATTTATTTTTTCTATTAAAAACAATGATGTTACAGTTCCTCAGCAATCCTGTGGATCAAGAGAGGCAAGGGTCTAGGGGAAGGAATTATACTTTGCTGTATTATTAAGGACAGTCGAAGAACTGAGGGCAGTCTGTTGTATGGAACATAGAGGGAATTTTCTACCTTTTCAGTGCTTCGCTCTGTAATCTCCCAATCTTCTTGTAATTTGCTCTGATGATGATGTGGTTGTGTGGTGATGTTGTGATAGTGCTTCCAACATATTTTAATAGAAGAACAGGATTAGACAAACGAAAGCACATCGTGTGAGACTATTAACTAGGCGAAAATAGATGTTGTGCATCAGGATTCTGCAGCTGCTTTCCTGGACAAGGAAAAGGACTACGGCTGTGTATGCTGTATCTCCTCTCCCGTGTTGCTTTATTATCCAGAGTGAAAAATCAGGTCTGTTGTAACTGGTAACAACTTTGCTACTCCTGGGCGAGGTCTCAGGATTTTAGAAATAATTTTACAATATCTCCTTGAATTCTCCCTTACCTAATATGCCCGAACAGGGCTGGGAATGAATGGCACTTGTCCCCGCCACGGCGAGGGGGAACCTCGGGCTCTGCTTGGCAGAGCAGGCAATTACTAACACCAGCCTCTGTAAGCTCTGACCAGCACTCCCCATCTCTTTGCCCAGCACATTTTACCCTAGACCGCAGAGTACTTGCCTGGGGGAAGCAGCAGAAGAAACCATTTCGCCGGTGCCAAGCTCAGAGTTATAATTCTGCCCAGTTGCTAGGAAACTATGCAGGAGGCTCGGCGGGGCCGGGAGCCTATAAAGAGCAGCATGGCAAAAGTATGAAGTTTTCAGAAATAATGAGCAAGTGTTGTGCACATGTGCAAATCGTGGATTTTCCGTGGCGTGTTGCTCAGCTGAACCTGAACGGGTTGCTGCAGGAACGGCAAGAGGCACCTTTTTTAGCTCCCGTAGCGCTGCCCTGAAAAATGTGAAGCTCCTACTTGAAAGCTGGCAGGGCGAAAGCAGGTTTTTCACATGTGCAGAATAGCGTATTTAGCCGGAGCTACTTGACTCTCTTGGTTGTCCTGTTATGCGTGAGGATGGCTGTGCTCCTGATGCTCCCAGCTGAACTGTCCTGAGACTCTGCAGAGTGTATTGTCCCCCCGTGCCACACTTGTTTACTGGGTTTATTGTGTGACCGCGCTGCTCACAGACTTGAGCGTCGAACCCCTGATACGCCAGATCCTCTTTCACTAATCTTATTTTCCTTGAAAATACAGAGACTTTAATTAAGCAAATTGTATCATCTGCTCTGAAAGTAAGTCTTGAAAATTTCGATCTTTCTTACAAGTTCTGTTATAAGGGTGTCAAATAATACTTTGATTGTTATTTGCTTTAGTGGAAATCCTGCAAGTGACACTATCTCCCTTCAGGTTGCTATCTACTCATATCCAGATAGGTAATTAAGTATGTAACAATTATCCATGGAGGAAAACTATTTACCATCTTTTCATGTTTCATCCATTATGAACATTAAAAAGTATCAAGTATACCAATACATGACCTCAGAAGACCAAAAGAATCCAGAATCAAGAGAACTTAAGGTCAGCCTGTTACAAAAAATGAGAGCCTTTGATTATGTTTATGGAAAAGAAAGCCCTAATCAAGGCATGCTAGTGCTATACAACTGAGAAATCAAAGTCAATGGAAATGATATATAACAGTATTTTTGAACTGAACTGAAAGATACGTTCAAGAAAGTTGCCTATGATAAACAACCTAAACTAAACTGAATAACTGTGGCTGCTCTGGGCAACATAATTTTTCTTTCTATAAGACTACAATATCCATTGCTTTCCCTGATGCCATTATTTTTCTCATTTGATATAATATAAAAAGTTCCCGATTGTTTGTTAAATCACTTGCAGAGTTAGCCTTAGTAACTACCCAGGCTCAGCAAAAACAAACAAACCAACCACAAAAAAAGAGAAAGCTGCAGAGAGTAATAGGCAGTCTACTAGAGACTGAATCTTTGTCAGCAATCACAACAGTGGCACCAAAATTAAACCTAAGGAGCAACAAAAAGCCTAGAATTCTGTCATGAAATATTGCCAAAGTAATAAACTGTTAAATATTGATGACCAGTAAAAATCGTTAATTGTCTGTGACTTTCTGACACAAAGCTTGAATTCTATGACAGAGAGAAAAAATACTAAAAAAAATAAATTGAAAATCAACACCCTCAGATTCTCCCTGGCATGGAGAAAGGTCTGCTCTCCACTCGACTGACTGGCTGTCATAAAGTTTACAAAATCTGTGCCACACATAGTATGAACAATTGTTTCCCCCGTTCACTGAACAGACAAATTCGTAATAAATTTTTTTTAGGTTCGATTTCTTCACGAAAGAAACAGAAAAATAAAGGCAAAAAGCCTCCACAGTGGTAGTTCTTAAGTCTGAAAGCTCGCGTTTCTTGGGTTTTTTTCCTATTTCATGGCAATTTGTGCTTCATTTTAAGAGCAGAATGTATTTTTAGCAGCTTAGAATGTTTTTCTTGAATCAAACAAAAGAAAATTGACTTCCTGAGAGGCCCCCATGTTTCCAGCACCGGTCTCCAAGCAATTACGAAGATTCTTTAGAGGCTGCACTCCGCGCACGGGTTTTTTAAGAGGAAGGAATGTTATTTGCTATCATCTGGCTGATTAAAACGCCTCGCGCAGCCTTACGCGTTTCACTGTGAAGTGCCTTAATTCCGCGGGAAGTTTTCCCCGCGAAGTCCTGCCCCCGCCGGCTGCCTGCGGGCCGGGGCCGGGGGACAATCCCGGCGGCGGGAAGTCATTCCCGCGGGCAGGGAGCGGGACGAGGCGGCCGTTTAGAAAAAGGCGGCGGAAAACACGAAAAGTACGCGGCCTTTTACAAAAAAACACGTGTGGAGGGTCGCACCCGCCGAGCGCGGCCTAAGAATGAAGGGTTCTGCTGTTTTATTTAAAAAAAAAAAAAACCACCCCAACCCTGAAGCGACGCCTCCCTCGCCCCGTGGAGGGCTCGGTGTCCGCCCCGTCCGGGCAGGGTCACGGACGTCAGCTCCCGCCGGGGGACACGGGAGGTGGCGGGGGTGGTACGGGACACCACCACCGCCTCCCTCCCTCCCTCCCTTCCCCCGGCACGGTTCAAGGGTGCAGCTCTTCGGTCGCCCAC